>NC_134534.1:180991965-181314046 GCF_050624435.1 Tenrec ecaudatus
AACCAACCAATTCCTCACACATTATAAATAATCGTGAAAATTAAAAAAACAAGCAACAGCAACAATGTTTTATAAATGTCACTAATTAGGGCAACCCAAAGCTCACAGCCCAAAAGAATTGACCGAAGGGGCCAAGTATAATTTTCAAACTAGAAGCAGAGATTGGAATAGACATTTGAAATAATAAGCATTTCCCCAAACAACAAGCATGAATTATTAAATCGCTCTAATCCAACAATGCTATCATTTCCCTCCAACAATTGTGACTACTAATTATGATCAGTAAACAGAACTGCTGCATCCGTGATGAAGATGAGACCATCTGGTGAACATTGGTTTCATGTGAAGTACTTGAAATTTACAAAAAAAGTAAAGTCTCTTTGGAAATAAGTATTTTTGTAGTAAGACGTTAGCTATATGACTAGAAATGTCTCCCTAATTGTGGTTACGAGGCTACTCAGCTCCAACATTTTTGATCAAAACATTCTCACTCAGACTAGGAAGCAATTCGATTGAATTTTCTCAACAAGAAAACATAGAATTACTATGAGAATTTTGTGTCAACTAGAATACTCACACATTTCAAGTAAACTACTCACTTTAGGAAATGAATCAAAAGAGGAGATAGATAGATAGATAAATTTTTGTTTTATGGATTCCTGAAAGCCTCTGGTCACACATTTTTGGCAACCAAACAGCACATCACTGTTTTATGTGTTTCTCTTTAAAGCATCTTATTGAACGTTGATTCATTCACATTGAACTGACAGTCAGTAGCACTATTAATTCATGGAGGCAGTAATTTTGTTTAGGAATATTCTCTGGGCCAGCCCAGCCCCAAGGAACCCATGGAGCGTCAGCTGTCCCTGGTCATCTTCTTCCCCATGTCAGGTGTCTGTCCCAGACACCCTCACACCCCAGCCACGGAGGTTTACCTCACGTGACCAGAATCCAGGTGAAAATAATCAGCATACTGGAAGTGCCGCGGCGGCAGAGAGGGCATCTGTTGGACTGCTACCTGCAAGGTTAGCGGTTTGAAAGGGACAGCAGGAGAAAGGTGAGACTTTCTACTCCCCAAATAGTCTAAGTCTTGGGAACCCAAAGGGCCAGTTCTCTGTCCTGACCTATAGGCCCCCTGGACTGTAGGGCAGTGAATGAGTGTGAGCCCCAAAGAGGTGGGGATCAAAGATGTTCCTAATCATGTCCAACTCTTTGAAGATATTATACTGCTCCTTACCCGCTCCCCCATCACCACCACCCCCAACTCCTCTCCTTAGAGTACAAGGGGCTACTCCTCCCCCCACCCCACCCCCAAAATAGAAAAAAGCCCCAGTGGGCGGAGTTTTCATAGTATGCATTTTCCTGCTAAGTGAGCCTGGGACAACTTGCTCTGAGTTAGTGCACCCAGTGACCTCACCTGGGAAGGTTCTCTCTGGTCACAGTGAGTTTTTTGGTAAAAGCAGTTTTGCTCTAACCTTGTTTTTTGTGATAGCTTATTAAAGAGAACAGCATGTGGCTGGGAAAGTTTGTTTCCTGCTCAGGAAAAATGCCACAGAAACTGTTGTGATGTTGAACACAGCTTACAGGGATAGCGCTATGGGAAAAAACTCAAGCATATGAGTGGTTTTCTCCTTTCAAAAAAGGTGAAATGTTGATTGACGACAAACCTTGTTCAGATGTCCGTCAACTTCCTGAATGGATGCAAATGCCAACTCTGAGGGCATTTAGAGTTTGTTCCGCCAGGTCAGACTGTCAATCAAGCTTTCTATTTAGACATTCAGGAAAGATAGTGTAACAATATGCGACAAAAAATGTCTGATTTGTGGCAGATGGGGGACTCATTTTACCACCACGACAATGCACCTGCTCACACCGCCATCTCAGTGCACCAGTTTTTGGCAAAACAAATCAAAACCAAACCAAACCAGCATGCCTTTCTTGCCCCATGCACCTTACTCACCCGACCTTGCTCCATGTGACTTCTTTTTGTTTCCTTGGATGCACAAGGGCATGAAAGGCCAGTAATTGATGACATAGAAGAGGTGAAGATAAAGACAGGAGAGGTGCTGTCAGCCACCCAAAGAGATGAGTTTGATAAAAACGTTTCCAAAAGTAGAATTGCACATTGGACCGATGTAGAGGGGGATCTCCCTCATATTCCCTCATGCCTGTGATGTCTTACAGAAACTGACAAAATCTTTAGGAAATCTCTCATGTGGTTGTGGGTGCTGTTGAGTTCCAGATCTGAAGGTCAAGCAGAGGCAAGCCGGTGTTGGGTCCAGGGCCTGAGCCAAATATGGACGAGGGTCAGAACAGATCTCCCATTTTCTATCAATGCTCGGTCAAGACGCGGCATGGATCCTTCAGCAGACTGCACCTGCAAGGAAAACTTACACCACCCACTCTAGTAGGGCCATAGGGACTGAGACTAGAAAGGCCATATTAAGTAATGCTTGTGTGAAACTCATGTGACCTGTATTTTCTCCCTAAAGTACACCACAGGCTTCTTGTATTCAGGAGTGCTTGATAGTACTTCAGTACTATACTTAGGAACCATTGAAAACAGTGAATTCCTCAACTTGCACTATAAAAATTTTTTTTAATGGTGCTAAATAGACCATCTGTTTTCAGTATGTGAGCAGGATCTCCACTGGGAATGTGCACACTGGGGGACGTGCCTGTGTTGCCTCTCTGCACCTGTCTGTGGTTGATGGTGGAGGGGGGCACGCGCATTGACTTTGGGGTGACAAATTGATTTTAGCACATAGACAAAGTCCCACATAGGAAATCCATGAAAATAAAGATTCACTGTATAAATTCCCCAGTCACCCATGACCCCTGACTGCTAACTCAGTCCTGACTAATAGCAACCCTATAGAATAGCGTAGAACCTCAGGTTTCCAAAGCCGTCATCTTGAGAAAGCAGATCGCGCGGAGCACGGAGTGGATTTGAACTGCCCATCCAAGCACAGTTTCACACGGGCATCACCATGTTTCCGTCAATGTAGTCATGGGGACACTAACATGTTCAGGGGACACTACTTAAGAATGGCCAAGGGCTGACGGGGGACAGCATTGCACATGCACTCTTCTCAGCTCCACACAACAGCTAGGATGGAAAACACGGGAATCCGAATTTACACTAGCCCCTGCTCACATTTAAAAAGCTGTTATTACATCACAGTATTTGAAAGAAAGACGTTAAACTTCTTGAGGTTGAAAGAGTCCCTGCGAATTAGTAAGGAAATTATACAGAAAACCGTGTACCAAAAAAATAGCATTCTTGAAGAAACAAATGGTCAATGACTATACATGAAATGCTCAGCCTTGTTAGCAGAGGCAAGCACATAAATAATAACATTCTCTTCAGACAGTCCCATTTACAGATTGATAATGGCCAGTGTTGTGAGTGACAGGCCTGTATGTTAATAGGCTTTAAATAGAATCTTCTTGGAAAGCTATGTATTGCATTTATCAAAATTACTTAAGATGTACATTTTCTTCGCCCTACTTGTCCCACATTAACAAATATATATACTGCAGGAATTGTGTCTCCTGCCCCCGGGAGGAAGACAGGAGTTCCCAGAATCCTCAAGAGAAGGACATGCCCACACAGAGGCCTCATTGGCTATACAATGATTGACAGGCTAGATTCCACTCCATCACCCTGAATCCCCAAATTGACAACAGCTTATATAACGATCACATTGCATGAAGCCACTATATATACATGTGTGTATGTATGTATGTATATATATATATATATATATATATATATATATATATATATATGGTATGGATAATTATTTTCCAGCAAAGAAGCAGATTTTGAAGGGTTCATGGAGGCTGGGGAGAGAGAGGACACTCTGGAGAGCAGGGAAAGGGATAAGATGGGGCGCTTGCATGGGCCCCTGTGGGTGGCTTTCGGGGATATGGTCAGTATTCTAAGTGGCTCTGGTGGTCTACCCATTGAGCGCTGGTCACAAGGTCTGCTTTGACCCCACCGGCTACTCTGAGAGAAAGATGGGATTGTCTGCACCTGTAAAGATGGAAAGTTTGGGGAACCCAAAGGGGCAGATCCACTTTTCTGTAGGGGAAACTCCATTGTAATCAACTTGACAGCAGTGAGATTGGAGGTTCCCTGTCAGTGTTCCATTACTTGATCCGGTGGTGGTGAGCTGAGTATTTACTTTCTAATAAGTCTTTGAGCTATACAAGTGCCTTTTACATAGCTTTCCCTCGGAATGTTATATTTCACAATGTAATGTTAAAGGTTATATTCTACTACAATAAACATGTCTAATAGATAAGCTTCCAGAGATGTTGAAAGTAAAATGACGGCAAAAAGTATATAAAAAATACAAGAAAGACAGCTCTTGTCTTTATTAATATCAATCATTATTTGCTTCTAAAACTCACCATTATAGAAAATGAGGTTACATCATACTGATAAAAATGTCAAGTTACAAGAAGATATCAATTTAAGTTCTTATGACTGTGCACCTATTAACATCGTCTCAAAATACAAAAAGCCAAATTGTTCCAAAAGATTTAAGTTTGGGCCAGAGAGCTCTAACTGGAAGTGTGGGGTGGCGGTTGTGGTGAGCCCTGGTACTGCAAGAGTTAAGCCCTGGCCTACCAACTGGAAGGAGGCAGTTTGAACCCACCAGCACCCTTTAGGGAGAGAGACCTGAAGATGTGCTTTGGTGAGGATTGCAGGCAAAGGGCCACACTCAGTACTTAACCTCCTGAAGAGATCGCTGAAGTTATGGGTGCTCTAGGAAAGTATGTTGAACAAATTAAATGGTCTTAAAGGTTTGTCTTAAAACACTATGTCGATGATGAAGAAGATTAGCATGTCTGATCTCAGGACTGTAAATAATAAAATCCAAGACCAGAGGTGGGAACTGTATTCAAGCTTCTATTCTAACATATGGTTTGCAGAAGCCTATGGATGGCAATGAAATCCCCCATGTGGATTAAGCCTCTGGCGAATCCCCCATGGCCATTGGCCAGGGATGAATAGCCTTTCTATCAGAATGTGCATTTGAAAGTGAATTAATGCAGATATTGTGAGGCCCCAAACCATTTATTTACAAAATAAAAAGAGGGTTGGAAAGGGAAGGAGGAGGAAAGCCAGTGTACAACTTTTGCCTCTTCCTGCCTTCTTCCTTCCTGTTGGTTGGAAGGTGGTTCTGTTGACTGGAAAGGGAGCAGACCTTGGAGTATGTGCAGCAGAGTGGTAAGATTGGAGAAGCCTCAACCCACAAGGAGTGCAGCCAACCCCACAGACCTAAACTGGCTCCGCTCCTGACCCACCGAGCGAGTCCTGACCTGCTGGCTTCTGTCAGTCATTGTTTTCGAAGTCTCTGTGTCTCGTTGAAGAAGCTAAGCTCCGCGAATACAGAGTGGGTTTACAGAAACCAAGGAAGTAGACCCTTTTACAAAGGAGGGGGCAATCAGCATTGCTTTCTTAGCTCCTGGGTAAGATATCAAAAGAAAAAGTCATTTTCTCAGATGACAACTGATAATATATTATATACGACTTATTTATTAATCTAGGCTTCTACGACTTTTTTTTCTTTTAAACTGGTTTGCCAGTGAGGAAGGGCATAGAGGATTAATTAGTTTGGCTCATTTGGACTTCATTTTCTACTTCAAGCTCTTAATAGCCACAGAAATTGCCAAATGGTCCATTTATGTCTCACATCCTCTCAAGGAGATTTAATTAATTAAATGAAATCTCCCTCAGAGAAGCCATCCACTCGGATTCCTGCTCCAGAGGATCTGTTTACACACAGACACAGAGCTCCGTGTTGCCGTCTCCCTGGAGACGAGTGTGCCCCTGCTGTTGTTTTGCTGTCCAGTGACAAGCCTGAGGGGAGGAGTACCCAAACACACCAACTCCGCCAGGCCAGCGTTTACAGGGATGGGAAATCAAATCAGAGAATCCGAGGAAGACTTTAATATGGAAAATCCAAATCCAGCCATCTCGTCAAATGCTCTGGATGCCCCAAATGCCCAAAGCTAATAGCTAATGGGTACACTTGGATTGGTCCACATCCACTCTGGGCTGGATGTCAGGAAATGGCTTAAGACTTAGGGAGTTTCAAGTATTTGGGGAGATCAATGAATTAGATCTTTGGCGATTCAAAAGGTTTGTGCTCAACAATTAAACTAAAGGCTAGTAATTCTAAACCACTCACTGGCAATAACAAAGTCCTGATGACCTGCTTTCATCAAGATTCCAGCCAAGAAAATCCTCTGGAAGGTTCTGCTCTGTAACACACGCGAGGCCATGAGTTCGAATCAACTGGATAGCCATGGATTTCTTGTCTTTCTCTATTTTAAACAAGTGAGTTCACTCAGCGGTCTCCCATCTGGGATGCACATGAACTTGTTCCAAAGGAACATGGGTGTAGATTGCATAGCAAATTAGTTTCCAGATTCTAAATTCTTTCTAAAATTTATGTGTCTGAGAATGTTCCTTTGTGCAAAGCCTTATCTTGATTTTCCCTTTACCTCCCTTTCATAATAATTCTCCCTGCTCTGTACGAGACTTTGAGTTATATTCCACTCGATGAAGTACACAAATCCTGTTACCTTAACATCTCATATTTATTTTCTTGCAAATTAATCACATTTGAATGGGAAGGCTCATTTTCAAAACAAATAGTTGTTTCATCTTTTCGATAGTTGAATTGAATAAATGCTCCTGGCTCTTCTCTCTTAAATAGTATTACAGAATTGAGCTGAAAAATACCACCAGCCACCAGAGAATGCGTCTCATCTCAGAATAAGTGACAGGCTTCCCTAGGCATGTCCTGGTATGGTAGACACACATAGTTAACTAGACAGCTAGAAGCTATTATTCTTAGACATCTTCAATGTTTCCTTTGGTGGTGGTGGCGGTGGTGTTTGTGTGTGTGACATCACCTGGCTATTATTAATCCTCAGTTTGTTTTTCTAAAATATCAAGTCTCACACTAAATCCTTTATTCTCCATGAAGATTTCTGGAGTAATCACTTCTTGGCTAGACTACACAGTTTCTATCAAATAATTTCCTGTACATTCCAGTGTATGTTTCTCTGAGTTTCCACTTTCTCAAAATCCAGAACCAGGACCAACCGAGTGCTACTTGACATAAAAAATGGGTTAGGAAAAAACATCGTGCAGTCTTATTATTTAGTTAAAAGAGGACTCTTAGAATAAGAGAGATTCGGAGTAAAATAATTTCTAGCCAGGTTAGAGTTGAGATAAAAGAATACGAAATTAACAGGCCCATCTGAACACTCAGCATTGGTTGTAGCTGCCTTATCCTCGGGACGAAGGCTCTGGGAGCCACCATGACGATGGAAAGGGAGTGAAGACCGACATGAGGACACATTTCCTGACTGTTGAACGGTTGAGTGTGGAGTTCTCTGGAAGGCCGAATTTCTAGGTCTAATTATTTCCTTCGCAGCCTTTTGCCTTTCGACTTGATTGGATGACTCTCTTTGGCCAGTGAAATAGACATGCTGTGAGCAGAGGCTTGGAATGTCCTTGGACGTGATTTACTGTGGCAAAAGACAAATACATCATAATAGAAAGGTCAGGCTGACTTTCACTGCAAAGAGCGGCTCCACCATGTCATTATATGAATAAAATAATGGGATTGTATCAAAATAAACTATTTGCATAGAATAAGCTTCTCTGATTTGAGTAGCTGCAGAAGCTGATGAAGAGGAAGCAGGATGAGTAAGCAGGAGAGCCACAGGTGGGTGGATGAAGGCAAATAAATCCGAGGTTGGCCGAATGAATCCAAGGTTGGCAGTCCACTGATGACTTCTGGGACCAGCAGGTGGCACAACAGGATATTGACAAACCAGACCCAGCATCCAGATCCATCAGCAGAAGAAGGGGCAAGAGAGAGCTTGCTCTGCTCAGGGTCTCTCTCATGCCAAAGACCACACCCTCAATGAGGAGTCATCAGACTTTGATCCAATTGGTAGGTTGGGCTTCATCCTTACCTCCACCCCTATGTGTAGTCTGATAAACGTTAACCATCACAGACCATCTCTTGTCAACTTGACACCTGCACACAACTCTATTCAGACATAATCTCCAAACAAAGACAATAATAACTCATATTGGTGCCTAGCATGATACAGTTAACATGTGAACAACCTAAAATTCACCAACCCCGTTTTCATCCTATATTTTAGAAGGGAACAGAAGTATTTCGTGCATACATAAAAATAGGAATTACTCATAAGCATCTGCAGCTGGCCTTGTGGCTGTAGCTAGTATCCATAATCACCTTCTTCTGCTACCCAGTCCATATTTCCTTTGCTCTCAGCAAATACCCCAGCTCGTCATGGCTCTTTGCCTGGTGAGGTGGCCCAGACCTTCCTTGCTGAAAAGCCTGGACTATCAGTAGTCATGTCTGAATTGGAGTGCTGACTTTTAACCACAGGACATGGTGGTACTAAGACAGGATGACCTAAGGACTCTTCTGGACTCCAGACATGTTCTTCTTGACCTCCAGTAGGCCATCCCAATCGAACTTCCCCATGGTCATCAGTCTCATCCGCACCATTCAGTGCAGTAGTAATCTTCTCTGCCTACTGATCGAGAGGCATGAGGAGTCCGAAATGGCCAGGAGACATTGAACTTCCAGTTTAATGGAATCAATGCTGTGTCTCCATGTGAGAGTATTCCTCTCTTTGGAGCGAATACCTCAAGAATGGTGAAGAGCCTCGGGTTCCAGGAAGAGGAGGCAGCAATGTGGAGAAGAATAAGGAGCAATCAGTAAAAAGGAGTAAAAGTGTGTTGTGCGACTCCAATTTCACCCCTGGTTTCCTGTCCCCATCAGTCCTGGCTACTGGAGAAGTAGCACCATCGGTTTAGAGTCACTGATTTAGAGATTTAGCAGCCACAGGAGAATACTACGCTGACCTTGCAAGGTGTTGCCACCCAGCTGGCACCATCATTGTGTCTTTAGAAGTGACTCCATCGTTCTAGCAACATCCTGGATGGTGAGATGTCATCTCGTGTGCTTTGGACATGTGATCAGGAGACATCAGTCCCTGGAAAGGGACCTCATGCTTGGTGTGTTAGGCAGGGTTCTCTAGCAAAGCTAAACCAGGGAACTTATACATAGGTTTATGCAGCGAGAATGAATGTAACAGCTAATCAGTCCATACAGCAGGACAGAGGACTCAGCTCAACTCACTTCTGTGGAACACTTAATACACTGAAGGTCCTTCAACTCACAAAAGCTGCCGCTCCAAGGTCCAGGAAGCAGACAGTGGATTCTGCCCTCAGGGAAGACAGGTAAAGTCAGCTAGCAGGCAGCACACAGCAGGATGGGGGCAGCAACAGTCAGTAGCGTGGGAGCTTAGGGAAGCAGGCCCCCATGGGTACTCAGGTCCACACGATCCTCCAGCAGCAGCGTGGTGAGACACGATCCACAGGTTGGCTTGGCCCACACGTAGTGCAGCACATGGTTGATGCAGAGAATTTGCTCAAAGAGCAGCACACTGGTACGATCACCAGGCAGAAAGTGGGGAGGGCCAGCCTTGGAAAGCACAGGGTAGGGCAGTGTTTCGTTCCATTATACATAGGATGGCTAAGAGTCAGAACCCACTCAACAAGACCCAGTAACAGGAATGATCTCCCCAATTCCAATACCTGGATATATTATTGGAAGGGCTATTTCATGCTAGTGTGTGTGTGTGTGTGTGTGTGTGTGTGTGTGTGTGGTTTAGGCTGATCAATCCCTACCTCAATGTAGAAGCCAGGTTGCCAGCATGAGGAAAGCAGCTAGGGAGGGAAAGTCAAACTTCTCAGCACTCAGTGAGCACATGTTGAGGTACTCCCTGAGCCTATACTTGGCTATTGAGAAAAGGCTATCTGCGTCCAACCAACCTTTTTCTTAAGGCCTTCAAGCATTCTTTTCGTTTTCAGCACACTAGCACCATGGCCATTAGCGATGCTTCCAAGTTGTGAGTCTCTCCAAGATTTGTGGCTTGTAAATACTGCATTTTTGTTGGAGTTGAGCCCCCTTCAATGAATGGGGTTTTAGCCAGGCCATTTTAACTCTCTTTCTGCTTTCTATCATCCAAACGCTGTTGATATATTTCATCTATTTTGTCTCCCTTCCCTGGTCTTTCCCCACCGTACGTGCCAAGTGCACTTTCTCAGAATGTGCACAATTTCCCAACTTAACTGGATGTTTACTGGTTTGGCATGCAGGTTTCCAACGCCATAAGCTATCTCTATCCTTTCAGGTGGTTTCTTTCCACATTTCATTAAAGTTATCTTTATTCTTCTACACGGTACTGAGGTTCATGGTATGCTTTCACTAGCCCCTAGATATCAATTTGAGATTTTAAAAGTGAAATGATATTTAAAATTAAAATCAATCATTTAAATTATTTTTTCCAGTTAAAAGGATAAGTGATTACATCGAATGCCAGAGAAATCCAAACCTTTTGCCAGTGATTCATATGAGTCAGAAGAACCCTATAGGACAGTGTTCAAGGCTCCCTGGTAGCATAGTGGTTATATTTGGGGACGCTAGCCTCAAGGTCAACAGTTCAAAACCACCTATCACTCTGTGGGAGAAAAACGAGGCTTTCTTCTTCCCGTAAAGAGTTACAGTCTCAGAAACCTACAGGAGAGTTCTCCCCTGTCCTATAGGGCAGCTCTGAGTCAGAATTGACTTGATGACAGTGAGTGAGTTTCATAGGATGGAGTAGAACTGCCCCATAGGGTTTCCAAGGCCATAATCTTTATGAAATTGTCTATCAGGTGTCCTCCCACACAGCAGCTGGGGAGCTCGAATTGCTAACTTTTGACTCACAGCTCCCTATGTAAGCATGGTGTCACTACGGTTTCTTGGGGCCAGATAAGGCTGTGAAATCACCAGGGGAGAGGAGCGGGGCGGGATGTGTGTGGGGGTCGGAGGGGTTGGACCACCCAAGGTGATGCTGCCAGGGGTGGGGGCTCCAGAATGATGACTATGAAATGTTTTTTTGCAGTGTCTCAGAGAAATTTATTATGTTTTATAAAATACCCTTATAGTTAGTCTAACAACAATAGGAATCCCCATAAACCCAGCTATCTGATCAATACATCTCGAAGGCTGAAACTCGGTGCGAACTTCTAGTGAAGTTTCTTTTCAATGCATTGCTTTTCTGCTTTGCATGCAGTTTTAGAGCAGTTTTTAAAGCAGCTTTATTGACCTGTGATTTACAGACTGTACAGTCCGCTGGTTTGAGTACATTAAAAAGACTTGTGCATCATCCCCACAATCGATTTTAGAACACTTTCTTCATGTTTGTACTGCTCATTGCCAGCTCCCTGCGTCCCCTCAACCTCTCCTTCTCCTTTACTTTCTGACCCCTGATGTGTCCTGGTGGCATGGCGGGTACCCATTGGGCTGCGTACGGCAGGGTCAGAGGTTGGGATCGCTCTGTGGGATTGCTGTCTTCTCCTGTGAAGATGGACATTCTCGGGAACCTGAAGGGGCAGTTGTCCTCTGTCTTAGCGGTCGCTGTCAGTTGGAATGGACTTGATGGTAGTTTAGGGTTTTGGTTGAAGGTGTGCCAGTGAGAGCAGTTCTCATCACCCTCTTCCAACGACACTGAGAGCCCCAGGCTTCCTCGGCACTCGCTACGAGCGCACACTCCTGCTGCTCTGCTGCTGCTGTGTGTAGAGGCACCGCTTTTGTCAACTTTTCTGGTGTTTTAGCTACTCTGTTATTTGTGAACCTATATCACAACCCCTTTTGATAATGAAGTAGTAATTCAAAGAAAAGACAGAAACATTTGAGAAAGGCTCCATTCAGGGACTAGTAATGCTGTAACTAATCAATTCAATGCAGAAAGATGTTCTAAGGCAATTTTATTAGTAACCCTTCTATAATATAATAAACATAATCATGTAGGCAATTTAGCAACCTATAACTATATTTACCACATGTTCTTCTATGATTGAAATTGATAATAAGAATTGTTGAGGATTCTAGAGGGTCTGGCACGGGAGCAGGTGGGGGGGCCTGACACTAGGAGTTACTACACTGGGTGATAACACTTTTAATGTTGCCATTAAAATAAGGATTAAATACTTACAAGTATTTTTTTCCATGAAGTTGCTTAAAGCTAAAATAATCAAGACAATCCTCCAACTATAATGTAGAATCAAAGTAATTTTGCTTGATATCTATGAAATAATCCAGTAGACCCTGGATTAATTTATATCAAAGGCCCTGATTTTAATGTATGTCATTAAAATTTATTCATCTGTCCTAAGTCTAATTTTTGTATACTGTCCTAATTTTTACTGCATGAACAAGACATATTGTAACCCATTAAAAATAAAGATATATCTATGTCTAATCTATACTTATATACACAATCCTCCTGATTCCTTATACTTTGGATTTAAATAATGGTTTGAGTGGCTGAAAAAAGAGGAAAGTAAACTGAGGTAAAAATGGAGTCTTTAGTGAAATACAAGTTCATTACAAACATATGGGAAATATATATATATATATATATATGAGATAATTTAAAAATTAACAGCTTTCTCCAGCCACTAACACCATAAGGCAATCTATATGATTGCTTTTGGGTATACTTATCCACAGTTGGTTCATATACAGTAGAACTGGGAGACTAAAATTGTTTCACTAATTTGAGATCTGCAATAGTGGATTCAAGATGCCGCAGACAGTTGACACCAGAAGGAAGCCGCCGACGGAGACATGAACGTTGAAAGGCTAATGCTGGACACGCAATTACTTGACTCGACCACCTTGCCGTTATGGAAGGGAAATGGGTGGCTTTCCTGGGAGAAGCTCTTTGGAGAGAACGGCCCTAGCCATATCCTTTCTCCTCACTGCTACCGTCCCCACAACCTTATCTCGGAGCAGGCGTAGCGGGGCTTTCAGGAGACCAGGTAGAAGGTTTCATATGGTCCTTCGCCTTTTGCCACTGAGGGCAGAGAAGGGAACGGTGAGCTAGTCTGAGTCCCTCCTGAAAGACAGGCTGCGTTGTAGCTGCTTTGGTAACAAAGTGGAGGGGCCAACTGTAGTGTTGGGTTGACCTGCACTTTTGGAGTTTGCTGGCCAATGATGCATAAATGCTTCCCATGGGCCGGACTTGGGCTATGGAGGGGGAGTCCTAGGCACAGACGAAGGAAGAGAGATGGCAGCTGTAGAACCTCAGCAGGCAACCCAAACCAGCCGTCATCCGGCCCCTGCAATCCGCTCAAGGCCACCTTCCATGCACTCACGTCAGGGTGGAACTGCACTCTGTAGGGTTCTTAATGCTTTTAATGATATCTAGGTCAGTATGAGTTGGCGCCTAACAATATTGTTGGCTGTAGTTTTGGTATGGATTACAACTCAATGGAAAGAAGCATCAATTCTCACAACTAAAATACTAGACAACACAATGAGAGAGAAAATATATGTTACCAAGCATTTAATACTGTTTGGATTCACAATCTATGCTCCTGAAATCAAGTCACAATAAATGCCACAGTCATGAAATCTGAGGACATACTACTGCATTGGGCACATCTGCTGCACATGGTCTCTTTACGGTCTTACCGAGACTAGAGATGCCTGACCCAAGCCTTGATATTCTCAGTGACGTCATCTGCCTGTGCAATCTGGGCGAGAATCAGGAACCCTGGGGGATAACGGATGCCTTAAAATTATGGTGAAGGATGTGGAAAGTAACTTGGACTGCCTGAAGAACAAACAAGTCTGTCTTGCATAGCCAGAATATTCCATGGAAGCCAGGATGCTGAGACTGTCTCACATACTTTAAATGTCTCATCAGGAGAGACCAATCCCTGGAAAAGGACTTCATTCACGAGGAAGACCCTTGATGAGATGGATTGGCCCAGTGGCTGCAACAACAGGCTCGAACCCCACGCAACTGTGGGCAGGGGCAGGATCGAGAGGTAGTTGTACGTAGGGTAGCCCTGACTCGCTGCCTCCTGGAAGGCACCTAAGGACAACATTGTTTGATGGAAAATGGAGCCATGGGGAGGAGAGCAGTCCTCGGCCTCAAGGGTGTGTAGGGGCATCACTCTGAGTGCTCCATTAGACTCCCCAGGGTCCATACGCCTTTTCCCTTGAGTTTGTTCCACATTTTCTCCCACTCTGGTGCAGACACCCTACCACGATCCCTTTCAGAGTGGGTAGCTGTGCTAATTGGGCATTATCTGGTTCTGCTGGTCTCAGGGTTGCAGAAGCTAAGGCCCATGTGATCCATTAGGTATCGTGGCAGTTACATGATCTCCTGTCAACTTGCCAAGGGGTACAGTCTAGCCTGTCAACCAAGTCAGAGCTTGATGACTTCATTTGTAGGCGTGAAGGAGATAAATGGCTCACTGGAGGCCAGATACACCCTCTTTCACTTTGACTTCCTCCAGGACATTCCTGTTGACAAGCCACATGGAGCTATGATGTTAGAGCCAGAGCCCTAGAGTTGGAGGAGCCACAGGGAGAGCCACGCCAGTGCTGGGATGCTTCCACCACCGCCGAATCCACAAGACTTTCCACCCACTGGCCCGTGATCTCCCTGCCTTCGGTGTCATTGCATATGTTGTGTGAGTGTATGAAGGAAATTATAGCCTGGCATCAGACATATGGGCTAATAGCGGACTTCTGGACTTGATCTGACAGGGCTGGGATGTTTTCTTAATACACAGTTACTCTTTGATGTAGACACACATATGAGTGTCTCTGGATTTGCTTCTCTCATCAACCTGGGCTAGCGCAGCTGTGCTGCTCCTGCTCTCCCCTCTTTGCTCTGGGTCAGCGGAGACCGATCGTTACACCTTAACTGGCTGCTCCAACGGTTTTGTTGCTTTAACATCTTCCTATCCGTTTCTATTTTCCTTTTCTCTCCTCACACACACACCTCCATGGGTTTCCACCTTTATCCGTATGTATTGCAGCTATAAAGTCACTTGATGTTGGCCAGGTGCCATTGAGTTTTCCACCATTTTGTCCCTAAAATTGTATCGGCATCCAAATGACAGGGAGCGGCGTTCACTCCATAACCGTTTACACAGGACAGCTCACTAAGCTTTAGACGCTTGGCCATTAAACCACCTAAAAATAGGAGAGGGTCAGACAGGCTCCCAAGTGGGTATTTACCAACCCCCAATCTCCTGGAGGCACAGAGCATTGCGCCTTGAAGCTGCTAGCCACAAGGTCAAGGGATCCCAAACCACCAGCCGTTTGGTGGGAGAAACTCAGATGGTCGCTCTCGCTGTGATGCACGGCGGTGTCGCATTTACCATTGTTGACTTACATGTTTCTACTCCTGTCCTCATTTGCACTCTCCCCGCGTCCCCCTCCCCACCAAAAAATTCCCTGCAGTTGAGTCGGTCTGATTCATGGAAACCCGATAGGAAAGGGTAGAATTGCCCCCGCGTTTCTGAGGCTGAAACCCTTTAGGGACTAGAAAGCTTGGTCTGTCTCCCGGGAAGCAGCTGGTGGCTTCGAACTGCCAATCTTGCGGTCGGTAGCCCAGCACATCACCACTAAATACCGAGTGCATCTGTTCTAACTTCCCTACAGATTCTTAAAGATAGGAAGTGGGCCTTACCTGGGGGCTGCCTTTTATAGTTGCTGGTATTTTGAATCGTCCCTGAAATCGCGATCTGCGCATTAACTTCATGAAGATCGACGTTCACTACTGCTTGGAGAGCATTTGGACGAAGGAGCCTGGAGATCAGGTTTCCAGGTGGGCGGTCAGCGGATGGCAGGCAGCCCAGGCGGTGGGCGGGTGCGGGCTGCAGGTGGCCCAGCGAGCCATCCCTGCAGCCCCAGCGCAGTGTTGGTGCACAGCCTAGCAACAACGGCTTGGCTCAGAGGCGGCGGGCTGCGAGCGGAGCCCTGGACCCAAGGGGACAGAGGAGAGGGTCTGCTACTAGGGTCCGCAAGGCCCCTGGCAGGTGGCGAGCCTCCTGTGAGTGCGCGATACCCTGGGGGGGGATAAGGGGGGGAGGGAGGGGCGGGGGGCTTCCCCCCCCCCAGCCACGCACTGGGCTCCTGGCAGCCTTAGTTGTTCTAAAAAGGGGGTCCGCTCTCAGACCCAGCTTCTTTCCTCCCCAACCTTCCCCTTCTAATCCGAAATTCCACCCTCCTCCACTTCCTCCCGAGGAGCCCTGGTGGCGCAGCGGGTTAGGCGCCCGGGCTACGGGCACCACGGTGTGAAACCAAGGGGCAGTTCTCCCCTGCCCTCCTGGGTCCCTGCGCTCGCTGGCAGTCAGGTCTGGGTTCTACTCCCCCCAGCCCCCTCTGTCCTCTCCCTCTCTTCTCTGCCAGGCCTGGAACCTCAGTTCCTCCGACCTCCCAGCCTCCTCTCCAGCCACTCTTCTGCCTGGCTCCCTCTTTTCCTGTCACCTCTAGCCTTGCAACTTTGCCTAGGGAGAAGCGAGAGTCTTTCTTGCCCACCTTTGTAGAGCGCTGAACCCCCCCTTCCCCTGCCACCCGCCACCCCTGGCCCCCACTGCCAGTACCTGGATCCCTGGAGACCTCTCCTCCCAACCCCAGTGCCCCTCTTCTGCAAAGCGTCTGACTGGTGCCTTCATTCGGGTGCCAGCTTGATTTCAGTGAGAGCCCTTGTTCGTTTTGTCTGAACTTTTAATGTTTTTCTTTAGATCTCAGCCAACATGCCCTGTGTGAGCGGCTCCCGTGCCTCTCTGTGTATAGCTCAGGGCAGGGACTTCTTTCTGTAGCCTTACAGTTTTGCATCTCCTTGAATATACGGAGATTATTCAAGAATGGGTTTTATTTCGTTATTACTGCAACTGGAAGCTTGAAATGACCCCTAATTCCCCCCCAAAATAAAAAACTCATCTATTCTATTGGCAGAAAAAAAATTAGAGTGAAAACTCATTCCCACTTTACGGAAGCAACCACATAGAACTTATTTTTTTAATAGTTCATCGCTTTTTTCTATAAAATTTATTTTAAATTCAAAACTATGAAGGAAAAAACCCCACTGCCAACAAGTTACTTCTAACTTACAGACACTATAGGACAGGGTCGGACGGCATCTGTGAGTTCCTGAGACTGTAAGTTGTGAAGGGAATAGACAATATCATCTTTCTCCCGCAAAGCGCCTGGTGGGTTTGAACTGCTGACCTGTGGTCACGCACTCTGTTTCTGCAAGCATTCTAAGTATGCGTTTGAATGATGCGATGAATCTGAGCGATTGGTAGTGGGTAGGAACTGAGGAGCAGCAGTCATGACAGAAAGTACTAGTGTTTATAGTTTTACCTGAGTTATACGGGTCATTTTCAAGTAGTGGAATAAATGCTATATACCTGCGATTCTCTTGGTAAACTACGAAGACATCAGAAAGGTCCATTTAAATGAAAGGGGCCCAATTATCCTATTAAGAAGATTAGAGCAAAAACAACAAAGAACTCATTTGACTAGACCTGAAAGCTCTCCTTCCTCTTAGGCCTCCCCCTTGAGAAAAGCCTTTTATGCATAATTTCTTCTACTCTGGAATTCTGTTCACACCAAAACCATACCACTGCCAATGAGTAGATTCTGATTCACCCCGATCCTAGAGGGCAGCACAGAATTGCCCCGGTGGTTTCTTCCAGAACTACATCTTCATGGGAGCAAAAAGCCTCATCTTTTTCCCATGGGAAGACTGGTGTGTTTGAACCTCTGACCTCATGGTTAGGAGTGTACTGCGTAGCCTTACACTCTGAATTCGCATATATACATACACACATTCATACACGTCTCCTTGCGGTCCAAAGGATAACCCACTACAACCCCACATACGGTCTCCTATAGGATTCTGTTCTACATTAATATATATATATACATATATCTATATAATTATATTATATTTTCTTTCCTTCTGGCGTGGCACAACCCTATTCAGGTTTTCTCAGCTGTCTGCTAACCATTCTTCTTGAATACAGCCGGTTGCTCTTGGACACGCCCTGGTTCACAAGATTCAGAAAGGTAATTTGAATAACCTTGCATGTTTTACATGGTATACCTCCTTTATTAAGATTTGCCTAAGATGTTTATTGACTGCCACAGTATTATGTATGTAATGTAATCTATGTAATCTCCCATTTTTTTCTTTAAAAGGTGAGAGAAGGAAATAACTAGCATGTTTTTATAAGATCACCAAAAACAAGAGCTACACTTGGGATTAAGAACCACACACACCTGCCCACTGGAGCTGATGTGCATAAGGTAGGACTTTGTACACTGGCATCCTAAGGAAAACGGAGTTTTTCTTGCCTCTCCAGCCTCACACGTACACATGCACATGAATGATCAGAAGCTTAATTGGTTTCCATCAACCAACCATTGAGGCAAAACACGGGGTACTCAACTCAAACAAACACAATCAATGAAAGATCTGTGCCTTCATGGTACAAAGTTCAGTTCACTGGCACTTACCAAGATTAGCAGCCCTCACCCCAATTGCCTCCAGTACTCAGGCTCCCAATAATTATTTTGTAATGCCCGCTTCACTCGTCTGAAATAGAAATCATAGTTCACAATCCCATTGATGCACACATAATGTACATCAGTGGAGTGCGCTCACTGTAAAATTAAATCAAAAGGAAAATAAGTGTGATGAATGATCAGTTGGTAAATGGTCGGGTCCCACAACGCTGGAGTATCCATGAAGTGGTTAAATGCTTGCAGGTGTATATAGCGTTACCGGGAACACAGACGCTCACCTGCAGGCTGAGGCAGATGTCAATCAACTGTTGCTTTGGGGGTCCGGGTGGGATGGCTGGGGCTCAGGAGAGTTACCTGTTTGGTTGAATTGAAGAACAATAAGCAAACCAAGCTGTTGAGTTGATTCTGACCCACGGTGACCCCTGGGTAATGGAGTAGACTTGCTGCAGGGGGTCTTTCTGGTAGCAGTGCACCAGGCCTTTCCATTGCCTGGCTTTGAAACACTATCCTTTGGGTGAGCAGTGGAAAGCTTTAGCTGTTCCTGCCAGCCCGGGACCGTCTAGAGAGCAAAGGAAACCCAAACCCACTGGCATCAAGGGAATTCTAACTCCTAGCCACTTTATACAATGTCTCCAGACTGCACATCTTTATGGGAGCAGCTTGGTAGCAGAACAAAACAACCCCCCCCCCCACTGCCCCGCCGAGGTTCCTAAGGAGAATGGGGTTTAGGTAGTACTTGCTTAGAATCTCAAGAATGCAGATGGTCGGTATGAAAAGCTAGGTGCTGTGGTCTCTTTCTAACCTTCTTGTCTGATGTAGGGTGTGTGCTGAGTGCAGAGCTGAGCGTTCACGGATGCCATGGGTGTGACACTGACCAGGTCACTCCAGTGGACTGCTTCTGGGCATGGAACCAGGACCCTGGAAGCCACCCCACTAAATGACGGGATATTAGAAGAAATCATTCTGTTTGTGGACACCTTTCTCTATGAGCATCCCCGAGAGGCAAAGTTTGTGTTTGTAGAACCACTTGGATGGAAAACAAGTTTGGAGCCCTCAGCGTTTGGAGCAGGTTATGTTATCAGGTACGCTAGCTAATAGTTCCTCCTTCCAGAATGTAATAGTTCCTCGTACACGTTTTCAATGGTTTCTGTGGGGTCAGTCACTTAACCTCGCTGCATCTCAGAAATGATCTCCACCAGGGATTGAAAATTGGTGACCTTCAGATAAAATCAGAGGAAGTTTTGTTTGGTAAATACAATGTTTGTCCTTTTCCATTTGAATTTCTGGTTGTTGTTTTTTTAAACACTCTTATTGAGGGCTCTTACATCTCATCGCAATTCATACATTCATCCAGTGTGTCAAGCACATTTGCACACATGCCACCATCATCATTTTCAAAGCATTCTCTTCCCACTTGGGCCCCTGATATCATCTCCCCATTTCTTCCCCCTCCCTCCCTCCCTCAAGAAACCTTGATAATTTATAGATTATTATCTCCATATCTTACATTGACCTCCGTCACCCCTCACCCACAGTTCAATTATTCGTGCCCCTGGGAGGGGGTTCTAGGTTGATTGTTGTGATTGATTCCTTCTTTCTCCCCAGACCATCCCCTAATCCTCCTGGTTTCTCTACTCTCCTTGTTGGCCCTGAATGGTTTATCTATCCTGGATTCCCTGTGTTGCAAGCTCTTATCTGTAGCAGTGTGCATGCTCTGGTCTAATCCAATTTGTAAGGTAGAACTGAGGTCACGATAGTGGGGTGAAGGAAGCACCAAAGAACTAGAGGAAACTTGTGTTTCATCCGTGCTATACTGCCCCCTGACTGGCTCATCTCTTCCCTGTGACCCCTCTGTGAGGGGATGTCCAATTGTCTACAGATGGGTATTGGATCTCCACTCCATGCGCCCCCCCCCATTCACTTTGGGTATGGTTTTTTTGTTCTGGGTCTTAGATGCCTAATACCTGATCCCATGGATACCTCATGATCACATAGGCTGGTGTGCTTCTTCCATGTGGGCTTTGTTGCTTCTGAGCTAGATGGCCGCTTGTTTACCTTCAATCCTTTAAGACTCCAGACGCTATCTTTTTTGATAGCTGGGCACCATCAGCTTTCTTTACCACATTTGCTTATGTATACCATTTTGTCTTCAGCAGTCAGGGAAAGTGAGAATCACAGAATGCCGGGTTGTTAGAACATAATGTTATTGTGTTAAGGGAATACTTGTGTTGAGGCCCAATATCCATCAGCAACCTTAATTCTTAGCATATAGATATGAGCACATAGTTCTATTCCATTTGAATTTCTCTTGTTAAGGGTTGTGTTGTCCTGGTCACCACACTCTTAACATTCTGCGTTGCTTTACACCTGCCTTTGCACTCATCTCCATCACCTGGCACACTGCAGCAGGCATTGGTTTTGTGACCTCTGATATAGATAAAAATCCTTTCTGGTGTTTAAAGTTATTCATTCCTGAGAGTATCATGGGGGGTGGGAGTGGGAAGTTTTGTTCAATAAAGGGTGAGACTCCTTAACATTTAGATCTGTCCCCAATGAAGACTTGTAAATTGTTTCAAACATGATATAAAATAAAAGCAAAAACCTCCATCCACATTTGGCTGCATTTTCCTCATTCTAGACCTGGCATATACACAGGCAGTCCCTGGGTCATGAATGTCAGGCTTATGTGCACACCCAGTCATTATGAACCAAGGTCTATGATAACAAAATGCTAAGGTGACACAGTGATTCATAATAGCAAATGGGTGCTACTTTTCGGCACTCATCAAATTGTGTTGTTAGGTCCCTTGGAGTCTATGTGAACTCCAAATGACCTCACGTCCCAAAGAACAAAACGCTGCCCAGTCCCGCACCATGATAATTACTGCAATGCGGGAGTCCGTTGTCGCAGCCACTGCTCCAGGCCCTTTCCCCGAGGGTTGTGCGCTGGCCCTCTACTTTCCTAAGCAGGGTGTCCTTCTCCGGGGACTTCTCTTCCCCGAGAAGGTGTCCAAAGGACGTGAGACAAAGTGTGCCCGTCTTTGCTTCTAGGGAGCATTTTTGCAGTACTTCCTCCAGGCCAGATCTGCTCCTTGTTCTGGCCGTCAATGCACTGAAGAGTCAACGTTCCCCACCCACATCGCCATCCAAACGCTGCTCCTCCTCGTTCACTTACTGGCTTTCACGTGCAGATCGCGTCAGTGAAAATTCCCTGGCTTGGGTCAGGGGCACCTTGTTCTTCAATGGGACATCTTGGCTTTCTAACACTTTAAAGAGGTCTTTTGCAGACTTCCGAGACGTAGCTTGTTATTTTATTTCTGGATTGCTGTTTTCATGGGTGTTGACTGTTGGTACAAAAAGAATGAAGCCTTTGATTTCCTATTTTCTTCGTCAGTTTTGATGTGGCTCATTGAACCAGATGTGATGATTTTGTTTTCTTTACACTGAGGCATAATCCATACTGAAGGCTATAGTCTTGGATCTCCATAAATAAGTGATTCAAATCTTCTTCCCTTTCAGCATGCACGGTGTGTCCTCTGCACATTGCAGGTTGTTAATGAGTCTTAATTCAATCCTGATGCTTCATTCTTCTTTCTCTATTCCATTTTCTCTCATTGTCTGCTCAAGATAAGTATGGTGAAAGGATATACCCTGATATCTACCTTTCCAGATGGAAAGCGGCAATATTCTCTTGTTTTATTTGAACAACGCCCCTTTGGATCATTCATTCCACATGAGCGCAATGAAGAGTTTGGGAATTTCTGTTCTTTAAGGTGCTGTCCATAATCTTAAGATCCACCCAATTGAATGCCTTTATGTGGTCAATATGGCACAGGTAAGCGCCTTTCCGGTGTTCTCTGCTCTCAGCCAAGATCCATCTGACATCAGCAGTGATCGCCCTCCTTCGTTCCACATCCTCTGCTGAATCTGACTTTAATTTCTGGTAGTTCCTTGTTGATATATTACTGAAGTTTTAAAAAAATTACCTTCAGCAAAATTTTACCTGTGTGCAATATTAATGAGAATGTTTCATATTTTTAATGGGCCTGGATATAGATCTCTACTAGTTATTTGTAAATTAATTCTATAAGTTAGTTCTGAATTTCTCGGCCGAGATGAGTGATCATCTCCAGCATCGCATCTTATGGTCTTCTCTTCCCAAACTGAGAAACCGACCAAGAATTGTGTCATATTTGTCTCCAAAAAGAACAGTTCAAAATCTATCCTGAAGTACAATGCTTTCAGTAATAGGATAATATCCATATGCATTCAAGGAAGACCAATTGATATGATTATGATTTAAATTTATTCAAAAACCATTGATGCCAAAGATGAAGAAATTGAAGGGCTCTTTGTCGACTTCTGTAGTCTGAAATTGGTCAAACATGCAATTAAAATACATTGAGAATTACTGAGACTTGAATGGAGATAATAAAAATAAGAAACATCAGTACTTGTAGTCTACAGCCTTGGTGAGTAAAGAGATGTTGGAAATCACATTATAGATGTTTGTAAGACCAACTGTGCAAACATCTTTTCATATTAAAAAAAAACCATTTCATTGTAAATTGCATGAAAGTTTACAGAGAAAAAGGGCTTTCTACTTTAACAATTCATAAATATTTTGTCTTGTGTTATTGATTACAATCCTCAAAATATAGCAGCATTTTTCCTACTGGCTTCCTGTCTCTCTTTTCTGTTTGTCTTTCTACCATATCCCTTCCTGCCTGCTGAGCTTCACCCCTGGAAAACGATACCCCATTTCCCCCTCAATAGTTTTACTGGCATATAATTCACATATCACACAATTCAATGGTTCAAACACATCCAGAGGAGTTATACAGTGAAAATTATGCCCTTCTAATCTCACATGGCTGGTTGGGTTTGTTTGTTTGTTTGTTTTGGTTGGTTGTTTTAAGGAGTTTACCTCCTTGGAATTTTTATAGGCCTATCCTTTGTTCAAGTCAAAAATCTGAATAGAAAATTTCACAGGGTAGCTCCAGAAATCAGAGCCAAATATAATAATGAAATGAACAAAGACCTAGAATTAGAGAACCAAAATGGAAGAACATGCTCATTCTATCTGAAACTGAAAGCCCTCGGGTTACAGTCTTGAAAGATTCTATAGGCAAAATATTGAATTATGCAGGGAGCGTGAAGAGAAGATAGATGTGAATACACAGTCACTGCACCCAAAATAACCACTCGACAGTCCACCATCTCAAGAGGAAGCATATGAGCAAGAGCCAGTGGTGCTGAGGGAAGAAGTTCAAACTGCACTGAATGCATTAGCCAAAAACAAGGCTCCAGAAATTGTTAGAATACTAACTGAAATGGTTCGACAAGTTGATGAAGCACTGAGAGTACTCACTTGTCTATGCCAGGAAATTTGGAAGGCAGCTACTTGGTCAACTGACTGGAAGAGATCCATATTTGTGCCCATTCCAAAGATGGATGACCCAACAGAATGGTCAAATATAGAGCAATGTCACTGATAGTCCATGCAAACAAACTTTTGCTACAGATTATCCAACAATCAGCAGTACATTGACAGGGAGCTGCCAGAGAGTGATTCAGGCCATTTTCAGAAGAGGACATGGAACAAGGGATATCGTTGCTGATGTCAGATGGATCTTGGCTCAAAGCAGAGAATATCAGAAAGATTGTTTACTTATGTTTTATTGACTATGTCAAGGCATTTGGCTGTGCAGATTAAAACAAACTTGATAACCTTGGGAAGAATGGAAATTCCAGAACACTTCATTGTGCTCCTGTGTAACTTATACATGGATTAAGAGGCAGTTGTGCAAACACAACAAGGGAAGACTCCGTGGTTTAAAATCAGAAAAGGTGTGTGTCGGAATTGCATCTTCTCACCATCCTTACTCAATCTGTATGCTGAGAAAATCATCAGAGAAGCTGGATTGCATGAACAAGCATGCGGCATGAGGATTGGAGGAGAGCTTATTAACAACCTGAGCTGAGGACACAAGATGATGCTTGCTGAAAGTGAGGAGAGCTTGAAAAACTTGCTGATAAAGATCAAGGAAAACAGCTTTTACAAGGATTTTGACTCAATGTAAAGAAGATGAGATGACATTAAGAACATCTCATAAATGAAGAACCAAAAGGTTATTAGAGAGGGTCTGGGGAAAGACCAAAGTGTGAGTCTGAAGAGAAGTTGAACTTGCCCTTGAATGAAGAATAATAGCTAAAGGAAGTGGAAGAAATAATGATATAAGATATATCATAAGATTTTAAAGGGTGGGCTTTGGTAGACAATGTAGGGTATTATAATTACATATGCAAAGACTTGGAGTTAGAAAATGAAGGAATAGCATTTCTTGTTAAGCTCAAGCTGGAAGAAGTGAAGAGAAATTCAAACCTCAAGTTACAACACTAAAAAAATACTGTGGACAAAATATTGACGGAGAACAAACATATGAAAAGAAGTTGGGAGGAGTACACAGAATTACTGTAGCAAAAAGTATTGGTCATTCATATGCAAACCATAGATGCATGAATGGATTTTGGATTTGCATTTAATTCTAGCCCCAATCTAAGCATGATTAGTTTTGATGACCTGGCTCTGCTTGCTGCTCACCTCACAAAGAGATCTTTGAAGATATGAGTGCTAGAGCAAAGTGTGGTGCAGACACTAGATGGTGCCCTGCTTTCAGAAGGAGCAGTATCTGGGGTCTTAACGGCTTGTTTTCAGACAAGCAATCATCTAAGTGAGGTGCCATCTAAGTCCGCATGGAAGAAGCACACCAGCCGCTGTGACCCAAAGAATGTAAACGATATCATCCAAATCTAATGGAGGACATGGCTGCAGAGCTTAAGTTGTGAACACCTGGTTTGCAGAAGGGTAAGGATGACAGAGGGAGCCCCACATCCATGTGCAGAGTCTCCAGATGGATGAAGCCTCTGGCAAATCCCCTCGGGTTATAGTTGAGGGATGTGAACAGCCCTATCAGACAGAAAACATTGTGAAATCAATTATGGCAGGCGTAGTTAGGTCAAAATCTAATACCGTATCATTTGATCTGCCTTTTGAGTCATTTTAAAGCTTTTCTGGTTAAAAAAAAGGGGGGGGAACTATATATGGCTTAAGCCCTTGGTGAATTCCATCTGCCTATTGACTAGGGTGTGAATAGTCTAGCTAGGAAGCCGAGTGCACTGGAAAGTGGGTTGTTGCAGATGCGGTCAGGCTAAAGTTTAGCACTCTCTCATTTGATCTCCCTTATGATCCCTTTAAACTGGTTCCAGTCCTTAATATTTTTTGCTTTCTTTTCGGTTGCAGATTTTGCTGTTTAATTTTGTTAGTTTTTTCATGTTGTCCTGGATGTGAAACGCAGCATAGGTGAACCCACAGAGACAGCGGCCGGGTTAGTGGTTCCTTGGAGGCATGGCAGGGGAGGTTGGGGAAAATGGAGAACTAGTAACAATATGAGCACAAAAGCCAATCATCTGTTCTAAAGTGAATTGTGGGGATGATTGCACAGCTCTTACTGGTGTGACTGAACTCTTGAATTGTATGAGATGTGAGCGATATGTCAATAAACTTCTGAAAAGGTGAAAAAGAAAAAATAATTGGTCAGTGTTGAGTCACTGCAGTAGATTGCACATGATCAAAGACCTCTGGTATTTGAGGAAGAAGCCCAGTCTTCACTGAAGGCATTCTCAAAGCACAAGGATCCTGCAATTGACAGATGTTAATGGAAATGTTTTATTATTATCATTGCTGTGTCATTATGTTAAAGAGGCTTTAGTGTATCCGGATGTGTTTAATGTTTTGTGCATACAAAACTATTCTATACAGTACATAGTAAAAGGACCATATGATTGATTAGCTGATAGTGGATTCTAACCATACCTAACTGTTCAGACTTATGTGCAAATTTGACTTAAATGCAGACTCGAGACCGAGGTTGTTTGTAATCCGAGAACTGGCTGCATATACATGTGAGTGTCTTACCACAAAATTGTAGACATTTTTGTTAGTCAAAAAGTAAAAACAATGCGAAGCGATTCTTTCTTGATGTATTTTTCATTCAGGGCCATCTGCTTCAGACTGTGGTGAGTTTGAACTGCCGGCCTTATGACTAGCAGTCCGATGTTTAACTCGTAGGCCCCCTGGGCTCCAGTCTTATTGAACAGGAGGAGATTGCTAATCCTCCTGGACACTTCGGAACAAAGCCCACGCCACTCTACATTAAGGTCAGAGGGCAGCACCCAGTGGGAACTCCGTCGACGGGAGCGTCTCTGAGCTGGGGAGGTGCTCTGAGTCTCTAGGACAACCTTTGAGATGGAAGAGCCAATCCTGTCCCCACAAGATTTTTAAAATCATTCCAGCGCCATCAATATGTGTTTACAAACAAAGGAAATCACCTTGTTCCAAACATCCTTTAAAGTTTTTCAAGTGAACCTCAGAGTCGCATGTATGTACCAAGCGAGCCGTGTATGACTCAAGAGTCAAGGTTTGCCACCCCCTGCGGCGGATCCTAGGGTGGGGCATTGCCCAATCACATAAGCATTCAGAACTACTTTCTGGACATGCTCGTGCTGCTGCTTTCTTCCCCTTCTCTGGCACAGCTCTGCTTTGCTTTGTAGGATCACATGTGCTGTCTATAAAATTGCCACATCTTAGTTACATAGCCCATCCACCTCATCTCCAGGACATGCAGAGTTGAGGCAAACGGACACCCTTACAGCACTGCTCTGGGGGGCAGAAAGCAGGACACGAGAGCAGTTCCTCTCTCCCCCAGCAGTGCACACTTCGAATCTCGCTGGGCCTCAGTTGTCCAAACAGCATAACGAAAAGCTAATGTGTCCCTAAGTTTCTGCTCCGGAGCCCTGGTGGTGCAGTGGTGCAGTGCTTGGCTACTGACCCAAGGGGTCGAGGGTTCGAACATCCATGGATAGAAAGACTTAGTGATCTATTCCCTTAATGATTACAGGCTAGATAGAATAGGGTGCAGTCCCACGCTGTCCTGTGGGGCTGCTGTGAGCAGGAATCAGCTTGCTGGCATACAAAGATGAGGTTTGAAGGAGCCTTAAATTTAGTTCTTGGTCTATGGGGACTATACATCATTATTCTGTTGTTAGTACTTTATTTTGGCACCATTTCTAGGACACAGAAGTAGTACCAGAGGCTATGGGTTCTGTTAGTGAGCGTCATTTGTGTGTGTGTGCACACGTGTGTGCATGTGTGTGTGTGTGTCCCTGAGAATTGAAACTAGTTCCTGGGGAACTACTTAGGAGTGAGTGGGCTCGGGGTATGGGACTCGACATGGAGGGTTCAAAGTAAAAAGAGTAAGCCCTTTTCTTGCTCTCTGCTCTAAAGGATAAGTGGAGTATTTTCAGCCTCCTTCCTCCTCAAATGTCAGTCTGCATGTCGCTGGATCAGCTCAGCAGGTCGCATTGGCAACACCTGCTTGGTCTTCCGGGCCGGACCCGGTGTTTTTCTTCCCAAGACCATGCTCTTCAGGTGTTGTACAAACCGTGTGCGGGGAAGCGGAGCCCTTGCCTTCCACATGCCTGCCTTGGTTGGCGTTGACTTTGTGGGCCCTGTTTAGCTGCAGGCCTCAGTCGAATGAGCAATGTCACCGGTGCCCCCAGCCCTCCAGCCACCCCCAGCAGGGTCGTCTCTGGAGCAAAGTAGCTCCGTGAGTTTGGCCCCGCGTCCGTCCCACCAGAACTCAGCCTTGCTATCAAGGCTCCACCCTAGGACATACCTTTAAGAAGCTGCCTCAATCCGATTGGCAGCCTTCCAGAAGCTTGTTTGAGTGACAGTGATGTCACTGCCGGGCCTAGGGCTGTTTTCTTCCTTTATCTATGCCACGTCCCCACCGAATGCCTCCTCTGTGCGCTGCCAGGTACGGAGGCTGGTGCAGTGGGCAAGGCGGGAGAAGCCACTGCGTTATTTCCCATGGCAGCTGTGACAAGTGACCACCCACGTAGGGGCTTCAAACAACACACCCCTTTAGTATTTTCCAGTTGCAAAGGTCAGACGCCCTAAGATGAAGTGTCCACATGCTTGCATTTCTCCTCCAGGGGAACATCCACTTCTTACCATTCCCAATTTCTTGAGGCCACCTCATCCCTCTGGTTTCTGTTGTCTCGTCTCTTTGTGTCTCTGATCTGCCTGCCTCATGAGGACCTCAGGGCCCTTAGGGTGACAGGAACCCCATCGAGATAATCCAGGGTACGGGCCAGTCTCAAGACACTTAGTTGAATTCAAATACTAAGCCTCTTGTTGCGTGAGGTCGCATCCAAAGGAGCCGGAGCTTGGAATGCAACCATCGGTGCATGTCCGTTTTGCCGCCTCCTGCAGCTCGTACCTTCTGGTCTGGATCGCAGTGACGTTGTCTTGCGGTTGGTGTTCGTTGCCATTGAGACGGCTCCGACTCATGGTGGCCTGATGCACAACCGAAGGAAACACTGCCTGCTTCTGCACCGGCTCCCCAGTGGCTGGTCTACCTATCCCCAGGCTTTTCTTCCTGGTCTCTCTTTGTCTGGAAGCTGTGCTGAACCTGCCCACCCGGGGCGGCCAGACTGGTGTTTGAGATGCTGGTGGCACAGCCACAGCATCACGTCCACACACAAGCTGTCATAGTATGACAAGTGGGATGGGGGTAGGGGAATCGAGGTCTTCTCAGATGCGCTTTTCTGGATAAGAAAGCAAGATGTCACATGTAATTACCTCTGTGGCAATTTGAAACATGCGAGGTCAGATCTTAAGACGTAGACATTTTTATCAAGGAAATTTGGAAGGCTTAGCAGGTTAATTAACATTGCAAGGGGCCAGACATCTTTAGAAATGTCACCCCCAGTAAACATCAAAAATACTTTTGTAAAATGCCAACCTAGAAAAATCATCAAACCGGGCAGAAACGCATGTCTAGGAGAGTCGATGTCTGACCAGGAAAGGCTCCGTCAGTAAACTGTTCATTATTCCGAGGCAAGCCAGCTGACGGGTTCAGAGCAGGAAAATCATCCACCCAGGGGTGTAGCTTGCCTTTTAAATTTTTCTCCCACGGCTTTTTATTTTGGTCATAAACCTAAAATTTCCTGGAGAATTCTTCACCACAAATTATTGTGGTGAAAAAAAAATTTTAAACAAAATAACCATCGAAATCCCTGAAGCTTGAATGGTTCTGTAAAACCTATCCAAAAAAAAAAAGAGCAAGAAACCGATACATTATTAGAAAAACAATATCTGTGACTGTTTGGCTTTTTATAGGCATCCAATAAATTACTTAGCATTTTATTTATTTTTGGTTTTCTATATCCTATACTCTTCACAGAGCCCTGGTGGGTTACATGTTGGGCTGCTGACTACAGGGTCAGCAGTTCAAAACCACCAGTCGCTCTGAGAAAGATGAGCCTCTGGCTCCCTAAATGACTTACTGTCTTGAGAAACTCACCAAGCCGTCTGGTCTCTTCCTGGGTCGCTGTGAGTCTGAATCGACTTGATGGCAGTGAGTTTTGAGAGCACGTTCACTGTGTAGTGAGACGATTGGAGGCTTAAGAATCTGGGTATGGATGAAAGTGGAAAATAATTGACCATCTCACCAGAAGTATGTATTATTTTCTGTGTTTTATCGTAGGCTATAGGGATGTTTTGTTGAACTGTCTTTGATTTAACTTCTCCTGACCCTCAGGTGACATTCTGCCCCCTCTGCTCCACTTTCTAGTGAGAAAACAGTCACATCAGAAGAAGTTGACAAGAATGGAGAGCCTTTGCTCGTTCTCTCGGGGCCTCACATTAGGATCCGGAGCTTTGGGCAGCTGTCACGCCTGCTGCATATTGCCAAAGACACAAAGCTGAGGGAAACAAGAGCATGTCTTGAAGGTGAAATTTATACTCCAGTTTGTGATTGGAGCTTTTAGAAAAAATCTTGGGGAATTGTGTGTTACAGTGTCTTGCAAATTTTTTTTTAATAATCTAGATGCTAAAATATGTGTACTGTTTAATAAAATATTGTGACTTTTCCCTAGTTAATGTGTTATATTCACAGATGCACAGTTGTTCATTAAATTCAGCTGCATAGAAAGACTTCCTACACAGACTGCTGTATCTCTAACCGAGCCAAATAGCTGCTCTTCGTTGTGACTTGCTCTTTCTGAGAGGCTTCTCGGTGGGCCCCCTCGTTGTCAATTCACATTCCATGTCATAGAACCTGGTGAAATAAACCTGGTGATCAGGTTCATTCCTCTTCTTGGAATTCTCCTCCTGTCTCTTTTCATGAGTCTTTATGACCTGAGAGCCACAAGCTGAGATGCCGAGATCGATGCTCAGTGAGTGGCTTCCCTTTGCCCTGTCCTTCTCCACATGCCGTGTCCCACTCCGTCCCAAGCCTTTCCTGCCGTTTTCTGGTGGCTTAACTCCTTTCACTGGAGTGCTGATGCCATTACAACTCCCACTTCATTTACATGGAGGTCAACTTTCGCGTTCACCCCACAGGTGTTTCCCCTCTCCCTGTCCCCTTGTCAACCTACGTCTTCAACTTCCTTGAATTGCTCCTTTCTGAGCCGAATTCTCCCCAGACTCTCTCCCTTTTCAGCCCGACTGTGTGTCGACCTTTCCCAGCTTGGGTTCGTAGCACCTGTACAGTCAACGTTCACACGCAGGTCAGCTTTGATTCTCAGTTGCTATTTGAACTTCTCACCATACGCTTGCTGTGTATGTAACTATTAGTTGGACTTGTTTTCTAACCAACATCAAAAGGCACTGGGAATCAAAGCAGTTTGAACAGGTGGGAAGCCTGCCACGGGAGGTGTGGGAAAGCATACCATTTTAGGAAGAAAGCTTTTATGAAAGCTAAGCATGCGCACACAAGGGGGCTTCAAAAAGTTCAGAGCAAAACAAGACAGAAAAGATCATGAATTTTTCCCATGAACTGAAATAAAGGTGTAGGTCTTTGGACATAGATAGATGATACAAGACATCTCACTAACTGTCCTAATAGTGTTAGTGTTTTTAGCTGAATTTCAGAAGTGGAGATCAATCCTATTTGCATTGATGGTAACACAATTGAGTAGGGTTTGAAGGATTTGGCAGTCTTTGCTTATTTTAAAGGAATCCATGAGAATAATTTCTATCAAATTTATTGGTTTTTCCAGCTAACAGAGACCCCGTAGTAAAAATTCTGGGTTTGGATTATAATACAACCAAAGGAGAAGATTTTTCTGCATTAAGTATTCTTGGTGAAAGGAGCAACGATAATGATTCTGAACCTGAGCGCCCGATGACCGTCGCTAGGCTGCTCCGGCAGTTGGATGTGCACCTACTCAACCATGCTCTACGACACGTTTCATCGTAAATCTTTCTAAAGTCTTTTGACACAGAATCTGAGATTAGTTAAGAAAATGATTTTCCATATTTTGGAGAAAACACAGGAAAATCTAAATATGGAATCTTTTGCTATTGATGTAACATTATAGTTTTACTGGAATAAAAATTTTATATTATTGGGTGGGTGTTGTTTTAAAAACCAAAATGTACCACTAACATTGCCAAAGCATTCTAGTGGGGTTTTATCGAATTCTGAAGTCTTATTTATTATTTTCAAAGACTCTTAAGAATGTTATATAAATTATTAAATTGTCATGTAAATACAGAGTTTATATAGGCCATAATATGTTTTTGTTTTCTAGGACGTTAGAGTACTTATAATTAAGCAATGAAGTGAATATTAAACAGAGTTTATTGACATATTAAATGCAAATCACAAGATCCTTGAGGTTTTAAGGATGCTGATATATGATTATACCATGGCTAAAATGAACATTACTTTTAATATGCAAAACATATTACTTTCTTGTAGTTTCTGTTTGAAAGCATTTAAATGTATTTTTTAAACATCTTTTTCAGAGAAATGCCCTTAAATCCATCAGCCATTAAGAATGATATAGAGCTACTCAAGCATCACGCAGGGAAAGGAGAACAAGCAGTCTTGGAAAGTATTGAATATACCTCAGGTGGAGATCTTTTCAGTTCATGCTACGTTACACATCCGTTGTTAGAGGAACACTGACAGTGCTGTGGATGATACCTGCACGATCATGGTTCAAACGCACCTGTAGCTTTGGGGGGAGGAGGGGGGCGGGAGATGACTGCTCCTGTCTGCTCCTGTCAAGATTTAGTCACAGAAATCCCATGTGATTGGACCAGAGGGCGGTGGACTTGGTCTTTATTGTTAATTGCTGTTGACTTTGACATGACAGCCCGTGTAAGCAGAGTAGGGTTTCCAGGCTGTGAGTGAGGTCCTTCTGGGTGGTTTTGAACCACCTATGTTTAGCCTACCAGTTGGAGTGCTTAACTGTGTGTGCCACTCAGGGACTCCTAACTTACTCATAGGTTTTCCTAAGGATATTTTCAAAACGCTCCCATGTCCACATCACCACGGATTCTTTAACACAACACAAACTTAGTTTCAGTGTTTTAAAAAAAAATTTAAGACCAACCTAGAGTACAAAGCTCTAGGCGAAGGAATTCCTCTTGACTCCCTGACCATTGATTTCAGATTATGAATTTTCCAATGGGTGTCGCGCCCCACCTTGGAGACAGATTTATGGGGAGATTTGTTACGTGCTGGTGAGACCACATGGCGCTGAAGCTCTGTGCATCACTTGCAGTACACAAGGAGTATTTTTAAATGGCGTAAGTGTTGGGGTTCCCCCACCCCACCCACTAAAACCCGTTGAATTTGGACCTTAGGAGCTGCCAGAATCACGCTGGCGCCTCAGGAACTCAGAGCAAGATCCTTGCATTGCTGGGGAGACCCTTGAGGACAAAATCCTTGTGAGCTCCTCAGGGCATTGCTGAGAGGATGTGATGGGGCTGCTTTGGGGTCCCAGGACTTGGGGGAGGGGGAGCCTCTGCAAATTAGAGTCAACTGTTGCTACTGGAAGCAACTGCCACTGCCGAGGGGCAGGGGCGTTGCTGGGGTGACTCCAGCAGGGATTGTGGGTAAGCAGGAAGGAGCGGGTCCTCTCATCCTTCAGCCTTCAGCCCTCTTTCAGCTTCCTATTGACAGAAGCTAGCCTGCCTGGCCAAGGAGGAGACGTGCAGGGAGGCCCTCGCACCTCTGAGCAGCACACAGCCGAGTCCGGGTGGGTGGGTTTTGAGCCAAGAGAGAAATGGCAGCTAGCCTTCAGGACCCTCTGGAGGCAGACCCCTCGCCATCAGCCTTATTATACCTATTCACAAAGCCTCGTTAGGAAGAGCTGCTGCAGCATCCTGCCCGCAGGGCGTCTTCCATGGAAGTTTGAGACTCCCAAGCCTGCTCTACAGGGAGGCTCGAGTCTTCAAAGAGGACCTGGCCCGCAGGGTTGCGCCTCCCTGGCTAGGGCTGGCACCTGTTGCAGCTTTTCTCCTTCTCCACGGGCATCTGTTTTCTCTCACGCCGTTTTGGTGCGCGCCGTAAACAATTACACGTAGCTGGTCTCTAAGCTGTCCTAAATGTCATCTTTGAGGGGAGAGGGGTGGTTTGCTTGAATTTTTTTTTAAGTGAACTTTTAAATTGGGAAATAGGAGCACAAGAGAAAGAATGATTTTCGCTGTAGGGCAGAGTGTCTTTGCTTTTATCAAACAAGCATGTGCCTATAGGAGTGTGCATGTACACACGTGTATGCAGATATCCATATGGGGTTTTATTTACATATTTGATACGGAAATTTCTAAGAGTTCCACTCTGTTTTTAAAATGAAAGACAAGGAACATAGAACTGTTCAGGAATCACAGTACTAGCTACAACAGAGTACATGCTATATCATGCATTAAAGGGTTATAATGAGTTAGGAGGCATGGGGAAGTGGACACAGGAAGAAGACAAGCAAGGAGCAGGGCAGAAGCAGAGGGATGGTGGAGGGAGGTGGTACTGGAGAGGAAAGCTCTAGACCGGGGGTTGGCAAACCGCGCCTCTCCAGCCGTGTTCGCCTCTTTGGGTGCGCACCCGTACATGGCTCTGAAGGAAAACCGAAAGGGTGCCATTCTGACCAAGGTGATTTCATTTTTGTGAGACTATATTATGGCTCTTGAATAATTTTGAAAGTGTTGTGAGGGACAGGACTGGTTTTTCCTTCTCAAAAGTTTGCCAGCCCCAGCCCTAGCCCCTCATCTCCGTCAACAGTGCCACGTCCTGAACAAGAACAGAGCGCAACAAATGGACACGGAGGCCTTTCTAGGAGACATCTAACCCGGAGGCCTTTGACGAGCCCATCTTTCAGCTGTAGATCCAGGCGTTGACGTCACGATGTGTTTTCACAGAAGTCTGTAGAAGAATGGAAGGTCTTACTTAGCTTCTGCCAAGCAGAGCTTGCACACCTGCATAGGGCAGGGACGCAGTAAGCCCCAATGGATGGGGGAATGAGTAGAGGCAGACCATTAACTTAGGGGCGTGGGGTGTGTGGTTCGCCCCTCACGTTTCACGGGCAAAGACCTCCACAGGGACCCTTTAGAAAACAATGTGTGTGCTTAGGACGCACGGCACTGCTGAGGCTATCCACTGCTGCTCTCACTAATTATAACATGAAACATTTTCTCCCCCAAAAGGGCAAGACAGATGATGAGAGGGAAATTAATTACGAGAGAAAAGGTAAAATTTATAAAGACCTTGTTACATTATTAAGAGAAAAATCTCCAACGTTTGCAGAAAATATGGCAACACAGGTAAGTGTTACAACTTCTTTTGAACTTTCATTAAATTGTGTTATTTGACTACCTCTGTTTATCTCTGAAAAACTGGAGAGTAATTTTGCATAAATTTGAACCTGGCTTGGAAATATTGTACGAATATTCCCACCCCACAATATAGAATAAGAAATATTGTACACTTTAAGAATTTTTCTGATTTTCTTTAGTGGATGAATATTACTTTCAAGCGGTTTCATTGGTAGGATTTTTTAACCTCTCTCTTTAAAAAAAATAATACTCTAAACAAAGGGCTCAGCTTGCTAATATACCTAGGATGTTTTGATTATTTGTTTTCTCTTCTGGAAAAAAATACTACTTCCTACTAGAAATGGTGGGAGAAAGATGAGGCTTTCTACTCCCATAAAGATTCACACAAGAACACCTTGTTCTATTTATCTGGCATTCCATGATGCTCACCTTCCCGACACAATTGGCTGAAGACAAAGTGGGTGCCTATGCAAATGTGGTGAAGAAAGCTGAGGGTGCCCTGCTATCAAAAGATATAGCGCCTGGGGTCTTAAAGGCTTGAAGATAAGCAAGCAGCCATCTAGCTGAGAAGCAACAAAGCCCACGTGGAAGAAACACAACAGCCTGTGTGATCATGAGGTGTCGGTCAGATCAAGTAGCAGGCATCAAAAACCCAGAACAAAAAATCATATCGTTGTGAATGAGGGGGCAGTATGAAGTAGAGACCCAAAGCCCATCTTTAGGCAACTGGACATCCCCTTACAAAAGGGTAGCGGGGTGAAGACCTGCCAGTCAGGGTGCAGTATAGCACCGGTGAAACATACAACTTTCCTCTTCTTTACCTTTTTTTAAAAAAGATCATTTTATTGGGAACTTGTAAAACTCTTATCACAAATTATCCATCCATCCATCCATTCATCCATCCATCCATCCATCCATCCATCCATCCATTATGTCAAGCATATCTGTACATTTGTTGCCATCATCATTTTCAAAACATTTACTTTCTGCTTGAGCTCTTGGTGTCATTTCCTCATTTCCCTCTCCTTCCCTGTATCCCCTCCCTCATGAACCCTTGATCATTTATAAATTATTATTATTTTGTCATGTATTACACTGTCCGATGTCCCCCTCACCCACTTTTCTGTTGTCTGTCCCCCAGGGAGGGGGTTATATGTAGATCCTTGTGATCGGTTCCCCCTTTTTACCCCACCCTCCCTTCACCCTCCCAATATTGCCACCCTCACCACTGGTCCTGAGGGGTTCATCTTTCTTGGATTCCCTCCTCTCATTCTTTAATGCTTCCTCCCTCCCACTATCATGATCTCAATTCTGACTTACAAATCTGTCTAGACCAGAGGATGCACAATACTACAGATCAGAGCTGGAAACACAGGGAATCCAGGACAGATAAACCCCTCAGGACCAATCATGAGAGTAGCGATACCAGGAGTGGAAGGGAAAGGTGGGGGAGAAAGGGGAAACTGATCACAGTGATCTTCATATAACCCCTGCCCTGGGGGTAGACAACAGAAAAGTAGGTGAAGGGAGACATTGGACAGTGTAAGAGATGACAAAATGATAATAATTTATAAATTGTCAAGGGTTTGTGAGGGAGGGGGGAAATGAGAAGCTGATACCAAGGCTCAAGTAGAAAGAAAATGTTTTGAAAATGATGGCAACAAATGTACAAATGTGCTTGACACAATGGATGTATGTATGGATTATGGTAAGAGTTGTACCGGCTCCCAATAAAATGATTTTTAAAAGGAAAAATACTTATAGTCTCAGAAGCCAAAGAAGGCAATGCTACCCTCTACTACAGGGTCTCCAAGAGCCGGCACCATCTCCATGACAGGGAGAGTTGGAATGCCCCTGAGACGTGTGGTAGATTGTCACTAACTAATGTGCTAACTGCATGTGGTCACCACTACACTTCTCTTGCATTCTCTATAACCTTAGAAGTATGTCAGAATCTGTTAAGACATCGTTAGTTAAAGCAGATGGTGGTAGCAAAAGGAGAGGTGAGATGTGAGTGATGCTAAATTACCTCCTGCTGACTCCCAGCGAGTCCCACGGCTGGGCGTCCACAAGGGCCTGTGTCAGAGAAGTTGCCAAGGTCGTTCTTTGTGGCCCCAGGGCCTCTGAGCAAGCCTCCAGCTAAGGCCTCTGCCACACTCATCGAATCATGTCAGTTGTAAATCGAGTCTTGCTTCTTCTTTGTTAATTTGGATGTTTTTATTTCCCTTTCTTGCCTTAGAGTGCTAAGACTTCCAACACAATATTGAAAACCAAACCAAACAAAACAAAACCCCCTCCAAACTTACTGCCATGGAGTCGATTCCGAATCCTAGTCCTGTCGGGCAAAGCGGAACTGCTCTTGTGGGTCTTTAAGATCGTAATTCTTTACCGGAGTAGAAAGCCTCATCTTTTCCCCGAGGTGGTTTTGAACTGCTGACCTCGTAGTTAGCAGCCCAATGTGTAATCACTATGCCACCAGAATAGGCTGCTGTAAACCTTTATAGCAACAGAAGGCGCCATCTTTTTCCTGTGGATCAGCTGGTGGGGTTGAAGCACAGACCTTGCAACCATAACACATAGCCCTCTCTGCCACCAGGGCTTTTGTTACGATTGTTTCAGTGTTTACCAAGTCGTTATGATTTTTTCCTCCTTTTAATTTTGATGAGAATATTTATTAATATTTTTGAGGTTCCCCTGACATTTATTAAAACCACATCTTCTGTCTTGAAACCAGCTCAAGCTCCTCTCTGCTGGAAGTTCTGCAGCTAGTCTCCTTATTCCCTCCTTTACTTTGTGTTTTCGTTTCTAAATTATTTCCTCTGGCTCCCTGTTTCCATGCCGCAGGTTAGTTTTACTTTGAACACTCTAAATCGGGATGGACTTCGGAGTATTTTCCCTGCTTGTAGGTGTCAGGTCAATCCCAGGCCCTCTGGGCAACAGAACGAAACACTGCCACGTCCAGCACTTCTTCCTAACTGCTGTCGTGTTTGAGCCATTGTTGCAGCCGCTGTGCCCGCCCGTCTTGTCCAGGGCGTCCTCTTGCTCACGACCCTTCTCCCGCGGCAAGCATGATGTTGTTGCCCAGGGATGGGTCTCCCCTGATTGCATGTCCATACCCGGTGCTTGATCTGTGAGGACGTTGCTGTCAGGTATGTTGTTGTCTGTCACCGTTGGCTCTTTGTCCAAAGAACTTGCTTCAGTATATTTTGTAAGGTTGGTCTGTTTTTTACGAATTATTTTAATTTCTAGAAATCTGAAAATGCCCTCATTTCACTTTCATATTGGAGGGACAATTTTCTGAATATATAATTTTTTATGGACTTTTTTTCTTTTAGACTTTTGTATATGTAATCGCACTGCTGCCTTGCCTGCATTGTCCCTGACCCCAAAGCAGACTTTAGTCTCATCTCTTCTCTCTTGTAGAAACTTGTAGTGTTTATTGAGCTACTTTCAGGATTCTTGTCTTCAGTTTTGGAAACATTAATTGTGATATGTTCTAGAGATTTTCATTTGGGGCCTATCCTGTTTGGAATTGGTTGAGTTTCTTGAATGCATGTCTTCTAAAGACTTATTTTCAACATTTTCTCTGTTCCTTGTTTCTGTTCTGGAATTCTGATCCCAGGTGTTATTCCTCTTGGTGGTGTTTCATGTAGTCTTCTCTGACTCTCTCACTGCCACCAGAGTGTGTCTGACTCATAGTGATCCTGTAGGGCACAGCAATGCTGCCCCTTCGGCTTTCTTTTCTTATCCTTTTTACCCCTTCCTGATTATTCTTCTAACGGAGTTGTATTGAGAGAGTTACCCTTTATCTCCCTCATTCTTTCTTCTATTCATTCAGGTGTACTGCTTTGCGCTTTCACCTGTACTATCTATCTCTGAAAGGTCAGTCTTAATCGTCTAGGTCTCTAATTTTTCTTTTGTTTTTCAGTTTGTTTGTTTGTTATTGTAGTGTTCTCCTTATTTTGCCTAAAACCTTTCTGTGTGTTCTACTCAGTTCTGTCTACAGCCTTCTTGATCTTTCTTTCAAGCCACTGGGGGCACCAGATGCCAGCTGTTTGGAAATGATCAGTTTCTTTGTGATTTCTCTATGAGTTATATATTTCTAATCTATCGCATCTTTAATTAATCGTATACTGTTTCACAAATAGCTAAAGAATCTTATGAAAGTATATATGCAATGGGACTCCTCTATTTTTTGTGCTATTATTAATATGCATTTTACTACTACATGTTATAAACTCCTCAAAAGATAGTCATTATTTTTGCTTTGGATAGACATTGTATTTTAGAATTATTAGAAACAATACAAAGCATTTTATGTGTTTATTCTTATTCCCTTTTTACTATTTCCACCCCAGCTTTTTATTCCCCTGTGTCGACCCATACTTCTATCTACTATGATTTTCCTTCAGATTAAGAACTTCTTTAGCACATCAGGTCTTCCAGTGAATTTTCTCAGCTTTTGTGCATCTGTAAAAGTCTTATTTTTTTTTTCATTTAAACTTTTTTGGTTTAGGTATGGAATATTGGGTGAAAGGCTTTATTTTTCTCTTCCTTCCTCTCATCTTTTTCAGCACGTTGAAGCTATGACTTCCTTTCCCTTTTACTGGCGTCATTTCTAACGAGAAGTTAGAAGTTCACAGCAGATGTTCATGTTAATACTTCTGTCTTTTCCTCCCTATTTAATATGCCTTTGAAGTCTGACTGCCTTTAAGATGGTCTCCTGATCATTGGATTTCAGCAATGGGCGCATGATGTGTCCTGATCAGTATAGAGTTTGAGGTTAATTTCCTCCATTGATGTGATGTCTGAGAAGGTGCAGCCCTGCTATTGTCTGTGTGTCTGTTGCTCAAAGGTGTGCATTTTAGGATATCGTATGACTGCTAGCCTAGCTCCTATAGAGGTCTTGGGCATTCAGTTCCAATGCCATTAAACAGCACAACTTTCACAGCTGAGATTTCCTTTTTAAAAAATGATCGTCAGCATTAATTTTGGGATGTTATTATAGTTGTTAGGTGCTGCCGAGTCCGTTCCAACTCAGCGGCCCCACGCACAACAGAACGAAACACTGCCTGGTCCTGCCCCATCCTCACAGATAGCTCTGTTTGAGCCCACTGTAGCAGCCGTGGTCTGAATGCGTCTTGTCGAGGGCCCTCCTCTTTTTCACTGCCTCTCCCTGTTGGATCATTCAAATTTGTGGCTTGTATCAGACAACTCAGAAGTGATATCATTGTGAAATTATTCTTATTTATTGATGTTACAAAGGAGAATAAACACAATGAAGAGCAGCAGAAACAGAAGTCTCCACCTGACGAGGTACCTAACAAGGAAGCCGCCGCGGCGAGAGCTGCCCCAGCAAAGAGTGCACTGGAGAAGAACCAAATTAATTTTTCGAGGGGCACAGCCAGGAGATTACAGCCAAGCTTAAACTGGAGGAAGCCTCCGGATTCCAAAGAGTGTGTAGCCCTTTGTATGCTGGGTTTTCTGAGGCATCAAGGAAATATGTTTGTCCTGCTTTCCACACACCTTTCTTAGCGGAACGAGGTAGATTAGACATTTACACTTTTCTCCATCGAACAAGTTGACTCAGTTTTGCCCATTGTTTTCTATGCTGACATATTGGGCACCAGCAGTGCTTACATTTGAAAGACTGTGAAGGGACAGCGCGATCATGATTCACTGCCCTGCGCTGGTCAGGACCAGCAGCATGTGAAGGAGATGATAGGGCGCATGGGCAGTCACAAGGGGAGTTTAACTAGGAGTAGGGACCTGGTTAAAGAACTGCTGGGGGAATAGGAATCCTTCTAGAGAAAATATATTTTCTTAAAATAGAAAGTTACGTAATTGCTATAAAGGCTGTTGTTCAATGAGTCTGTTCTAACTCATAGGGATGTGATGCACAGCAGAACAAAACACTGTGAGTCCCGTCCCACCATCACAGTCGTCGATACGGTTGAACCTGTTGTTGCAGCCACTTTCCCAATCCATCCCCCTCAGCATCTTCCTCTTATTCCCCGATTCTGTTCTGTTCCAAGTTGAATTCCCCTTTCTAGGAATTGTCCTCTGTTGCTGAGACAGTCTGGCTTCTAAGGAGCGCCCTGGTTGTACTTTCTCCAAAATAGTTTTGTCCATTGTTCTGGAAGCCCAAAGTGCATTCAAGGATCTTTGGATGCATGGTAGTTCAAAGGCATCAGTCTTCCCTGTCTTTGCATGAATATGTTGTTGCGGTTAGGTGTCATTGACTCGGTTCTCACCCATAGCAACCTCACACACAATAGGACACAACGCTGCCCGGTCCCGCACCATCCTCACAATGGTTCCTCTGCTTGAGCCCATTGTTGCCATCGCAGGGTCAGTCCCTCTCCTGGAGGGTCTTCCTCTCCCTGCTGCCCTTCTACGTAGCCAAATGCAGCGATTGATTTGTCCGACCACGTGTCCACAGGTGTAAGATGAAGTCCACGTGTCCACAGGTGTAAGATGAAGTCCACGTGTCCACAGGTGTAAGATGAAGTCCACGTGTCCACAGGTGTAAGATGAAGTCCACGTGTCCACAGGTGTAAGATGAAGTCCACGTGTCCACAGGTGTAAGTGAAGTCTTGCCATGCTCGCCCTTGAAAGGAGCACTCTGGCCATACCCATTCCGAGGCGGATTGGTTGGTGTTCTCGGCGGCCACGGTGCTTTTCATACTCCTCTCCAGCATCCTTATTCAAAAGCAGCGGTTCTTCTTTGGTCTTCTTTATTCAATGCCCAACTCTCACATGCAGATAAGGCCACTGAAAATGTGTGCCCACTCCAAAGAAAGCTTATCTGATATACTGTGGAGATTATGGAACAATCAAACGAATATCATATGCAAGTAATATTTGGCTGAAGATGATTCAACAATGGTGCACCAGGCCATGGGCAGAGAACTACCTGGTGCTTGATTCCGAAGAAGGTGTGGGATGGAGAATGTCATGACTAATGTCACATGGATCTTGGCGGAAAGCAGAGAATACCAGAAAGCTATCTATTTGTGTTCTATTGAATACGCAAAGGCATTTGACTGTGTGGATCACAACACCTGCGATTATGGTGACATTTTGATAACGTTGTTAAGAATGGGAATTCTAAAACATGTCCTGTGCTCTTTCTGAACTTGCACGTAGACCGACGGACAGCTGCTTGAACTGAACAAGAGGGACACTGCATGGTTTAACCATAGGAAAGGTCTGTGTAGAGCTATGTGTTTTCACCATACTTACTCAGTCTGTATGTTGAGCAACTAATCCGAGAAACTGGACTGTATGAAGGCGACGGCCGCGTCAGGATTGGAGGAAGACTCACTCACAACCTACAGCACACAGGTGAATAACCGTGCTGGCTGAAAGTGGGGGGTATTTGAAAACCATTGGTGGGGATCACAGACTAAGGCTTTAGGATGCATTCTCCCTCCGCATATAACTAAAATCTCCATGACTGGATTAATCAACAATATCATGATAAATGAAGAAAATATTGAAGTTGTCCTGGTTGCATTTTCCTTGGATCTACAACAGCACTTATGGAAGCATCAGTAAAGAAATCAAGCGACATATTGCATGGGTCAAATCGGATGCAGATGACCTGTTTAAAATGTGCCGAAGCAAAGAAGAACCTTTGAGGACTAAGGCACACCTGACCTCAGGCATGCTGTATTCAACCCCCTCATATGTTTACAAATGTTGGAAGCATCGAAGTATTTTAGTTGTGGTGCTGGCAAACAATAGTAAATGTGCCACAGATTGGAAGAAGAACCAACAAATCTATTCTGGAGGAAGTACAACCAGGATGCTCCTTAGACAGGAGGATGGTTAGACTTTGTCACGTGTACGCCGGACATGTTCTCAGCAGAGATCCCTCCCTGGAAAAGGACAGCATCCTCGGTCAACTAGAAAGATCACCAAGAGAGCAGGTCCCTCAATGAGATGGACTGACACAGCAGCTGCGCAAGATGGGTGATGTTGGTGCAGAGCTGGGTCATGTCTTTGTTGGCTTGTTTCCGTTGTATATGGTGCTGCTATGAGTTAGAACTGACTTAAAAGTCCCTGAGAGCAACATGCTGGCACATGATTGGGCTCATTACTGGCTTCAACCTGGGCCTGTGGGACTCTCACGTGTTCGGACTCCGAGAACCACAGGGCGTTGATGAGCTGGGACAGAACACGTAGCTGTCCGAGGCAGGCGTGTTCTGGAAGGGGGATGGAGAGCGTCTCCTCTCGTTACCGCAGTGGGCTGTCTTCGTGACTCCCTTTGAGCGAGTGTGAAAATGACTAAATGGCCGAGCCGTCCTGCTCATTGGAAGGGACTTTTCAGATGTCCCTTTTCTCATATGGCCTTTAAAAAATTACGAATTTATGTAACAAGCATTTAATGGGTTCTGTTGGAAAATCCGATACAGATCCTGCGCTAATGTTTGTTAGGGAAGATAATAGATAACTAACCCAATGCTGCTGGCACTCGGGGGAACTTCTGACTGGTGAATCTGTTCATACATTTGGCAGCTCTCTGAAAGGTCAGAGCCAAGCTTCCGTAGAGGAACCTGAGGGGGGAAAGCCTGGGAGATTTACTACTGAAAAAACGAGCCATTGAAAAGTCTGCAGAGCCAACTATACTCTGAGACACAGGTCTGCCCGTCTAAATCAATGGAGGAGAAGCACAGGGCGAATGGAGGACTCTGGAAAACCATGGCTGTGTGTGAAGACCTGTCCCAATATAAAGAAGTGCGGAGTGAAACGCATCCTGAATCGGTTGAATGCGCTGCTGTGCTCAGTGGGCCAAAGGGGAGTCTCCACATGTCAGAGATGCTATGTGACTCCTGCCCAGGGTGGGAGAGGAGGCTGAAGTCTCATGCCCCGGTGGCACAGGGAACTGGGACCATCCTGTTAATTCCAGGGGAGGAGACGTGTTCCTCCCACCGTCTGTGGCCACCGCGAGAAGTGAGCCACTTGGGCAGAACGGTCACTGGCTGGAGGTTGGATCCTGAAGCTAGTGATGCGTTCCAGTGCAGGTTTTCGTTTGCATGAGTTTCTTTGTCAGAGAGTGACAAACGAATAGGGAAAAATCACGTCGTACAAATGGACCCGCTACAGCAAAAGAAAGCATGTAACCACCCACCCAAGGAGAACCTAGACCAAGCCTAAAAAAAAAGCAAATAAAAAATATTGCGGCAAAATCATAGAAAAGTTTCTTAAATGAAAATATCGAAATGTGAAGCTATTGTTTCTCCACGTACCCTCCATGTGGGTCGGTGGATTGTTGAAGGTGCTGTTTCAGCTTCTTGTACTCTTCCCCAAATAAGCCCACGCCCGTCCTTGTCCATCGCATCCACACAGCAGCTGGGCGTCCTCAGGGAGTTCAGGTCATGCTCCTCTCCGATGCTCTCTGAGTTTGGGGCACAGTAAGAAGCCGGAGAGGCAAGATCAGGGTCTTAGGGGGGCAGGGGTGAGGTTTCCCAAACAAGGTCTCCCAGGACAGCCCACCCTGCACTTGAAGAATGAATAGCTGCATTGTTGTGATGAGGAAGAAAAAGAGCAAGAAATTAGTTGCGTGGCACAATCCTGCTAGTCTATTAATCACCGTGTAGCATCAGTGCTAATAAAACCTGTCATGCTAAACCTTCACGATCTTCCCGGAGCCTTTAAGGAAAGTGTAGCTTCTGCCTTTGGAACCCACCCCAACTAGCTAACAAAACCTTTTGAGCTGACCTCTTGGTCTTGAATTAATCTCTGAGCTCTTGCTAACCTTGCTCAAAATGCTTAATCCACGTAAAAGCTATGGTTTTCTGTGGGAAGCGTTCCTCTATCCTTGATGCAAATCTTCGGTGGTTTGGAAAGATGCCAACTTGAATTATGTTTCCATTTTCATGTTAGCCCTGAACTTAAAATGGTTGTTCTCCATGGCACACACACAAATGTCATTTTTAAAGACACCCCAATGAGACTAAGAGAGGGGTATGACTGAGAGAACGTGTCTGCAGCCATCCACTGACCAAAGAAAACATTTAAACATGTATTTGGATTAAACCTGTGTAAATATAAACTGGAAGTGTAATAACAATATTTTTTGACTTACACTTGTATGTTGTCAGTGATTAAATTTTTTTAAAATTCTACCCTCCTCAACTAAAACCCAACTGGTTTGTTTTAATTAAATATCCCAGTCAGTCATTCTCAGTGTCAACAAAAACATCTTTTGGACATATGAAAATGATGAAACATTTGCCTGCTTCCCATCTCTCATTCCATAGTCATCAGCTTAAAGCGTTTGGTTTAGTGTCCTAATAAACTACTGGCACAGTCGGGAACTGGAAACACAGGGAATCAGGACAGATGAACCCCTCAGGACCAGTGGTGAGAGTGGCGATACCAGGAGGGTGGAGGGAAGGTGGGGTAGAAAGGGAGAACCGATTACAAGGATCTACATATAACCTCCTCCCTGGGGGACGGACAGCAGAGAAGTGGGTGAAGGGAGATGTTGGATGGTATAAATATGACAAAATAATAATTTATAAATTATCAAGGGTTCATGGGGGAGGGGGAAGTGGGGAGGGAGGGGAAAAATGAGGAGCTGATACCAAGGGTTCAAGTTGAAAGCAAATATTTTGAGAATGATGAGAGAAACAAATGTACAAAAGCGCTTGACAAAATGGATGGATGTATGGATTGTGATAAGAGTTGTGCGAGCCCCCAAGTAAATGATTCAAACAAACAAACAGCCCCACTGTGTGAAAGCCAAGAGTTTGGACTGGCCGGGCTTGCTCTCTGTCTGCTCTCCAGGAAGAGCGTCCTTGTTCTTTTCAGCTTCTTGTTTGGCGATGGGTCCTGATTATGTGGGTGTGTCCCTGTGTGTGATTCTGACTACAGCTCTGTTGTCCCTTTCATGAAACATAACTCCTCAGGGGTTAGGATTAAGACTCTTCCTAAGGTGGTGTGACTTCATTTCACTTAGTTGATAACAACAACAACAACAAACATATTTCAAAACAAGGTCATAGAAACAGTTTACAACTTCGGTTGAGCATATGGTGGGAGGGTCACAATTCAATCCATCACATTAATGAATCAAATTAATGTGTTTTTAGACACAGAAGCTCAGTCAAGGACACCCTGGAGGAAAAGCATGGAGCAAAACTGGAAAGGCCGAGAGCGTCTCTCAGCACCGGGAAAGCACATCGGTACGCTCTGTTCAGATAACCAGTTACTTTGAGCCCTGCATATTATAGTAGATGCGTTTGCCCACTAACTGAGGTGTTCCTAACTTCTTACCTTAGGATCCTAAGATGCTTATTTTGATGTTACTAGAAATTCTGATAAAATAATAATATATTTCTTTCAATATATTTATAAAATGTCCTAATTCAGAGTTATCTGGAGTACAGTTATTTCAAATATAGTTATTTGAAATACAGGTGTTAGTTTACTCTAAGGAGCCCAGGCGACACAATGGTGAAGCCCAAGGTCGGTGGTTTGAACCCATCAGCTATTCCATTGACGAGAGGAGAGACTGTCTTCTTCCAGAAAGATGTACAGCCTACTCTGTTCTGTAGCGTCGCTATGAGTTGGAATGAACTCAGTGGGTGACAATGGGATGGCTCATGTAACCATGGAAATGAGTGCGTTTAATGTAAGGAGCAGTGGTCTCGGTAAGAGGAGAATGGAGCTCCCAGGTCCTCTTTAGCCCAGGGACAGTGTGTCATGGTCAAGCTCTGCCATCTCTCCGAGCCTGACTTTTCTGCTCACTGGGCTATGCACATTCTCACGCACTGTGTTATTTGACTTCGGAGTCAAATGATGAGCTATTACTATGAGGCTAACCGTCAGACTTCTTACCCGATTTTCAAGGTGACCACGGAAGCCACACATGTAGGGGGAGGGGTCAGCCGGCGAGTTCCCGAGGGGAGTGGAGGAAATGTCAGGAGTTTCACCTGTGGAAGGTTTGATGGTGGTTCCGTGGGTAGAGCTCTTGCCTTCTACATGGGCCACGTGAGCTCTACTCCTGGCTGTGCCGCCGTGTGCCTGTCTGTCGACCAAACATTGCATGTTGCCATGATGTTGAACAGGTCCCAGCCGATTCCCGGACTAAGACATATTAGGAAAAAATGTCAGCTCTCCCCCCAAAATAAAACAACAAGAAGAACAACGACGGAGCTGATATGGGACCCGGTGGTGTTGTCTTCTGCTGCTGGTGTTCCCTTGAGGCGGGGCAGAGGACAACAACTGCCACCTGTGGGGAAAAGCCAGACTTTTAGATGCTCTGCTAAGTGTATGCCAGATCTACATAAATAACAACAGCCAATCCAAGCCCACCGTGTCAAGCCAATTCCAACTCACACAGAGCCCTACAGGACACGGCGGAAACTGCTCCTCGAGGCTTCTGAGACTGGAGACCTTTACGATGGCCGATGGTCGATAGCAACCTCATTCTCCCTGAAGTGACTGCTCTTGGTTTGAACCTCTGACCTTATAGTTTGTAGTCCACAGCTTAGCCCATTGCACCCCAGGTTCTTTAAGTTGACATTTTAAGAATTAAATTTTTTCAGTCATTTTTAAAAGCAGTCTATTTTGAAATAGTTTTAGTGTCACGGGAAGCTGAAAGCACCATATTGAGAGATGCCAGGCACCCTTCACTCATTTTCCCTCACCAATTATATCTTATGTAATTAGTGTGCATGATCAAAATCCAGATACAGACACTACTCCATCTGTCATTGTCACCGTGACCATCAAGATGCAGAACACAGAACAGCTTCTACCCACACAGGGCTTCCTCGTGTTACTCCTTTATAACCCCACCCACTTTCCTCCCAGCGTCCTTCCTAAGCTCTGCCAACCACCTCTCTGTTTCCCAGGCCTGTAGTTTTGTCGTTTGGGGATCTGGTCATGTAAACAGCATTATGTAGTGTATGGCATTTTGAAATTGTTTTAATGTTTTTAAAATTTTATTTAGCGTAATGACTTGGAGGACTTATCCAAGTTGTTGGCTCTATTCTTAGTGTGTTCCTCTTCCTTGTTGAGTTGTCTTCCACGGCGTGGATGTACCACAGTTTATTTAACTACCCACCTAGTGGAGGACGTTGTGGATGTCTCCAGTTTGGGGCTACTGCTAACTGGCGCGTAGCGATCTATCTTCATAGGCTTAGCATTTCTCTAATGGCTAGTGAAAATTGAACATCATTGTATGTTTATTGTATGTTATATTCCCATTGGTAAAGTGTCTCTTCATTTCTTTTGCTCATTTTCTATTTAGTTTTTTTTCTTTTTTCATGTTGAATTTTGGTAGTTCTCTGTGTGTTCTAAAGGAGTCCTGGTGGTACAGTGGTTTACACTGAACTGCTAAGTAAGAGAGTGGCAGTTTGAAACCACCAGCCTCTCCATGGGAGAAAGAAGAGGCTTCCCACTCCTGTAAAGACAGTTTCAGAAACCCAAAGGGGCAGTTCTACACTGATCTACAGGGTTGCTCGGTGTTGGAATGGACTCAATGGCAGTGAGTTTTATGTATTTGGATACTGGACTCTTGTCTGAATATAGCTGACAAGTATTTTATTGAACTCTAACTTTCCATTCTTTTAACACGGGTTTTCGCTGAGCAAAATTTTATTGTTTCTATTCCCCTATGTATCCTTACTGACAAAAGATAAATAAAATTCAAAGAAGACATCAATGCCAGACTTCCTATTGAACTATCTTGTCCGTATTAAGAAGATGAAAACATACGATTTTGACATTAAAGAAGGATGAATTTCACTGCTATGCATTATCCACGATTTTGTTGTTGCCATCAAGTTGTTTTGACTCACAGCAACGACATGTGTATCAGAGTAGAAATTCCGGAAAACCTGTCATTGAAAAGACTCTTGAAAAGTTTTTTTAATGAAATACAATTCACTGACTTTTTTTCTTTTATTAATTGTGCTTGTGGTACCCTAAACACTCTCTACTAGACCCCAAGTCCTTGGTTTTATTCAAAAAGTTTTCACAGTTTTACATTTAAGATAATCATTTTGAGTTATTTTAAAAATAAAATATAAGCTTTAAGTTGAAGTTCATTTTATTTTGCTTATGAATAGTCGAATGCTCCAGCATCCTCTTTTGGATCGCTTTAACCTTTGTTTAAAAAAAACAAACCATCAGTTGACTCGATTCGTGTGGGACCTTATTCTACTGGACTGGGTTTTATATGTTCTTTCTGAAACCACCAAAGTAGCCTTATTATAGCTATATGGCAAATCATGAAATCGGGTAGAAATATTCCCCTCACTTTTTTCCTTGTCCAAAATTAAAGTAGGTGACCTAGTTTATTTCTCTTTTCACATAAATTTTAGATTAACCTTACCCATATCGATCTAAACGTGCCTTAGATGCATACATTCTTATGTATGTGAAGTTATTGTTCTCAACGTGTCCTCCATGCTGGTCTACAGACTTCTGAAGAATGGCATTTCATTCTTTTTAAGAACCATTCTCCATTCCAACGTGGATATTCCCGAGCGATCACTCTCCCCGGGCTCTGTCCAGGTGGCATAGGGAGCACAGGGCCCAGTGCCCCATGATGTGCAGTCCTTTCCCACAACGTTGGAGATCAAGCCGGGCCTTGAGTCTGCGCCTGCATATTCCCACAGCTTCTCAGAGTCCCGTGGACAAGGACTGAGGAGACAAACCATGCAGGAAACATGTCAAAAGAGAGCCATTCTCCAAATAATCCCGTGTTCTTTTATTTTTGCCACATCAAAATGGCAGTTTGGGCATCATTGAAGAACTCAAATCATGTCCCTTTTCAATCTTCTTTGAGTTTGAGCAACAAAAAGAAGTCTGAAAGGGTAAGATCAGGGATGTAGGCTGGATGAGGTAAGCTTTCCCAATGAAATCCTCACAGGATGGTCCTTATAACACTTGAAGAATTAGCAGGTACATTATCAGGATCAAAAATAACATTTCTTGGCACCACCCTCCTGTCCCTGAGTTCACCAATGGAGTTTCCATTTTCGTGAAACTTCTTCCTCACAAGCCCCCATGACCATCCTGTGTTTTTCGAGTAAGCCTGTGAAGCTTACCCCTTTGGAATCTCGAATAACAGTTGTGATAACCTTCTGAGCTGATCCATTTGCCCAGCACATTCCCTCAGAAACCACTGCAGCAACTGGGCCTTTGTTTTCAGGGCACCTAACAAAATGAAGACAAGAGTGCCGAACTTACATGCAAGAAGCATGGGACTTACGAGAACTTGTTTCCAGCCTTCACTGATCATGAAGACATCTTTACACATGCTTGTTTTGGAATAAACACATGCATGTGTGAATTGAAACCCTGATGGCAATACTTTTTAACTTACCCTCGTAGATGAACTTTGAGGGGATTGATATCTTTACTACATAATGTCTTCTAATCCACTAACGTGATATGTCTTTTCATTTATTGAGATCATCCTTGGTTTCTTTTCCCAGTGTTTTGTAGTTTTCAGCATACAAATCCAATCCTGTGTTTTGTGAGCTTTTAGATCTAAGTATTTTGTTTTAAATTGAATTTAAATTTTAGCTTCCTTTTATTTATTGATAGTATATAAGATAGAAATGATTTTTGAATTCCACCAACTATTTCTTATAACTTGTTTTAGAATTTCTTGGATTGTCTACATCAGGGGTGCTTAATACATCCATCACAATCTACTAGTCGATTGCAAATGTAGTGTGGGTAGATCACATGGCATTAAAAAATAGACATAAGTCTATCATCAATCCCATCACTTAACTGATATACAGCGCAGCCAATCAGATGCAATCTTAGGTGTCAAATGCATGCGCAAACAACTGCGCTAAATGCAGCAAAACTGACAAGCTAAATTATCGCCAATTTTTAGACCTTGGTATTTTTTTCTCTTCAATGTAAGAAATGGTGTTAAACAGAGTGGGGGAGCTGAGCTGGACCAAGTAAGAAGACAAAAACGTACCACTTTCATACGGAATAGGAAATTTTGACTCTACAAGCCGACATTCAGCTGAAGTCCAGAGCGCATGAACAGTTCTGGAGCTTACTCGCAGAGGGAAAGTCCCCAAACATGAGAAAATGTGCTACCTCCTTGACTGCATGATTCGGCTCTACTTATTTATGTGAGTCAGCCTTTTCCCACATAAAGATCATTAAGTCCAAGTGCCGTTCCACCATGACTGATGCTCATTTGGAAGTGTGCTTGAGGCTGGCTGTCCGCAGCTACTCGCAGGACGATGCATCCCTGGCTCATTCCATTCAGTGCAAGTCATCAGAGTAAACTCAGGTAATGAAAAAAAATGGACATAGTTAATTGTGTTGGGTTGTGCAATATGGACTCATGCGGTTATGCAAGGTACATAAACATACATTGTACATATAAAGAATTCTCGATTCATTTATGAATGAAAGTAAAAAATAATTTATATGTTTTGCATTTTTGTAGTTCGATCATTTTGACTTGATCATTTTATACGTAGCTCGCATGCTGAAAAAGTGTGAGCCTCCCTTGGTCTACATAAATAATCATATTACATGCAAAAGACAAAAGCTACAATTCTTCCTTCTGATTTGTGTGTTCTGTAGAGGGAGCTTCAAAAAATTCATGGAAAAATTGTTGCATTTTCCCACAAACTTCTTGACATCTTTCTAGATTTCCTTTTCTTGCCTTCTTGTGCTTACTAGAACTTTCCATCCAACGTTGAATAACAGTGATCAAAGTGGGCATCCTCACTTCTCATTCCAAAACCACATTCACTGCAGTTGAGTCAATACTGACTCATGACTTTATAGAGCAGGGTAGACCGCCCTGTGAGTTTCTGATACTGTAAATGTGGGCCGACACCATCGAGCCTGACGTCAGCTGTAGGTTATGTAATACTCTTAACCAAGCTGAGGAAGTTTTCTTCTAGGGCTCATGTTCTGAGTGTTTTTGTCACGAATGGGTGTTGAATTTTGTCAAATATTTATCTTTATCAACTGACACAGAATCGTGGTTTTTGTTTGTTTTGGTCTGTGAATATGGTAGATTATATTTATTGCTAGATACCCAACTGGCCTTGTATCTTTGGAATAAACCCCACAGGGTCATGGTGTGGAGCCCTGGTGGTGTAGTGATTATGAGTTGAGCTGCTAACTGCAAGGTCAACAGTTTGAAACCATCAGCAGCTCCAAGGGAGAAAGACTGGCTTTCTATGTCCAGTAAAAATTACAGTCTTGGAAACCCACAGGGGCCGTTCTACCCTGTCCTGCAGGGTCTCTAGGAGTTGATATTGACTTGAGGGCAGTGAGTTTGTTTGCTTTGGTCATGGTGTATACTTCTTTGTATATGTAACTGAATTCTCCATGGCAATATGTGTTTGAAGTTTCTGTATTTGTAATCCTGAGATTTTTTTTGGGGGGGGAGGGGGATGTCTGTCTTTGTCTTATTTTGGTATTCAGCTTCATTAAATGAATCGAGAAATGTTTCTTCCTGTGTTATTTTCTAGGACAGAATGTATAGTATTAGTATTAGTTCTTTAAACATTTAGTAGCCTTATCTAGTGAAACTATCTGAGCCTGGAGATTTCTTCTTGGGAGCTTTGAAATTATTAATTGAATCTCATTAATAGTTGTAGTTCTATTTAATTGATCTACTTTAGCCTGGGTATTTTTAAAGGAGTTGGTTAATTTCATCTGAGTTGTTAAATGTATGTGCCTATAGTTGTTCACAATATTCTTTATTGTCCCTTCGATCTACATTAATATCCCCTGTTTAATCTTAACATTGATAAGTTAGATCTTCCTTTGTCAATCTTGCTAGAGATCTGCCAATTCTCTTGCTCTTCTCAAGAAGGGTTTTTTGCTTTATTGATTTTGAAATTGTATTTTTGTTTTCAATTTTATGGATTTCTGCTCTTCATATGAGTCCTTAGGAGTGATGTGTGCAATTAAGGAAGAAAGAGATGACAGACAGCAGGGCAGCCGAGCTCACCTCCTACAATATCCGAATCAAGAACAAGAGAGAGAGAGAGCATATTTCCCAATAGGGTTATGTAGTCATGAGCTTGCAAGCCTCCAGCAGGCACTTCCACAATAGCATGGGTCCTGAGTTAACCTCGAACGGCCCCTGAGCTCAGCAGGGGAATTCTATCAACAGGCATCCGAGGGAGCTGACTGCTCTTTGAGCAGGAAGGACCAAGTGATAGGATTGCTTTTAAAGGTAGAAATCCGGCAGCCACAGTGAGCAGCCAGTTGCTCGTAGGAGACATCTATGTAGTGTCCTTACGATGGAGGGCTCTTGGGGGACATCTCTCTGTCTGAGGAATGTGTATTTGATGTTATCTCCATCATGGAACCGTGGAGATCTTTCTCTTGACCCCAGAGCCGGTCTTTCAAGCCCGCTGGTTACAAGTGTAGAGATTAGGCCACATGCACTCCCTTCTAGGTCTTCAGTTTTCCACAATTTCCTTTCTTTTGTTTGGTTCTTTCCTGGTTTATTTAGGTGTGAGTTCAGATGACTGGTTTGACACGTCACTACTTTTCAAAAGTAAGTATTTAGTGTTGCCTATTAACCTCTCTGGGCTTCTTTAGTGACACGTAACAAATTTTGATATGTTGTGTTTTCATTTCATTCACTTCAGTGGTTTTTGAAAAGTTCTTTTGGCATTTCGTCTTTGCATTACTCTGAAGTGTGTTGTTTAGTTTATAAGTACTTGAACCTTTATAAGTGGTTGGACACACTGCTCTGGAAGGTGCCTCTTAACCCTGGTGTCACACTAAATGCATATTCACCTGAGACCGTCTCTTCAGCCCTCTCATTCCCATGATGCTCTGCACTGCCCCCATCTTCATGAGCCCTCCCCTTTCCTCCCCCTTCTGAAAGAAGCCCCTTCCTCAGATTATAACAGAGCAGGGGCAGTTCAGTATTTCGACAGGTTCAACAAGTGTAAAGAAAAGAGTGAAACACGAGCAAGGAAATGGAATCAGTGCTCTGTGGCTATTCTGCACTGTAAGCAGCCCGAGGCAGCTGTCTGCACAGTTGTTTGGTTGTGTTTATTTAAGTAAAAAAAAAAATCCAAGTCTTTAGGTCTACTAGCCACGTTTAGGCAACTGTTGTTCTATAAGGAGACGAATGTGTTTCAATGCTGACCTTGCCCATGGAAACCTTCCCTGCTCTCCTTCTTTCTGTTATTGAGCCTCTTTCAGGAGGGCAGCGATAATCTTTTAAATCATTTTATTGGGGGCTCATACAACTCTTATCACAATCCATCCATACATCAATTCATTTCCTCATGCTCTACCTCATCAGCAAAAACTAAACCGAAAAACTAAACCCACTGCCACTGAGTCAATTCCAATTCACAGGGGCCCTGTCTGACAGAATAGAGCTACCGCTAGGGATTTCACAGCTCTGGCTCTTAATGGAAGCAGACCCCCCTGAGCAAGCCGGGTGTTCACAATGCTGATCTCTGGCTTAGCAGTCAGGCACTGGAACCACTGGGTTGTCGGTGCTCCTAAATTGGCCACTGAAATCTTAACTTCTGGAACGCAAATTCAAGAAGATGTGGGAAATAAGACCCAGAACAGTATCTTCTTCCTCATAAATGAGTGCCGGATGCATAATCCTTGAGATGCTGTTGTGGGGTTGATGATGTAACAGCAGAAAGGCATGTGTGCAGGGAAATAGGGACCAGACGGTGTAATGAGCATGCAGAAGGGAGCTCTGCAGGGGTATTAGGCCAATAGGTGCTAACGGGACCACCACTCTCACCTTTTCCAGTGATCAGCCCCAGGTTCTTGTGATACAGTCGCCTGTGCCTCAGATGGTCGAACGTGTTATAGGGGGGTATCCACCCCACTCCCCACCACACATGGGAAAAAGATCCACTGGGAGGAGCTTTAGTAGTACCCATTGCTCCTTCTACGTGAGCATCGAGTAACTTGCTCGTTGTGCACCCAGTGATGTCTCCTGGGAAGGTTCTCTGTCACAGGGAATTTTTTTGTGAAAGCAGTTTAACTTGAACCTCGTGTTTTGTAATGGCTGATTTAAGAGAACAGTGTGCAGCTGTGAAATTTTGCTAGGGAAAAATACTACAGAAACCGTTGTGATGTTGAACACAGCTTGCAAGGATAACGTTATTGGAAAAACTCACGTGTATGAGTGGGTTTCTCGTTTCAAAAAAGGTGAAATGTTGATTGATGACAAACCTCATTCTGGATGTCCATCAACTTCCAAAACGGATGAAAACGTCGACTTGCAGTGCATTTGGAGTTCGTTCCACCAGATCAGAACTGTTAATCAAGCTTTCTATTTAGAGGTTGTGAAAAGATAGCAAAACAGTGTGTGACAAAAAAGGCCTGTTTTATGGCAGATGGGGGACTGGTTTTGCCACCACGACAATGTACCTGCTCACACAGCCATCTTAGTGTACCAGCTTTTGGGAAAAAAAAACCCAGCATGCCTCTTATGCCCCACACACCTTACTCCGCTGACCTCGATCTGTGCGACTTAATTGTGTTTCCACAAATGAAGAGGAACATGAAAGGACAGTGATTTGATGATGTAGAAGAGGTGGGGGGAAAAAAGATACTGTCAGCCATCCAAACAGATGAATTTGAAAAATGTTTCCAAGAATGGAATCGCACACTTGATACATGTATTAAATGGAATGGAGAATACTGCTTTGAAGGCGATGAGGTTGTTTTGTAAAGAAAAATTTAAATACATATCTTTGAAGAAAAGATTCTGGTTTTCTTTGGGTATCCCCTCAGATGCCTGCGGAACTCGGCATTTCGCATGTGAAGGTCCCTGAGAGTGGGCAGTGAACTCCTGTTCCTGAGCTTGGTTTAGGTCTTGGGTGTTCTTTGGAATTGCGTGCCTTTCCGAGGACGTTAGTTTCGGCACTACCTATGGGTTCTCCTTGGTAAGGGGGACTCATTTGGGGGATATTTGCCGCCCTGAGCTGCAAGTTGAGCAGAGCACTTTCTGCAATAAAGAACACAGTTCACATCCACGCTCTCCGCCCCGGTCGCCACGAGGCACAATACAATCAGGGTGCCCCAATCAATGAATTCTTCATTTTGCTCAAGTAGAGTAGGTCAAACAGCTCTAGATATGTATAGTCGCAGGCGGCTCATGGCTGCCTTGCTGCATCGCACAGTGTTAAGTCCTGTGTTCATAGTTTACTCTTTTCTTTATCGTCGCTGAACTTAAGGCAATAATAATACTGAACTGCACCTACCAGAAACACTTACTTGTCTCCCCAGAAGAGAAAAACTCAAACTCACCAGCATCAAGTCAATCCCGACTCAGAATGACACTATTAGACAGGGTAGAACTGCCCCTGAGGGTTTCCAAGCCTCGTCTTTCTCCCTCGGACTGGCTGTCGGTTTCAAAACTGTTGCCTTCCCATGAGCAGCCCAGCTCGTTAACCACTATGCCACCAGGGCGCCTACCTCGTCCATGGAGCTTCCACCAAAGAAGCAGAATTTAGGGGGTGTTGATATCTGCTTTGCTGCTTATGCACATGTTGCTGAAACATCGTCACTATAACCGCGTCAGGGCCGCTGCTTACGGATGTACTTGTTGTTGTTGTTCTTAGTAAGTCTACTGATAAGATTGAGGAAATTATCAGTGAGAGCTCCTCCGAGAGCGAGGAAGATGAAGAGCCCCCGGATCATCGCCAGGAGGCAAACGCTGACTTGCCATCCGAATATTGGCAGATTCAGAAGCTGGTGAAATATTTAAAGGTAAGTAAGACCTCTTGCACTCAACTTTCAAGATTCATTTCAAAACTATCTTCCCCCAAATGCATATTCGATTTTCCCCCAAAGGTAAAGATTTCCTGTTATTATTTAGTGTGCGCAGGCGGAAGGTCTCGTGACGGTGAGGTTCCCAAGGTCAGTCTTCTTAAAGTAGACAGGCTGTCTGGCACCAGCCTTCACCCTGGATAGGGAGAGGGGCAGGGGTGAGGCAGCGGTATCCATTGCGGGGGAATTGCTCTCTCTATGCCTCAAGCTTGATGGTAACGTGGCCATAGAAATGCCCACCAGTCACAAAGCGTCACCGCTCTTTTATAGTGAATTGACTAAGACAATACAAGAAGTAATTCTTCTGGGTCAATATTCAGCCCCTCCTGGACAACCAGCTACTTTCTGTGTGGGACTGGACTTGGCATTTTTTGAAGCAGATTCACAAGATTGATAGGTTTTAGCTTCACGTAGAGTTGGTAACGTAAATCTGAATGCGGGAGATTGGTACAGGTGGAGACGCCAGCAGTGGCTATGTGATGGTAGAAGCCTAAGCCGTGCCGGGTGTTCTGTGACTCGCCCAGTAAGGAACACAGCCTAGAACCAACTTCCACCGGCCTTCGAAGCTCCCTGTTCTTTCCACGGCACCAGGCAGCGACGCGCGAGGTGGTGGCAAGTCGCAAAAGGATCCTAGTTTTCTTTTGCCGATTGTAAGATGAGCAAAGTAGGCAGGCAATTCCCAGAGTTTCTCAAGAAACAAAACAATGTGCTTTCCCACCAAAATTAGCCAAAGTGTTGGGACAATGGGAAAATGTGTGAGAATTTCCCTTGGAGAAGTACAGTTTACTAATCAACAGACACGTTGAATTAGCCCACTGGCTTCCTGGAAAGCGAGTGCTGACAATACTTAGGAAAGAGGTGGCGTGGCTGAGCTCATGGGCAGTCTTGCTTTAGCTGTTTGCATGGTGTGTGTGTGTGTGTGTGTGTGTGTGTGTGTGTGTGTGGCTTTGTCGGCTGCTAGTGATGAGGCGTCGTGGTGACAATATGTATTCATGTGCTTTTATGTACAGCACGCTCTGTGCAAATCCTTTCCCCTCACTGCCACCCGTCAGTTCTGACGGGCCAACCCTGTAGGGCAGAAGCGCCCCCCTCCCGGGGTTTCGGAGACGGTAAAACTTCACAGGAGTGGAAAGACTTCTCTTTCTCGCGAGGTTAGCCGCCCCTTTACTGCCTGCTCCGCACAGTGGAAGCGCAGTCTTATTAAGCTTGTTTGGAGTTCCAAATGTTGCGTTCTTTAGTTCTACCCCATAATAGTCTGTGACTGTTTGTTATCAGCGCTGCAGCAGAGGGAATCCGGGAGGAAGTGGGAGTGTGTGCTGTGGAGCACTCCGAGGTGAAGCCAGTAAACCCATCTCAAGTCTGAATAAGCATGGCCAAAGCCAAGTCAGGGCTAGCAAATACAGCATAGAGCAGCGGTTCTCAACCTGTGGGTGGTGACCCTTTGGGGGGTGTCAAATGACCCTTTCACAGGGGCCGCCCGATTCATAACAGCAGCAAAATGACAGCGATGGAGTAGCACCGAAAATAATTTTATGGTTGGGGTGGGTCACCACAACATGAGGAACTGCACGAAAGGGCCATGGCATTAGGATGGTTGAGAACTGCTGGCATAGAGCATTTTTGCCATAAGAGATGGTAGTGACATAAACCATCACGCCCAACTTGGCAATACCTTAAGAAGGCTGGTAATGATTTGACTGTCTATGTAAAGCTAAACTTGTTTTTAAACAGCTGGAGGATTTGTCATGAAACCAAGATGAAGACGATGAGCTAGGACAGTGAATGCCTTCTTTGTTTTAAAAACAGACCCCTGCTGGCATCGTGCTGCCTCCCCTAATTTAGCAACTTGAAACCACCGGCCGATCCTTGGGAGAAAGACGAGGCTTTCGACTCCCATAACGCGTTACAGCCTCAGAAGCCCGCAGGTTCCGCTCGTGCTGCTCTGGGCTCTCAGGGCGCATATGAGTCGGCAGTCTGTGCTCCAGGGTAATTGACAGTTGAGTTGATGTTTTAGAATTTCATTTTAGGAATGACAAAATATTGTAAACATCTTTACATTTCAAAATTAGTTTTCCAAGATATTTTGTGTTAATGCTTCCTCTTGACTGTTTTTAATGATCAAATGTTGGTGTCTAATAGAGAGGAATTTTACACGCACACTTGATTCAAAGCATATTGCTTCATAGTAATAATAAACTGCGTTTATACAGTTTTTAAACAAATAATCTCTATTACAGAAAAGTATTCATTGTGATGACTATGACCTCATTATTACTTAAAAACATGCAAATATTAGCAAAAATACAGAGTAGTTTATAGGAAACCCGCTACTGCCGAGCGAATCAACTCATATCAGTCCTGTTTCACAGAGTAGAGCTGCCTGGTGGGGTTCCACGGCTGTGGATCTTTCTGGAAGCAGACGCCACATCACGGAGCAGCTGGGGGTTCAAATTGCTGACCTTTTGCTTAGCAGCTAAGTGGCTCATGATTTGGGGAATCCCCATTTCTTATGCATGAATCCTGGAAATTATAGCGGTTGGGGATTTGGAAGCAGCTGAGTGGAATATAGACAGGATTTCGTATTTCTTCACAACCCCCTGGACAGGTAGCTTTGTGTAGTGCATGAACTGTACAATTGCACTCAAGACCCACCATGCACAATCCCAGGGCCCAACTTGGGGGCCTTCAGGTGACCTAGACACCTCTGGTCCTTTACTGAACCCCAGGGCTGCCCTCGATTCACCTTCCTATGTGTCTTAAAAAGCATGTCATTTGCAGGGTAGGGAGCGGGTCCCGTTGCCCCTCTACTCTTTCAAATATGAGTCATTTGAGCCAGGCAGGGTCTGGGGGCTTGAGCAAGGCCTTTGGGAAGAACTGGGAGCACTGGTATTTATCCAGAGGGCCCCGGCCCATTATGCTCATTTCACTAGTGCAAGTAAACAAAGAATCAGAGGGGCAGGAAAATGACTTGTGTCAGGAGGCCGAGAAAGCGGATGGAAGAAAGATCCTTGGTGTGGAGAGATTTAGGCAGGGTCGAGATTCCGTCACTTTGTAGATCCAGTGTTTCGGCGAGGAAATAAGGTGCTCCCGGCTGCAGCTTCCTCATTGGTCACGATGAGAAAGCTAATGTACTCATGATTCAGAAATATTGTGACAATTAAGTGAATTGTAACACACATACATGCTTTAGCCACAGTATCCAAGAACTGTACAACTCAAATTGGCGCTAAAACAGCAGACAGAATCCCACTTCCTCACCACGCCCCGCTCGTACCCCCGTCCCCATACACCTTAGAGCGCGATCAGGCAGGCACTGAATGAGATCATGAACATCCTCCATAATGTCCTCCAGGTACACATGACCGAGAGAGTCGCTCACCACAGTCTAAGTAGTAAATGACTAGTTTCTCAGCTCCTTAGTCTAAGTCCGTTTAGTGTTAAGCTCCAAAGGGATACACTGTCTCTCCCAGGGCAGCTGCGGAAAACGTGTACTGATGAAGTGCTACTTAAGCTTGCTCAACTTCTTCATCAATAAATCATGTGCAAGTGTGATGCTTTTGGCTAGACGGTAAATTTCATGGAATTCTTATAGTTCCCACTGGTAAGGAGTCTTAACATACTGGATAAAAGAAAAAGCAGAGCTGCAAATTATTTCAAGCTTTGACACAGATGCATGGTTTATGTGGAGACACAAAAGGATAGTAAAAGCCAGGGCAATGCAAAATTGAATGTCTCTAGGTAATTTCAAAATAAATATAACTGACCTTTTAATTGTGAAATTATGCTTTAAACATGGACTTAAGCCAGCAGAGAAATGTGGACATCAACGTACTTACTACTTTCCAAATGGAGCAATGTCTGTGATGTTTGAAAAATGTTGATAAGCTCATTAATACCTAAGCAGCTCATTAATACCCAAACAGGTCAATGAACTATCGCTTCTTATTGATCCAGAACTATGAGCTCAGTTGTTGGTACATAAGTAAAGAGAGTTTGTTTTTATTTATTTGGTTTTGACATATATATGTTTAAACTTGAAAGATTTGCCATACATACTTGTGTATAAGCCGAGTTTTTCAGCACATTTTTTTATGCTGAAAAAGCCCCCCTCGACATATACTTGAGTGAGGGTCTCACCTCTTCTCTGGTGCAGTGTGGGTGTTCTCCGGTCTCTCCCCTCATCTGCGGTGCCTGCAGCCTCTGTGGGTGGTCCGACGACTGCTGACGTCACCGCTCTTCTCTTCTCCTGCTCGCTGGCAGCCTCTGTGTTGTCCGTGTTGTACTGGGCTAGAACCTGCCTGCTTCTGTGGGCTGGTACCTGGGTGCACCGCATCCTTGTGGGATGAATGTCAGATGTGGCTGCTCCTCTCCCACCCTTCTCCAGGGCTGTGACCAATGGTGTAGCCCTTTACAGTCTTAACCGTGCTTGGTCATGTCCCCTTGCTCTGCCCAAGCATGCTGAATACAAATACTGGTATAGCTCTGGTCTTGAATATACAGTATGTTTATTTACTGTACTCAGTCTGCTATATTTTGTTTTTTATTTTCTTATTAATCCCCATCTGGACCCAGTGTTGACTGTGCTTGCATAGAGCAGCCTGTGCTAGGGCTCATGATATCCACGCTGCGCTGTGTACGCACTGTACCTGCATGTGTTGCATAAACACTTCCCATACACATGCGGTGAGGCTGCGTAGACAGCAATACAGCGCATGCAGTAACATAGCGCGTTCCCAACACAGTGTGTACATTATGGGCCCTAACACAGGGTGCTCTATGTAAACAGCCATGTCATTACACTCTGGAATATCATCAGCCTGCGTTAGGCCTCAAACTATACAAGCTGTGTTGTGTCCATGCAGTAAGGCGGTGTATGTACTAACCCAGCCTGTACAGTTACTGTTGATATCATATTGTTTTTGTTGACCCTCCTTTCCACTTTCAGAACTAGTTTACTGTTTTTTTAAAATAAATATTTAAAACATTTAACCTCCTGATGCCTCAAGAAATGTAATTTTATTGGTATCTATTTTTTTTGAAATTTACCAGTAGCTTCTGTGTTTCCCACCCTAGGCTTATACACGAGTCAATAAGTTTTCCCAGTTTTTTGGTGGTAAATTAGGTGCCTTGGCTTATAGTCTGGTCGGCTGATACTCGAGTATATATGGTATATATTATTTCGGCCCCTATTTTTAGACTGCAACTTGATTTTTAAGTGAATGAAAGATTGCCATTTTGCCCACCAATCTCCAAATGTCTTTCTTCCCTCCCTAAACTGATGACTTTGCACCTTAATTTTAGATGAAGCAAAATACAATCAAACCCACCACTGTTGAGTCAATTCCAACTTCACAAGGTTTCCAAGGCCATAGTGACCGACACATAGGCTTTCTGAGGTGTTGGAGTGAGTACAAGTTGGGATGCAAGATTAGCAATTAGAATCCACCAACAAGTTTCATGGGAGAAAGATGAGGCTTTCGAATCCTGTAAAGAGTTAGAGTCTTGGAAACCCACAGGGGCAGTTCTCCCCTAGGCTAAAGGGGCAAGGTTGAAAGGCCGAAGAAATCCATTGCTGTGGGGATTGAAGGTGAATTGGGTATAGAATTTAATATCATAGCAAATCCAAGAGAAATGCCACAGAGCTTAGAGTAGTGCCAAGAAATGTCCGCTCAGCTTATAGAAAGTTTAGTGAGACTTCAGAGTCTTGGTATCGACTCGCCGTTGACCCGCACTGTGGGGACATTCCTGGACCTGCCCCTGAAGGAAACACTATTTCCTGGCATCAGCCCCAGGCCTGGCTGGGCTTCTGTTACTCATAACAACAAGGAGGCATCTCTCTGTCCTTCACATAGTTTTATCCATCTGCTCCCAGCTAAACAAGGGCTGGGTCCTGCTCATACCAGGCGGACATTGGATAGCTTGGCTCTTCTGTGGCACATGGGTGAGGAAATGCTGACGCTGTGTGTCTGCCATGTCTTGGTCTTTGGCTGGGAGAAAGACGAAGCTGCCTGATGCGGTGTGTCTGCCATGTCTTTATATATTTGGGTCTTTGGTTGGGAGAAAGACGAAGCTGCCTGACACGGTGTGTCTGCCGTGTCTTTATATGTTTCGGTCTTTGGCTGGGAGAAAGACGAAGCTGCCTGACCCTGTAAACATTCACAGTCTCAGAAGTCTGAGGAGCCATTCTGCTCTGTCCTATGGGGTCGCCATGAGCCGGAATTGACTGACTCAATTGTGTGTTTAGCTGGATCCAGGTGGAGACTGGTTGTTATTTAGCACAATTTCCTCCTGTGTTAGTGTGGGTAGACTAGAGAAAAAAAATCCAGGGAAATACTCATATGTGTGTTAGGTGTATAAGAGTTTTATGTAAAAGAGCAATTGTATATTGAGAAAACATCCAAGCCCAGTCCATAAGTTCGATGCTACCCCATATGTCGATATGGGGTGATACATTCCTCTTTAGATGCACGCAGCTATTCCATGACGCTGAGTGCATGAACATCACAGGCCAGTGGGTGGGAAGTCTTGTGGATCCAGTGGTGGTGGAAGCATCTCAGCGCTGGCGTAGGTCTCCACATGGATCCTCCAGCTCCAGGGCTCTGGCTCCATCAGTGTTAACTCCATGAGGCTTGTCAACATGAATGTCTTGCCGGGAGACAAGCAGAGAGAGTGGGTCTGCCCTCCAGTGAGCTATTTATCTGCTAAGCGCCCCCCAAATGAGGTCAACAAGCTGCAACCTGATTGACGGGATAAGCTCCACCCCCTTTCAAGCTGATAGGAGATAGTGTAACTACCACACCTGCTGAATAGGTTTTCCCTGGGCAATTGTCGCGAAGGTAACCACACTCAGTGGAGAGACACTCACAGATGTAGGCTGAGGGAAGCAGTTTCTCTAATGAAATAAAGCATGCACCTTCGTTGACCAGAGAAATCAAGAGACCACAGCCTACTCCTCTGTGGAGAATGAGCTGACTGTGACAGCCCAACGCTTTTCTTTTCGAAAGAGTCCTTTAAAAAAGCTTGGAGCAAAATGCAAAACTCTAATAAAGACCAGGTTTGCTGGATGGATAGAGATGGATGGGGCCCCCAAGACGATGACCCCTACTCACCTGTAAGGTCTGGAATCGAAGTCACCCACGTTGCTCAATTTGGTGAGGGGACTGACCCTATTAGGGAAGGACACGCGCCTTAGCATAGCCAACCGTTTGAGATCAAAAGGGCGGTGTTTCCCCAAGGACCAGGTTCGGGATTTCCTGGAAGGAAGGAGGAATGGAAGCAGGCAGTGCCGGGAGGGAGTCGGTGAGTGATGTTACGATGTGGGCATTGCCGTGAATGAGCAGGGGAGAAAAGTGTATGTGGATGGTTGAATATAAGATGGATCCACTCTGTAAACCTTCACCAAATCCCCAATAATAAAAAAAGGAAAAGGAACCATTCTAAATTGGAAAGCCATGCTGATTGTTTACATATCCAAGTAAACTCCCGGGTGAGGAGGGAGAGCGAGCCCGGTGCCAGGAGGAACATTGTTGCCACACGTACTGTTCCATTGAGGCCGGTTAGCTTGTAGAAGGTGTCTGAGAGGCACAAAGACTAGGAGGACTTGGGACCTTACAGAAGCAAAACGACCTGCTAGACACCAAGCGACCCAGCAAAATTGCCACCACACCGAGTTTGCATTTATGTTGTCTTACATGCGTGTATGGAAGGGAACACATTTTAAGTATTTGGGTTTCTTGAAAGGTGTGCTACGTTGCATGTTTACCTTGCCAATGCGGACAAAATTATATAATTCCCTTTTATTTTTACTACCAAGAGCTCTGGTGGCATAGTGGTTAAGCACGGGGCTACTAACGGAAAAGTCAGTGGTTTGAACTCACCCGCCGCTCTGTGGGAGAATAAAGAGGCAGCCTGCTTCTATGGGGCGGTCCCTGCTTCTATGGGACGGTCCCTGCTTCTATGGGACGGTCCCTGCTTCTATGGGACGGTCCCTGCTTCTATGGGACGGTCCCTGCTTCTATGGGGCGGTCCCTGCTTCTATGGGACGGTCCCTGCTTCTATGGGACGGTCCCTGCTTCTATGGGACGGTCCCTGCTTCTATGGGGCGGTTCCGCTCTGTCCTGTGAGGTTGCTATGGGTCAAAATGGATTTGGTTTGGCTGATTTCATTTTCAAATGAGTCTTTCATGGACGTTAATTCTGAAACCACCTTAATAGGCGACCTAAAAGACAAAAAGCAAATGCTACTTTTTCTAGATGATATGAGATCTAGGGGCTGCTTTCCCCCAATTAAATTATTTACATCAGTAATTGACATTCAATTAAGTAGGTGTACTCTATGGAAAGGAATCTTTGAAATCACATCTCTGTAGACTATGCATAAACCAATTAACAACGGGATAAACAACTTGATAGTTTCAAACGCTCAGGATGAAAAACAAAACAAAAACCACAACCCCAACTGCCTTGGGCACTCTGAAAGTCAGGCCCGGTGAACACTGTTTCAAAGCACGGGGGAGAGCCCATTCCTTGGTTGCCCTAAGACTAGAGATTGTGTCATCCTCACCTTCACCTCCATCCTTCAAAGTCTCCCTCTGGGGAAGTTCGATCAATAAGAAGATCAATAAGCCGCCTGCTGAGACTCCAAAATGCAGTTCCTTTTGCTGGGATTGAATAGCTTGAGGTCACAGCTCCGAGAAGCAGCCTAGAGAGATGGGCCTGCTGATGGCGATTGCGCTTTCTCTGTGGTGACCTGTGAGATAATCATCTCCAGCCTCAGTTTCAGAAATAATTGTGTCTTTTTGCCTGGGCAATTGTGTTCCCACCCTTCCCTCCCAGCTCCCTGACCCATCCCCCCTCGGGGTTGTATTGTTTCTCTTTGCCTCCACTGGCTAGAAAGCCCACCTGACACTCCGGATCTCCCCTCTAACAAGTGCTTGGGGCTCCCTGGCCTCTGCTTGCTGTGTCTGTGTCCTTCCAGCCACCCTTTCATTGTCAGGGCCCTGCTTCCCCTGTGCACCTAGAAGCTTATTCCCAGTCCTCACCCCCTTCTTGTAGAACTAAAGGGAAAACACAGGGTGACCCCCTGTGTTTCAGAACTGAATTGCACCTTTGGGTTTTCCATGAAGGTGACCTTCTGGAAGCCCTTGGAGGGGCCTCTCTTCGGAAGTGCTCCTGGGTAGATTTGAAGCACCCATCTTGTGGTTAGTAGCCACCTGTTCAACTGTTTCTGCCAGCAGAGCTTCCTCTTACACCTGACAAACAAACAAACAACAAAGAAAACCATTGCTGGCAAGTCAATTTCAACTTTTAGCAACCCCATCGGACCACCCACACACAGGGTTCTCAGGGTTTTAATCTTTGTCCGGCTCAGCTGCAGCTGAGTGCCAAGGGCGGACCTGATGGTCCAAAGAGCTTAGCCACCTGAAATCTTTGGAGCCCTATTTTTGTTAGGTGCCATCGAGCCGGCTCAGACTCACAGTGGTCCTGCAGCCAACCGAGGGGCACAGGCCCCATCATCCACCGCCTTCATAATCGCCGCTGTGCCTGAACCCATTGTTGCAGCCACTGTGGCCACCAGTCTCCCCGAGGGCCTTCCTCTTGTTGGCTGCTTCACCATGGCTTCTTCACCATGCACGATGTCCTTCTTCAGGGTCTGGTCCCTCCTGACAACCCATCCAAAGCACGTGAGTTGAAGTCACGTTATACTTGCTTCTCAGGAGCATTCTAGCTGCACTTCTTTCTACATAGATTTGTCTGATCTTTTGAAAGTCAGGGCCTGTTGCATCTTCTTGGCCGACACCATAAGTAAAACGCATTGGCTCCATAGATCAGAGCCTTGGGTCAGGAACCCACCTGGCGTGCAGTGCTGTGGTTTAAAGAGTTGGCGTTATAAGTTTCACCTTTCGCTTAAGGTAAAGGCTGAGTTAGGTGACAGGCTTGAAGTGGGTGGAAGGGTCACAGCCTTGAGTCTTACACCACTCTCCATCAGACCAGTAAGCCTGGCCTTTTTATGACTGGATTTTTGTTCCCTGTTTTTCTCCCTCTATCCAGGACCCCTTCTTGTGATCTCTCTCAGAAGTAAGTAGCCGGGCTCTCATCGTTGGGGAGGCTGAAGTTCCTTTGGCCTCATTGTTTCCATGTGTCTGTGGTACTCTTCACTCGTCTTTGCTCTGAATAAGGAGAGACCAATAGGTGCACCTTAGACGGCTGCTCCCAAGCTTTTTAGACCCCAATGGCTAAGGTTGCACGGAGAAGATTGTACATTACACTATGTCACTTGGCCTTGGTGTCTCCCAGAGAGTAATTTCTTGAGTGCCCTGACTCAGTGACTCATTCTGTACATTACACTATGTCACTTGGCCTTGGTGTCTCCCAGAGAGTAATTTCTTGAGTGCCCTGACTCAGTGACTCATTCTTCCAGGGTGCTTGGTTGTGAGTAAGAAGTTCACGTGCTTGGCCCCTGTTTGCACTATTACAAACATGGACATAGTTAGAGCACATACATGTATGTATGTGGAAAGTCCTCTGACAAACCGATATGGGTCATAAGTGTGGTCTCTTTTTCCAACACATACCTGTTCTTCTTGCCTGTCTGCCCATGCGTCCACTTGCAGCTTAGTGTTTGTTATTCCTGATACGGAAGGGTTGGGAATGTAATAGGATTTATCTTTGTTTTCTGTAGCTCCTGTGCATCTCTCCATGTCTTCCTTTGCCATGGTGATACTGTGCTGATTTTGTACTTCCACCCCCCCCCATTGTATATTCACATTACCTTCACTCAGATCAGTGCACGTCCATTATCTAGTCCATGATTTTCCCTCCACTCCCCAGAAACCATCAGATACGTTTTCTTCTTTTTTGAAAACTTTCCCTCACTTTTAAAAAAGTGGATCCACATGATATGTGTCCTCTTGTAAGTGGCCTTGTTTCACTCGGCTTCATGTCCTCCACGTTCATCCACGTTATATGGTGATTCATGGAGTCCTTCCTATTCTTCAGAGCGGCCAGGATTCCATTGTGTGTGTGTTTGTCCATTTATCCACGGGCGGGCATTGGCCTGTTTCCTTTCTTTACTATTGTGAGTAATGCTGCAGTGAGCACATGCAATCAGGGATCTGCCCGTGTCTTCATTCTTTACTTCTTTGGGATATACTCGTATTCTTAGTAGTATCATGTAAATGGCACGTCTATGACATGTTGGGCTGCTAACCACAAAGTCAGCAACCGGAAACCACCAGCAGCTTCTCAGGAGAAAGCGGGTGGAAGGAGCTCCAGTCTTGGAAACTCACAGGGGCAGTTTTTACCCTGTTCTGTAGGGCCGCCACGAGCAGCAGTGACTCTATGCCAGTGAGTGTGGGTTTGGGGGTTTGGAAGGAAGAGCCTTAGCCAGTTTCCACTGTCGCTGGACCATCTGTCCCACCAGCAGTGTGGGAAAGCTCCAGTCTCTCCCCACCCCAGTCAACATTGGCTATTTTCTGTCTTTTTGAAATGTGCTATTATTGCTGAAGTGAGCTGTTTCTCATCATTGTTTTGATTTGCTTTTCTCTAATGGTTAGTGATTGAGAGCATGTATTCCTCTGTTGGCTGCCTGACTTCTTTGCTAAAGTATCTGTTCACATCTTCTGCCCAATTTTTAATCGGATTGTCTTTTGCTGTTGAGTTGTTGAGGTTTTCTGTGACTTCTTCAGATCCTCCCTCTGCTGAATTTGTTGTTAATAGTCCCTTCCACCTGGAGGTTCTTCTCATTTGGAGAAATCTTTACATGCATATACATATCTAAATGTAGAAGTTTCATTTGTCCCAGTTTATCTTATCTTGTTTTTTTTGCAGTTCTTTTCACGTTTAATAGTCTTTTTGTGCCATAAATTAGGGTCTCTACATTTGTCTTTGACGTTTGTTTGTGTGTGTTTGAGACAGAGTGAGCCTCCTTTGTGTTAGATTTCTTGTTACTGTCACTCCTTAGCTAGCCACCAAAGAAACCTGCCCCATGGACTACTTTTTGCTGTGCACATTCGAGCTATGATTATAATAACATGATATAATAATATGATTTTTGTTGACATTGTTTTTAGTCTATGCTACTACCTATCTATGTTATTATCGACGTATTACCTATATGTATCTATCTGTGGTAATATGTGTGTTACTGTCTATGCATCTTAAAAATAACAATTGTTATATTTTTCTCCCCTTCCCTCTCATGTCCTCCCTCCTCCCCCAGCTTCTTTACCATCAGAGTCTGCTTCTCTTGGCATGAAAATCATTTTTCTTTGAAAATTGTGGTCTCATATGGTATTTGTCTTTATGTGATTGTTTAACTTAGCTGAGCAATAATGTCTTCCAACCTCGTCCCTGCCATGAGGTGCTTGACGGCTTCATCTACTCTTCAGGGATGCAGACTATTTCACTGTGTGTATGTACCCACGCTGACTTACCCATTCCGCTACCAACAGGCAGTTGGGTTGTTTCCATCTTCTTGCTATTGGGAGTGGTGCCGCCTGAAGCATGGATGCCCAGGTGTCTGTCTGTGCATGCGCTGTTCCTTATTGCTGAAGGGTGCGTAGCTGAGTCCCACGCGATCTCGACTCCCAGTTGTCTGAGGAAGCGCCGTCCTGCTCTGCATGGTGATTGCATAATTTTATAGTCTCACCAGCAGTTGATGAGGGTTCTGATCCCTCCACCAGAATCTGATACTTTCTATTTCTCCGAGAATTTCTATCCGTGCTGGTGGGAAAGTGGTACCTCTTCTTTGCGTGGATGGGTATTTCTCAAAGGGCTGGTGATGGCAGGCATTTCTTCACCTTTGTTGGCCACCGGGTGTCGTCTTGTGGTGAATTGTCTACTCACTTCTGCCCGGTTTTTAAGTAGATGACGTATTGTTGCTGCTGCTGTTGTTGAGGTGTGGCAGTTTTCTATGTTATTGTGAGATTAAACTTTAACTCGGTCTATCATTGCCTACATTTTTGCCCAGTATGTGGATTCATTCTTGATTTTTTTTTGATGAATCCTTTGATGCACACAAATGTTGTATTTTGGGAGGTCCCAGTTCTCTATTTTGTCTTTTATTGTGTGGGTGTTTTCACTATTTTGGATAGTTCATTCTTTGTATTGAAGTCTTAAGTTTGTCCCTGTTTTTTTTCATGGATTATCTTTATAGTTTTTGGGTTTACATGATGGCCCTTTACTCCATCTTGAGTTTATTGTGTGTGGGGTGTGAAATATGGGCCCTCCTTCCTTACTCTGCAGATAGACATCCTATTTTGCCAGCACTGTTTGTTGAAGAGACGGTTTTTCCCATTTCCTGTTTCTGGGTGCAGGGTTTTATTTCTAGGTTCTCCATTCTGCTTCATGGGGTTGCATGCCTATTGATGGTCCTTGGTGGTTTTTATAGTTTTAGGTTTTTGATTTATCTTGAGTTACTGTTCACATGTGGCATGAGGTATGTATCTTGTTTCAGTTTTCTGCAAAGGGGTATCCAGTTTTGCCAGGACCATTTGTTGAATAGAACTGTGTTTATCCAATTCAATGTTTAATTGTTGAAGATGTTCAGATGTGGAAATACTTACTTCCTTGTTCCCAGTTCTGTTCCTTTGGTTAACTTTCCTGTCTTTGTACCATTGGACCGGGCTGCTTTGACTACTGAGGCTGAGAAATAGGCTTGAGGTTTGGAAGGGCGAGGCCCCTTTTTCTTCCTTAGTGCTTTAGTTACATGTGGGCGTTCGCCTTTCCATACAAAGTTAGTGGTTGATTTTCAACCTCCTTAAAGAATGTTCATGGAACCTGGATTGGGAACATATTTTACCTGGATGGGGAATGCAGTTTTTCATTTTCACAATGTTACGTCTGCCTGTGCATGAGCGTGAAATGCTGACTCATGAATGTAGATCCCATTTACCTTCTTATGGGAGTGTCCTTTGGTTCCCCTTGTAGGAATCATTTTTACCTTTGGTTATGTTTATTCCTAATTATCTTAATATTTTTTGCAGTTATTGCAAATGGCCTTAGTTTTCCTTATTTCCCTTTCACAGTTCTCTTTGTTAGTGTAAAGGAGTTTGATTGAATATGTTGATCTCATACCCAGCCACTTTGCTGATTTTTTTTTTTAATTTAAGTTAGTTTCAAAAGTTTTCTTGCTGTGTCTCTGGATTTTTCTATGAGCAGGGTCAAAGCAGCTGCAAAAAGGATAATTTTGCTTTGTCTGAACCCAACTCTTATCTTTGTATGGATGTGACCTGCTTTTATTTCTGTGGTAAACAGGCACAGTAGAGCATGTTTCTTTTCTAGAGATCCCTATTCTTTTCCATGTTTAAACTATTAAACTGCTTTAAATTATATATTACTATATACTCATTATAAAAATTCAATAACTGCAAAAGAATAAAATCAGAGACCCCTTTAAATATTATATTTTTACACATAAAATGGAATCCTACTATTAGCTATCCCATATTTTGCATTTCATAGCTAATATTATATACTGGTGATCTTTTATGTATGGCAATTCAATTATCACACAGTATCGAATTACATGTGAATATCAATAATTTATCTCATGATTCCCATACAGATAACTCTTTAGGTCATCTCTTGTCAAAAATAAACAATTCAGAACACCATTAACAAATTGATAAACCTTTAGTAAGATAGTATGCTATTGGACAACATATCCTTACCAAATAAGTCAGTGTTTTGATTTGCCTTAAGATTGTTTTGATTAAGATTTGCAGGGTGTTTATATATAATTTTCATTATATATGAAATGAAATTTCAGTTCTTCAAGATTGCTGAAGACAAAAATGGAAGGCTTGAGTTCCAATATCAAAAGATTGAATCAGAGACATTTGTACAATGTCGGAAGCATCCAAAGAAGAGAGAAGGACTTCAGAGTCACAAGGCCTAGGTCAGCATTCAACCGTTTCAGAAGGTAGCATATGGCCATGGACCAGCAGTCCTGAAGAAGGAAGTACAAACGCATTGATGGCGTGGCTGGAGCACTCATGCACTTCCATTGAGTCGGGTTAGATTCATAGCAACCCTATTCAGGGCCTCCGCGGTCGTCAGTCTGTATGGGAGTAGATAACGACAACTAACAGAAACCCACTGTCATTGAATTTATTCCAGTTCCTACACCACTGATACAGGGTTTCCAAAGCTGTAAATCGTTAAGGGTGCAGACAGCCTCATCTTTCTCTCCTGGAGCAGTTGATGCTTTTGAACTTCCAACCCTGTGTTAGTAGTTCAGTGGTTTCCCAACAATGCCACCAGGCTTCCTTCAAAACAGAATGCACTGGGGTTAACAAAGCTCCAGGTCCGGGCGGAATGCCAATTCAGATTCTTCAGCATCAAGCTTGCAATGCTGGGCATGTTCGTGCTTCTTTGCTGAGAGATGTGGAAATCAGTTACCTAGCTATTTATATCTGTACCCATTGCAAAGAAAGGGGATCCAGTGGAAGACAGAAATTATCAAACGATATATACTAATATCACATACAAGAAAAATTTTGCTGAAGATCATTCAAAGCCCGGTACAGCAGTACATTGACATGGAACTGCCAGAAATTCAAACCAGATTCAGAAAAGGACATGGAACAAGGCATAACCTTGCTGATGTGGATGGAACTTGGCTCAAAGCAGAGACTACCAGAAGAGGTTTACCTGTACTTTATCTGGCTAAAGTATTCAAATGGATGGATCAAAAGAAATTAGAGATGGCATTGTGAAGAATGGGAATTCCAGAACACTTAAATGGCGCTCACGTGGAACGTGCGAACAGACCAGAGGCAGCCATTCGGGTCCAACAAGGGAACGTGCATGGTTTACTGTCAGGAAAGGTGCGTGTCAGGATTGCGTCCTCTCACCAGGCTATTCAATATGTATGCTGAGAAAGTACTTGGAACCCCTGGACCACATGAAGAAGGAAGACAGGGGTGTCCGAGCTGAAGAACCTGCAGATGACACTCACTGGTCAAGATCAAAGCCATCATACGGATCACGCTTCCACATAGAGAAAGCACGTTTCCTCACAACAGAACGAGCAAGCAACACTATGATAAAGCAAAACAAAAGCTTGTTGGTTTAGAATTTAATTTTACTTGGAGCCACAATAAGTGTTCGGGAAATCAAATCATGCTTTCATATCTGTGAGGAATTGACTCCAAGAATCCCCATAAATGCAAAAATCTGCAGATTCTCCATTATCTTATATAAAATAGCATCAACTTTTCATCTGCCTATATACTTAAAATAATCTCCAGATTATTTATAATACCTAATATAATGTAAATGCTACGGAACTAGCATTTTATGCCCATTCTTAACTTTGGTATGTTCTAATTATCTGGTTGATCAGCTATTGTGTGAAAATGTAAACCAATTTTGGCTACTTTTCCCTTTACAATGAGTGGAGAATCAAGTTAAGCAAACAAACGAGCTCTGTTGTGATTTCAGTTGTCCGTATGAGTTGATCCATTTTGGGGGACACATCGTGATTTTAATGGCATTCTTGTCCTTCTCAGAAATAGTGCTTGGCCATCTGTGCATGTCTTTTCGGTGTTTCTTGTTAAGACTGAGTAGCTCCTCTCCACATCGATCCAGCCTTTTGAGATTTACCCATCGATGGTTTTGCTGTTGGCTAATACTGGATGTGGGGGCAGTCTTCAAATTGCACCTCTTGACTTGTTATTCTTTGTGTATGGAGATGGGCTTCTCTTTTAAATGTTGGCCTTGTGCCTGGCCACTCGGCCACTTGTATTAATTATTACACTGATGGGGCTCATTCTCCTGGCTGCTTGTAGGAAGACGATTCTCTCTGTTCCAACTCGGCCGGTGTTCCCCACTCCCCACCCTGTTTCATTGATTAGGACCTTCCAGTAAATTCTCCATTTCTGTACCCGTTCCCTGGCTATGTAAGAAGAGCAGGGCATCCTTCTCTGTGGGCGGGAATCTTCACAGAGCCATGGCTGATGAAAGTGGCTAGCGAGCTTACACTGCCCCATCCCAGGCTGGTTTCTCTAAGGACGGTCTTCTTGTTCTTTGGCGGTCCCTTGTGTCTCCTCTCCCGGGTTTATGACTGCTGAGTCATCACAACAGGACAAGTTTGCCAGCCGACAGGAGGCAAAGCCATAGGCTTGACTCCCCGGACTGGCAGCGTGATGATGCCCATTCACGCGGAGTGCCACATCTTTTCCCCTTTCTGATCCAGAGAAGAGAAGAGAAGAGCCATTCTCCTTCCGCCAAGTCTTGCGCCTGGGCTCCAGGCCCTCCGTCATCCTAATGACCAGCCATTGGCAGGAGTTCGCTTTTCCTGCTCGCCGAGTGGCATGTTCGGAGGGAAAGTATGCGAGGGGATGGAGCCAGTTGGAAAGGCGGGATGCTTGGGCCCCTCCCTGGGGTGGGATGCTGCTTTCGGACTGCCGAGGGTGGGAAGCGGGTCCAAGAGGCAGCCTGGTCCCTTCCCTTGTCTTTTTGACTTGTGTCTGTGGGGTTCTGTCTGCAAGCTCCCCAGGGTGCTGTGTTTGGGTGGCTGTTTAGCCAGCATGACTAGTGCCTAGCTTCAGGCTTGGCAAGCAGTGAAGTGTGCAAAGCAGATGTGTCGGACGAAGGGACACAGAAATGACGTTAGGGGCTGGCTCCCTCCTTTCCTCCTGAATGCATTCCTCACTTCATCACTTGTGGTGGTGAAAGTGGCTGGGTCTGCTTCCGCCCATGCTGAGCCCACGTGGCAGAGTGCAGCTCTCCCAGACGGGGTTTCCAGGCTCATCGCTACAGGAAGGAGCGGATCACCAGGGCCTTTCTTCCTGGGGTGGGGTTGGAACTGAACACCTTTTGGGTTAGCAGCCAAGCGCTTAACCACTCACTACGCCATCGTGGCTCCTTCATCTTGGCTTCCCAAGGGCTTCTTTCTCCAGCTGTCTTTACTCTGGAAGGCATTACTCTGTGGACGAGGCGAGGGCATGCTTCCTTCTTTCAAAGATTTTATTTGACACGATTAAAAACACTGTTCAGGAAAAACCAAACCAAACCAGAAAGCCCTCCTCAATCCCGCCTCCTTCAACAAGGAATGCCGAAAGAGCATTGCACCGTTCACGCCGTCTTTGCACTTTGAAGCATAGGTGAGGAGGAACATTGCCTCTTGGTCGTGGGAAGGAGTGTGGCCTGCAGAAGGTTCCTGGTCAACAGTCCCTGGAGATGTTTGAGAAGAAGCAGGAGCAGGACGATGCCCATCAAGAGAACGGCGTTAGTTTAAGAAATGGAAAAGCTTACAAAAACTTTCCTCAAAACTCTTTAGAAGACAGAAAGACAATATTCTACTGGATTCTCTCCAACTCTTAAAACCCCACACATGCGAATGTGTGATAAAATGTGCAAATAAGTATTGGCAATTGATTGTATTCTCCGGGGGTGGGGGTGGGGGTGGGGGAGGGATAATTGAAAAAGGAACCTACTTGACCTGCTTCTCTTCAGTTGGATGTTTATGTCATTTGGACAAAGGAGAACCAACCCTAAAAAATCCTTTGACATATTCCTGGTATTTAAAGAATAGCAATTGGCTAACATTTGTGGCTCTGTATGTTGAATATTTTGGCTTCCAACTGCTGGTATTCATTCTGAAAGATTTATACTCCTTTTGGGAGTGTGGTCAGTGACAAGAGCAGAACTAAATCCTGAAATGTGGAAAAGTTAACTTTCCCTAATATAAAATCATTCTTTTTAAAAAAAAAAAACACCAAAACTCTCAAGCTTTGAATATGTTTCCAAATTTTCAGAAAAAGCTGATGATTTACAGAATATTTCCCCCCCTATAAGGATCTAGTTTCTTAACAATAAATGAAAATGTCAAGCCTTTGACTTCAAATTTGGCCTTGAGATAAATTAGAAAAAATATAAAATCATAAGTGTTGGCCTTTGCTCTAATAAATGACTTCGAAATAATTTGTATCACTGGTTGTATGATAAATAATGAAATAGCTGAATAGGGGAACTAATTTAGAAATAATTGTAGGAAGCTGAGATAGGGGCAAAGATTGTGCTGAGTGTCCAGGTTGAAAAATGCAGGGCTCACAGACTAAGACAGCTGGGTCAAGAGTTGATGGTAATCAACTTCCAAAACTCGTGGTTGTGTTGTTCGGTGCCATCAAACTGGCTCTGACTCATCGTGACCCTGCGTACAACAGAGTGAAAATGCGGCCTGTCCTGGACCATGCTCACAATGTGCCCCGTGCTCGAGCTCATGGTGGCAGCCACTGAATCAACACATCTCAGGGGACTTCCTCTTTTTCTTGGCCCCTCCACTTTAGCCAAGATGGGGGCCTTCTCCAGGGACTGGGCTCTCCTGACCATATGTCCATAGTAAGTGAGAGGAAGGTTTGCCATCCTCGCCTCTAAGGAGAATTCTGGCTTTACTCCTTTCAAGACAGATGTGTGTTCTTTTGGCTGTCCACGGTACTTTCACTCCCACCCCCCCAACACCGCAGTTCAAATGCATTGGTTTTTCTCCAGCCTTCCGTATTCAAAGTTCACATTTCACATGGATGTAAGGAGATTGAAAGTACCACGACTTGGATCAGGCCTCCGTTAGTCCTCGAAGTAACACCCGTGCTTTCCAACGCCTTAAAGGTCTAAAGCAGCATTTGCCTTCTGTGCCTTTTGGTCTCGTGCTGGCTGCTCCATTAGCACTGATTGTGAATTCGAGCAAGACGAAATCCGTGACCGTCGCAGTCTTTTCTCTGGTTATCATCATGTTGCCTATTGGTCCAGTTGTGAGGATTTTGGTCTTCTTTATAGTGAGTTACTGTGATCCATACCGAAGGCTGCAATCCTTGACCATCAGCAAGTGCTTCAAGGCCTCCTCAGTCTCAGCAAGCAAGGTTGTGTCACCTGCATACTGATAGAGCTTTTTAATAAGACTTCTCCCAATCTTGACGCCACATTCTTCTTCATATTATCTGATGATTTGCTCAGCACACAGATGGAATAAGATGGTGAGAGGATACAACCCTCTTTTTGAACCATGCAATATTATTTTGTTCTGTTTGCACCACTGGTTCTTGGGCCATTTACAGGTTCTGCATGAGCACAATGAAGTGTTCTGGAATCCCTTTGTTCCCAATATTATCCCTGGCTGATTATTAGCCACAGAGTCAAGTGCCTTTGCATAATCTATAATACGCAATTAAACATTCTCTGCTGTTCTTTCCTTTGAGATAAGAGCCATTTGACATCAGCAATAATAGTCTTTGTTCCATGTCCTCCTCGTCGAAATCTGGCTGGAATTTCCAGCAGCTCGTGGTCAATATACTGCTGCAACCATTGTTGAATGATCTTCAGCAAAATTTCACTTGCATGTGATGTCAGTGATACTGTTTGATAATTTCTGGGTTCTGTGAGGTTGCTTTTCTTTGGAATGTGTACAAATATGGATCTCATCCAGTCAGTAGGTGATAGCGATCTTTCACATTTCTTGGCACAGACTAGTGAGGGCGCCACTGCTGCATCGGTGCGTCGGGACATTTCGATGGCATTCCATCCATTCCTGGCGCCTTGTTGATGGCTAATGCCTTCAGTGCGTCTTCGACTTCTGGACCCTATGCCTCCTCTGGAAATGGTTGAATAGCAACTAGTCCTCTTCGATAGAGTGTGCCTTCTAGCTTCTTTTGGCGCTTCCTGCATCTTTCAATATCTTGCTTATCAAATATTTTAATATTGCAGCGTGAGACGTGAATGTTTTCTTCAGTTCTTTCAGCTTGATTTATGCTAAGCTTGCCCTTTCTTTTTTGTTTTCTAGTTCCAGGCCTTTGCACATTTCATTGTAATACTTGGCCAACTCATCTCAAGTTGCCCTTGGAAATTTTCTCTACAGCTTTTTATGGTTGATTCCATTTGCTTTAGCTACTTTAAGTTCAAGAGCAAACTTCAGCCTCTCTGACGCTCATTTTCATCTTTCTTTCCCATCTTTTTAATGACCTTTTCCCCATGTGTTAAGTCCTTGATGTCATCCCAGTGCTCCGCAAGTCTTCTGCCGTTCGCGTTCAATGAGTCAAAACTTTTCGTGACCTATTCTTGAAATTCAGGTGGAATGGAAATTTGTTCAAGGTTGTATTTTGCCTCTCATGGACTTGTTTTAATTTTCCTCACCTTCAGCTTGAACTTGCACAGGAGCAATTGATGGTCTGCTCCACAGTCAGGCCCTCGTCTTGTTCTGACCGATGATATTGAGCTTCTCTAGTGTCTCTTCCCAAAGATGTCATCAATTTGATCTCTCCTTTCCATGTGTAGATGTCCACGGGTGTAGCTGCCATTTATATTGTTGAAAAACTGTATTGGTGGTGAAGAAGTCATTGGTCTTGTGAAATTCCGTCATGTGACCTCCAGCTTGGCCCCTTTCACCAAGTCCATATTTTCCAACAACTGTTCCTATTTGTTTCCAAATTCTGAATGGCAGTTGCCAATAATTATCAACGTATCTTGATAGAATGTTCAATCAATTTCAGAATGAAGACCTTGTGGTGAAATTCTTCAAAGTGCTTCATCACTGGCCTCAGTGGTTGGTGCATACATCTGAATAGCAGTTGTATTGACTGCATTTTCTTGTAAGAGGACAGATATTTTCTTACCACAGACAGCATTGCACTTCAAGAGAGACCTTGAAATGTTCTTTTTGACACGAATGAGATGCCATTCCTCTTGAATTTATCTTTCTTGGCATAGTAAACCATCTGATTGTCTGATTCAAAAGGGACAAGACCACAGTCTATTTCAGCTTACTAATGCTTAGGATATTAATCTTTATGCATTCCATTTCATTCTTGATAAATTAACATTTTCCTGGATTCATACTTATTACGTTTCAAGTTCCAGTTTTTAATAGACATTTACAGCGGTGTCTTCTCATTTTGAGTCGTAGCCTCTCAGCAAATGAAGGTCCTGAAGCCTCTGCTCCCTCAGATCATGACGGCTGACTCTTCTTTGAGAAGGGAGCTCATGTTGTGAATGCCTTCCATCTGGAAGCGATCTTCTCCTGGCACCGTGTCAGACAGCGTCCTCCTGCTGCGCATGAGGGTTCCGGTGGCTGATTCCTCAGAAGTGGACAGCCTATTCCTTCTTTGCCGTCTGTTCTTTGTGGGGACGCGCTGCTGACACCTGCTCACTCGGGGTGACCCTGCTGGTGTTTGAAACACCCGTGACATAGCTTCCAGCATCACAGCAACCAGAACTCAACACACTGACAGAAAGGCAACCTGAAAGGTCCCAACAGAATGTTGCCCATGATGGTGTTGGAAGAGGAGCCCTCTGAATTGGCAGACACTCACCATAGGACCGTGGCCACCACCATGGACTCCAGCAGAGACGGTGACAGTGGCACAGATTCAAGCAACCATTTGATCTGGTAATGTGGGGCCACCACAAGTCAGATCTGGCCTGCTAACACCTAACAGCAACAACCCTTCTTTCTTTTCAAAAATCACTACATTGGCAGCTCGTACAATTCTTATCACAATCCATCCATCCATCCATTGTGTCAAGCACATTTGTACATTTGTTGCCATCATCATTCTCAAAACATTTTCTTCCTACTTGAGCCCTTGGTATCAACTCCTCATTTTCCCCCTCCCTCCCTAACCCCCCCACTCCCTAACCCTTGACAATTTATAAATTATTATTTTGTCATGCCTTACACTGTTGGACGTCTCCCTTCAATCACTTTTCTGTTGTCCATCCCTCAGGGAGGGGGTTATATGTAGATATTTGTGATCGGTTCCCCCTTTTTACCCCACCTTCCCTTTCCCCTCCTGGTATTGTTACTCTCATTATTGGTCCTGAGGGGTTTATCTGTCCTGGATTCCCTGTGTTTCCAGCTCTGATTTGTACTAGTGTCCATCCTCTGGTCTAGCTAGATTTGTGAAGTAGAATTGGGATCATGATAGTGGCGGCGGGGGCGGGGGGGGAAGCATTAAAGAACTAGAGGAAAGTTGTATGTTTCATCATTGCTATATTGCACCCTGACTGGCTCATCTCCTCCTGGTAACCCGTCTATAAGGGGATGTCCAGATAGCTACAGGTGGCCTTTGAGCCTCTACTCCACACTCCCCATCATTCACAGTGATATGATTTTTTGTTTGTTGATGCTTGATACCTGATCCTATCCACACCTCGTGATCACAAAGGCTGGCGTGCTTCTTCCATGTGGGCTTTGTTGCTTATGAGCTAGATGGTTGTTTGTTTTTCTTCAAGCCTTTAAGACCCAAGACACTATATCTTTTGATAGCTGGGCACCATCAACTCTCTTCACCACATTTGCTGATGCACCCGCTTTTTCTTTAGAGATTGTGTTGGGAAGGTGAGTATCATGGAATGCCAGTTTAATAGAACAAAATGTTCTGCATTGAGGTAGTACTTGAGCAGAGGCCCAATGTCCATTGCTACCTTAATACTAAACCTATAAATATGTGCACATAGATCTATTTCCCCATTGTCATATATAAATATATTTACATATGTACATGCCTGTGTTTAGATCTTTATAACTGCCCTTTGCTTCTTTGTTCGTTCATCTATTTCCTTTTACTTTTCTCTTGTCCCACTATCATGCTCAGCCTCGGTTACATTTCCCTTGATCACACTCTACTAGGCCTCCTACACTCTCCTCATCAACGATTTTGGATCACTGTTGTTCCCTTGTCCCTGGGTTTGTTAATACCCACTTCCTCTCCCCCACCTCCCCTTCTCCCATGTCCATGCAAAACCATTTGTCTTGTTTTTTTCTCCTCCAGATTGTTTATCCCACCTATCTTATCTAGATAGACCTGCAGAGATAATACTATGCCCAAAAAGCAAGACAGAGCAAAACAAAGCAAGAAAACAAAACAACAACAACAAAACCCCAATGACAAAAACAAGAAAAGCCTGTAAATAGTTCACAGTCTGTTTGTTGACCTTTAGGAGTGGTTTCTGGGGTGCTATGCCCTGATCCCAAAATCTATTTTTGGTATTCCCTTGGGACTTCCTTGCTCTGCCACCCTTACTGTTCTGTTGCCTGCCCTTAGTGTTTTGCCTTGGCTTGGTGGGGTCAGATCAGGCACGATTCCTGCACTGTGTCTCCAGTGTTGTCCCCTGTGGGGCTATGGGTCAGTGAGAGATGTCATGTCTCATAGTGGGGCTGGCCATATGTTCCTCTCTGTGCATTGGCTGCTCTGAGCAGGGATATCATCCTCAAGGCTTGGTGGGCCGGGATGTGCTCCACTCTCTCTTCCTCCCCCTTCATTGGCTCCCATGTGCTCTGATCAGACATGTCCCTCCCCCTAAGCTGCAGCTTCAGTGATGTCCTCTGAAGTGAGCTCTTCTGACTGTCCATGTAGTTGGGATTGGGGCCAGCCCCTCAGACCTCTCTGTTGGTTCGCTGCCAGTAGCAACATCCTTTCTGACGTTATCAGACGTAGGGTGGGAGAATTCCACTTGACTGTTTGGTATCTTCTCCCTTTCTCACCATATTAACACACACACACACACACACACACACACACACACACACAGCCATTGAGTCAGTTCTGACTCACAGCAGGTAGGACAGGGTAGAAGGGCCCCTGTGAGTTTCTGATACTGTAACTGTTTATGAAGGTAGAACGCCCTGCCTTTCTCCCGAGTAGAACTGTGGACCACTTGGGTCGCAGCCCAGTGCATAATCACTGTCTGTGCACTCCAGGCTCCTCATCATACTGGAATCTGAATCGAAGGGAAAGGATCACTCTGCTGAAAGAACAGCCAGTCAAAGCCCCTGCTTTCTTAAACTCCTAACGTAGGAACTCAGCTCTGCTGTCTGTACCCTAGGCATTGCCTGCCTCTTTTAATCGCTCCAATTCAGTCAAGGGTCTTGTTTAAGGAATTAGGTTTTTATTTTGCTTGCCTTTCCTTTTAGGTATTGTTTCCTTTCCTTCTGTTAGTTATGAGTAACATTTATGTTCTTTTCAAATTTTTAATTTACTTTTTTGTTTTAATAACTCATCTTATTGGGGGCTCTTACAGCTCTTATAACAGCCCATACACAAACTGTATCGAGCACATTTATACATGTGTTGCAATTATTGTTTTCAAAATATTTTCTTCCTGTTGGAGCCCTTGGTATCAGCTCCTCTTTTTTCCCTCTCTCTTCCACCCTTCCACCCTCATGGACCACTGATAAATTATAAATTATTATTATTTTCATGTCTTACACTGCCCACTGTCTCCCTTCACTCACATTACTGTTGTTCATCCCCCTGGGGAGGGTGGGGGGAATGATACATCAGTCATTGTAGTCAGTTCCCATTTCTACCCCTTCTCCCCACATCTTCCCCCTACCCTTATGGTATTGATACTCCCATTGCTGTTCCTGCAGGGTTTATCTGTCCTGGACTCCATGTGCCAGGGCTCTTATCTGTACCAGTGTACATGCTCTGGTCTGGTGAATTTGAAAGGTAGAACTGCGGTCATGATAGTGGGGAGGAGGACGCATTAAAGAACAAGAGGAATGTTGTGGGTTCCATCGGTGCCATGCTGCACCCTGTCTGTCTCCTTCTTTCCTTATGACCCTTCTGTGAGGGAATGTCCAATTATCTACAGATGGGCTTTGGGTCTCTACTCTGACCCCCATTATTCACATCGATATAGGTGTTTGTTTGGGATCTTCTGATGCCTGATACTTGATCCCATTGACACTTCATGGTCAGACAGTCTGGTGTGTTTCTTCCACGTGGGATTTGTTGATTCTCTGCTAGATGGCCACTTGTTTAACTTCAAGCCCTTAAGACTCGAGAGGCTACCTCTTTTAATAGCCAGGCACCATCAGCTTTCATCACCACATTTACTTATACACCCAGTTTGACTTCAGCAATCTTGTCCAAAAGGTGAGCATCACAGAATGCCAGGTTATTAGAACAAAATCTTCTTGCATTGAGGGAGTACTTGAGTAGAGACCCAATGTCTGTCTGCTACCTTAATACTTAACATTTAAATATATGTACATGGATCTATACCCCAAGTGTTATATATGAACATATTTACATATATGCATGCCTATATTTATACCTCTCTATATTATTCTTGATGGTTGCAGCTTATCTGCCTTTTATTTTCCTAAAGAGAAGTGTTGGCAGATGAGGGAGCGGTGATCTTATGTCCTCAAACACAGAATAAAGAAAGGCTTTGCAATCTTGTATTTAAAAACCAAATGTAGGAAAATGGTGTTTCAAGTTTTTCTTGGAAGTAAGGGGGGGTGGAAAAGACACTGCAAACAGGGAGCGTATGCAAATCTCAAACCAAACTCAGTGTTATTGAGACAATTCCAACTTGTAGTAACCAAATAAGACAGAGTAGAACTGCTCCCTTGGCTGTACGTCTTTGCGTAACCAGACCACTGTGTCTGCCTCCCCTGGGTGCCTGGTGTGTTCCAATAGACGGTCTTGTGATGCTCAGCCCAAGGCTTAGCTCACTGTGTCATCAGGGCTCATTCGGGAGGATAGGAGGGGGTTTCCAAAAGTTATGGGACAATGGAATCAAAGCATAATGGAATGGTTCAGTGACCTTTGAACGACACATACCTGTTCATTTATCATCGGAGTTCTAAGAACAGGTTTTATTTTAAATGTAATTCATTAAACCAAGGCTCTTGTCTTTATGAAACACTGTGGCACGAGTGGATAGTTTGCATGATCAAAAGGGGGCCTTAGTATGAAAAAGGAACAATCCACATGGCCATTATTAGAGCTGTGGAAGGAAGGAATTTTCCAGAAAGGAGTAAAAGGAAAGACTGACGTCTTAAGCTTTCCATCTTCATTGTTTCATGCGTGTTGGAGTTAGACGCTATCAGACCAGTTTGGGCTCACAGTGACCCGGCATATGAATGGAGTGCCACCCGGTCCCTGGTCAGTGCTTAGGGCTATTAATGTATGTATTCAGCTCCATTTACTGCCCGCCCTGCAACAGTCCCATTTCTGTTTCATATTTTTAGAGAGGCATAACGTTTTAAGCCTTCTAGAGGATTTATGTGGGGGACACAAATGCGTTGTTGGGTTCCGACCACAGTGATCCTGTGCACAGCAGAGGAAGCATGGCCTGGCCCTCTGCTGTCCACACTCTTTTGGAGCCCATTGTTGCAGCCACTGTGTTGCTGCATCTCGCGTAGGGCCTGCCTCTTAGTCCCCAACCCTCCTGACAAAATATGGTGTCCTTTTCCAGGGGCCGGTTCCCTCCGGATCACACACAGGGCAAAAACACCTGAGAGGAAGGCTCGCCATCCTCACTTCCCGGGAACATTCTGACTGTTTTATTTGCTTGTTCTATCAGTCGACGGCATTTTCAATAATCCTCCACAACACAATTCACATGCACCAGTGTGGTATTTCCTATTAGTTTCTGGCACCGGCATGCATAAAACGTGATTGCAAATATCATGGTGGGAAGCAGGTGCACATAGGCCTCCAAATGACGGGTTTGGTTTTGCTTTTTCGCACTTTAGAGGAGGTCTTCCGCAGCGAATCTGCCCAACACGATACATTCCTTAGTTGTTCCCTGACTGCTGCTTCCCCGAGTGTTGATTATGGATCTAAGTAAAATGAAGTTCTCGACAGTTTCCATCTGCTCTCTGTTTATCATGATGTTGTCCAACTGCGAGGGGTTTTGTTTTCTTTTCTTAAAATCATTTTATTGGCGGCTCATCCAACTCTTATCACAATCCATCCATCCATCCATTGTGTGTCAAGCACAATTGTACATTTGTTGCCCTCATCATTCTCAAAACATTTGCTTTCTACTTGAGCCCTTGGTATCAGCTCCTCATTTCCCCCCTCCCTCCCCGCTCCCCTCTCTCTCATGAACCCTTTATAATTTATAAATTATTATAATTTTTTCATGTCTTACACTGTCTGATATCTCCCTTCACCCACTTTTCTGATGTCCATCCCCAAGGGAGGAGGTTATATGTAGATCCCTGTAGTTGGTTCCCCCTTTCTACCCTACCTTCCCTCGACCCTCCCCATATCGCCACTCTCACCACTGGTCCCGAAGGGATCTTCTGTCCTGGATTCCCTGTGTTTCCAGTTCCTATCTGTACCAGTGTACATCCTCTGGTCTAGCACGAAGCATTTAAAAAGTAGAGGAAAGTTGTATGTTTCATTGGTGCTATACTGCACCCTGACTGGCTCATCCCCGCCCTGCGACCCTTCTGTAAGGGGATGTCCAGTTGCCTACAGATGGGCTTTGGGTCTCCAATCTGCATTCCCCCTCATTCACAATGATATGATTTTTTATTCTTTGATGCCTGATCCCTTCGACACCTCGTGATCACACATGCTGGTGTTCTTCTTCCATGCGGGCTTTGTTGCTTCTAAGCTAGATGGCCACTTGTTTACCTTCAAGCCTTTAAGACCCCACACATTATATCTTTTGATATCTGGGCACCATCAACTTTCTTCACCACATTTGCTGATGCACCCACTTTGTCTTCCGCGATCATGTCGGGAAGGTGAGCATCATGGAATGCCAGTTTAATAGAAGAAAGTATTCTTGCATTGAGGGAGTACATGAGTGGAGGCCCAATGTCCATCTGCTACCTTAATACTAAACCTATGAATATATGCACATAGATCTATTTCCTCACCATCATATATAAATATATTTATATATGTACATGTATTTAGACCTCTATATTTAGACCTCTATAAATGCCTCCTATTTCTTTCCTCTATTTTCTTTTACTTTCCTCTTGTCCCACTATCATGCTCAGCCTTCATTTGAGTTTCAGGAATTCCTCTTGGTTACATTGCCTTTGATCAAGCTCTACCAGGCCTCCTATACCCTCCTTGCCACTGATTTTGGTTGTTCCCTTTTCCCTGGGTTAGTTAATATCATTTCCTTTCCCCTCGTCTCCCCCTCTCCATGTCCCCCCATTCTTCTGTGGGGAGAGGAGCTGTCCATGTAGTTCGGATTGGGGCCGGCCCCTCAGACCTCTCTACTGGCTCCCTGCTTCATGCTGGTACATTGCATTCACATATTGGCACCATGTTGAAGTCTGCTCCCTCTTTCCCTGTGGAGATATAAACAATACCTTCCCCTTTTCTTTATCTGAAAGCTCAATCCAGACTGAAGGCTATGATCCTTGATCTCCATCAATAAGTGCTTCAAGTCCTTTTTGCTTTCAGCACACAATATTGTATCGTGCATTTAGCAGGTTATTGATGAGCCTTCTTCCCATTCTGATGTTCCATTCTTTGTCATATAGTCCAGCTTCTCTATCATTTTCACTTACGGGGAAAGGATATAATCCTGATGTGCAATTTGCCTGGCTTTAAGCCATCCAGTATTACTTTGCTCTGTTCAGACACTGGCCTAGGTACAGGTTCTGCATGAGCAAAAGGAAGGCTTTGGGAATTTCCATTCTTTGCAATGTTGCCGACAATTTGTTCTGATGTTCACAGTCAATGCCTGTGTATGATCTGTAAGACCCAGGCACGCACCTCTCTGGTGATCGTTGCCTTCAGCCAAGAGCCATCTGACACGAGCAGTGCTCACCCTTGTTCCATGTTCCGTCTTCTGAATCTGGCTTGGATTTCTGGTAGTTCCCGGTCGATGTGCGGCTGTAATCATTTTTTAATTACTTTCAGCAGGATGTTTCCTGTGTGATATTTTCTCTGTTGTCTCACTCAGTTGGATCGATCGCCTTTCGGTGGAGCAGGCACAAAGGTAGATCTCTTCTCGTCAGTTGGCCAAGCAGCTGCCGTCAGAGTTTCTTGGTGGAGACAGATGAGCACTCCGAATGCTGCATCTCTTTGCTGAAGGACAGAGGAATGTGTCTATTTCCCCTTTTCGGTGCTGAATTCACATAGTCTGTGCTAGCAACTTTCAGAAGACTCATGGAGCAAGTCCATTATCTTCTCATTGTATTTCCCACAAACATGTTGAAGCCCCTCATGCATAACAGACAAAGGCGGCGTGGAATCGTGATTAGAAATGAGGCAACTGTCACCTGACGGTGTCTTCCCTTCAGAAGATGACTCCCCGGGGCGATGGGCACCATGTTGGGAGGAGAGACCTCTTACAATTACAGTGTATTCTCCGCTCAGCAGAAATGCAGTTTTTGTGCCTTGTGAACTATTTCAGTGCGTGCACTACGGTTCTAGCTTAGCAGCCATCTCAGTGGCAGTAGAAATAATATGTGTCATGCTGTGTTCATTGGAATTCCAAAGCAGTAGGGACCAGTAGATACCACTGCAAAGAATTCCACTTTTTATTTCCGGGCAGTTTGGGTTCACTGATCAATTATTCATTTAAAAAAAAAATCAGGTTGCTTTTTTATCTTAAAGGACCTTGTCTATTACGATGCCCAAGGTTACTCTGAATTGGGCCAACACTTCGAGGGGTGCAGTGAAGCGTTCTTGTCTCGGTCCCCTTCATGCCCATTCAGTTCATCTCCTGGTCTTCCTGGAATTGCTCCCCCTCTTCCACCCTCTACCCCACCCCCAGCCCTTAGCCCACCTACTGGGAGCCCTGTTCTGAGTTATTGTAATTGCTTCTCTCTCTACGTTCTCGCAGATCCAGACTGTTCCGCTTACATCTGTCAGAATAGTTTTCAGATCCATTTGCACTGAACGTACATGGTTCCTCGGTCAGTCAGCCAACACCACCTCAGGCGGTCACGCTTTCAACCACCAGCAAACAAACTCGCTGCCACCAAGTCAATTCGGACTCACAGGGCAGGGTAGAACTCAGAAAGGCCTGTGACTTTGAACTGCTGACCTTGGGGTTAGCAGCCCAACTGGTAACCAACCCCCTAAGCCAGTGGTTCTCAACCTGTGGGTTGCAACCTTATAAGGGGTGGAACGATCCTTTCACAGGGGTCACCTAAGGCCATCAGAAAACACAGATTTCCAATGGTCTTAGGAACCAAGACACTGCTCCTCTATCCATCTCCAGGCAGATCTGCCCACATGCAGATATGCCCACCTATGAGTACCGGGTGTGAAGACTGTTACCCATGCTACACCATGCTTCAAGACAAAATTGCATTGATTTTTCATTAGAAATAAATATTTCACAATATAGAATTATGTACTGTTTTTGTGATGAATCACTTTGCTTGAATCATGTTCAATTTGTAACCATGAAAATACACCCTGCATATCAGATATGTACATGATGATTCATAACAGTAGCAAAATGACAGTGATGAAGTAGGAATGAAAATAAGGTTATGGTTGGGAGTCACCACCACAGGAGGAACTGTAGGAAAGGGTCCCAGCATGAGGAAGTTTGAGAACCGCTGCCCTGAGCCACGAGGGCTCCTTAAGCCAGACGGACCACCTTTCAGTGTTGACGTCATTGACAGAATGCCTTAGGGAACTCAGTATGGTGGCTTCATGCTTCAGCAAAAACACGATTCATTAAAACAGATAATAACCCACTCAGGGACATTCTTAAACCTTAATGTGTGGTGTTTGCGGAAACACATTTCTGAGTTCATGGACCCATCGCTGTTCGGTAAGTTTCTTCGGGGCGTGATCTGATTCACCTTTGCTCCGGTTTGTGTCTCCATAGGGAGGAAACCAGACTGCCACCGTGATTGCTCTGTGCTCCATGAGGGATTTCAACTTAGCTCAGGAGACCTGCCAGCTGGCAATCCGGGATGTTGGAGGCCTGGAGGTTTTGATAAATTTACTGGATACCGATGAAGTCAAATGCAAGGTGGGTGACTTTGTGGATGAAGTCTTCTTTCCACTCCTGGGTGAAGGTCCTCCTGGCACCTGGTTTCTGCCCTTCATGGCTGCCCGTTTCTTACCTTTACCCTTGGTGTTATTACTGGTAACCAGCCCGCTACTGCTCCTGTTAGGCACTCACTCTTCTCTCTGCTTCCCCCATCTCCACTTGTTCATGCCCACTAGGCTCTCAGACTTCTTGCCCAATAAATGTTTGTTTACATTGTTAAGAGGGAAAACGAGGATATGTGGAACTCACGAGAATGGAAACTATTTCCTAAAGGACTTAATTGGGAATTTAGGTAGAATTTGATTGAAATATACATATAGTGATGTATCTATCATCTGTCCATCTATGATCTATCTATCTCTTTCTCTACCTGTAAATTGCTAGCTACGTGTTGGGAGAAAGCGGAGGTTTTCTGCTCCCATAGAGTTACAGTCTTGGAAACCCAAAGGGGCCAGTTCTAGCTTGCAATGCAGGGTCGCTATGTCAGCTGTAGCTTGTCTGCAGATTTGCTAGGAGTCAGCGTGGACTCCATGGCCGTGAGGTTGGTATTTTTGAGCTACGTATTAACCACTTGTTCACGTATCATGTTGTTGTCTTCGTATTTAGATTGGTTCGTTAAAAATCCTGAAGGAAATCAGTCATAATCCTCAAATCAGACGTAATATTGTTGACCTTGGGGGCTTACCCATTATGGTTAACATCCTTGATTCGTCGAACAAGAATCTGAAATGCTTGGCGGCTGAGACCATTGCTAATGTCGCCAAGTTCAGGCGTGCCCGTCAGGCTGTGAGAAAGCACGGGGGCATCACCAAGCTGGTGAGTACTACTGACGTCACCACTTCTGCCCCTCACCCACTCACTCCCAGATGCGAATACCCTCCAGGCTGTATTCTGGGAGTTGTCTTCTCGTACACTTACCTCATGCCTTAAATATCATTGCTTATTTAGGTATGTTCGTTTGATGTTGAGGGTCTCTGTGTGGTTCTAATGATTTGCGTTTAACTACTAAGCTAAAGGTAGACCGTTACCCCTGCACTGGATAAATCTGATGGGGAAAACAAGACCTCTTTAAAGTGTTGAAGGCTTCTTTGAGGACTAAGGTGCACTTGACACAAGCCATGATCATTTCAGTCTTCTCGCGTGCATGTGAAAGGTGGACATTGCACAAGATAAACCATGCATAAGAATCAATACATTGTATGGATTGTGATAAGAGTTGTATGAGCCCCTAATAAAATGTTTTAAAAAAATAAAGAAAAAGAAACAAACAAACAAAAAAGAATCAACATTTAAATAATGGTGTTGGCGAAGATTATTAAAAGTATCGAACAAGTCTGTCATGGAAGACACCAGCCAGAATGCTCCTTGGACGTGAGATGGCAAGACTTCATCTCACTTCCTCTGGACATGTTGTCAGAGAGACCCGTCCAGTAAACTGGAGAGGCAGCAAACAAGAGGGAGGGCTTCGAGAAGAAGGATTAACACAGGAGCTGCAACAATGGGCTCAAAGATAAGGACGATTGAGAGGTGAAATGGGACCAGCAGTGTTTCATTCTGTTGTACCCAGGTTCACGATGAGTCAGGGCCAACTCGATGGCACCGAACGACAGCACTGGAGCAGAAAGGTGTGAGCATCTCGTTCCATCATGATTCCAGCTGAGTGAGCGCTATGGGGCACGTCTGCTGGACAGCTCGTGGGGTTGCCATGAGTTTGAATCAACTCCACAGCCGTGGTTGCTTATCTGATCGTGTTTGTGGTTGTTGATTGCTAATAGTTGCCTTTGAGTTGGCTCTGGCTCACAGTGAGTTTATGGATAACAGAATAAAACCTGGCCCTACCCTGTGTCATTCTTTATGACCAATGGAATATTTGGGTATTGTGTCCATGGGCTTCTTCATTTGTGAAAAACGATACAACACTTGCATTGGCTTATAATTCACAAACCATACAATTCAATGGTTCAGTCCTCTTATGAAGAACTGCACCATCATCACCACAGTCAGCCTCAGAATATTTCCTTCCTTCTTGTTCTCCCTGTTATTAGTCCTCCGTTTCCCCACAACCTCCCAGGCTATACCCTCAAGCAACCATTAATCCAGGTAAACCTCTATAGATGTACCTATCTTGGATTTCATATCTAGAAAAACATTTTTAAAAATCTGACAATGACAAAGTAAAAAGAGGAAAACATCAATTGAAAAGAAAGTAGAAAATATTAAAAATCAGATAAATTAAAAATAGGTCAAAGGAAGATCGAAATGAAAAGGCACCACATTTTAAAAATAGTAAATCATTTTATTGGGGCTCTTACAGCTCTTATAACAACCCGTACGTCAATTGTATCAAGCACATTTGTACATATGTTGCCATCATCAGTTTCAAAACATTTTCTTTCTACTTGAATCTTTGGTATCAACTTCTCTTTTTTCCCCTCCCTTCCCCACCCTCCCACAGTTGTGAACCCTTGATAAACTATCAATGATTGTTATTTTCATCATACACTATCCGCTCTCTCCCTTCACCCATGTTTCTGTTGTTTGTTCCCCTCACAGGTGATGGTGTTGTTATACGCCGCTCATTGTCATTGGTTCCCTCTTTCTGCCCCTTCTCCCCCATCTTCCCCCTACCCTCATAGTATAATTACTCCCATTACCATTGCTGAGGGGTCTACTGTCCTGGATTCTGTGTGTCGAGAGCTCTTATCTGTACCAGTGTACATGTTTCAGTCTAGCTGGATTTGTAAGGTAGAACTGGGGTCATGATTGGGGGGAGGGGGCAGCGGGGGCAGGAAGCGTTAAAGAATTAGAGGAAGTTTGTGTGTTACATTGGTGCTATACTGCATCTTTCTTTGGGACCCTTCTGTGAGGGGATATCCAACTGTCTACAGATGGGTTTTGGGTCTCTACTCCGACCCCCCTCATTCACATCAGTATGATTGTTTGTTTTGGGTTTTTCTGATGTCTGATATCTGATCCTGTCAACACCTCGTGATCACACAGGCTGGTGTGCTTCTTCCATGTGGGCTTTGTTGCTTCTGAGCTAGATGGCCGCTTGTTTAACTTCAAGCCTTTAAGACCCCAGACACTATATCGTTTGATAGCCAGGCACCATCATCTTTCTTCACCACGTTTGCTTATGCACCCACTTTGTCTTCAGTGACCATGACCAGAGGCTGAGCATCTCAGAATGCCAGGTTATAAGAACAAAGTTTTCTTGTGTTGAAGGAGGTCTTCAGCAGAGACCAAAAGTCCATCCACTTTCTCAATATATTGCCATATAAATATATGTACATAGACCAATATCTATTTTATGAAGTAATATATCTACATAAGTGCGCACCTATGTTTATCTCTGTATCCATAGCTTTGCTTCCTAGATCTTTCCTCTGTTTCCTTTTACCTTCCTCCCACCCCACCGTCACGCTCGCCCTTCTTCTGCCCTTTAGTAAGTCCTCTCAGCTAGATTGTTGTTGCTGCAACTTCACTAGGTTCTCTACATCCTCCTTGTTATTGATTTTAATTCCCTAGTTGTTCCCCTGTCTCTGGCGTTGTTTGCTCATAACTCCTTTCCCCTTTTCCCCCTCTCCCAGGCTCCTCTGGACCCTTCAGTCTGGTTGCTTTCTCCTCAGGCTTGCTTCCCATGCCTATCTTATATTGATAGGCAAAACAACTGTAACAGAGATGAAACAAAAAGAAACAAAAGATTGAATAAAAGGAAGAAAAAGAAAGGGAAAAGTAGACATAAATCCAAGCTCTGTCGGCTGACTTTATGACTCAGAAACAACTCTATAATGTGTCAAGAGGGAGTTCAAACGATAAGATGTTGCATTTTAACCTAACGGCTTCTGCCACCATTGACTTTACAATGGCTCTCTGTCTGATAATGTGGCTACCCACCTACCTCAACTATGATCAGAGCAGCTTCAGTGGAAGCCTGCAAACGGATTTGGGGCTTCCGCTGTTATCCATAGCCTTCTGAAAACCAGGTGTTCTCAGCTTAAGCTCTGATATCATTCCCTCCTCTGGATTTGGATTTTATGATTTACAATCCTTGGGTCACACAGGCTGGTGTGCTTCTTCCATGTGGACCTAATTGATGGCTCACTTCGATGGCTGCCTGTTGGAAGGCAAGCCTTTAGAGGGCTCCCTCTTTTTGGCTGATACTCAGTTTTACTAAACCTGATCTCATTATCCATTGACTGTTCTTTCCCGGTGGCATGTCCAAAGTAAGCATGCTGCAGCCTTGCCACCCTCACTTCTAAGGAACATTCTAGTTGTATTTCCTATAAGATCGGTTCATCTGCTCTTCCAGCGATCATCACCAACACCGCAGTTTGAATGTATTGATTCTTCTGTTTTCCTTTCCCACTGCCCAGTGGCAAATAGCCAATAAATAAGTGCAGCCTCACTTTTCAAAGAAATATATTTTAAAAATAACATTCCATTTTCACCTCCTATCTTGTTAGGGATTTGTGTGTGTGTGTGTGTGTGTTGTGAGCACACTAGAATCTGTTCCCTGGAAGGGAGCCTGGTTGGTAATCTGTACTTGCACTACTAAGAGCCCCGTAGTAACCTGTGCCCTCAAATACACTTGTCTCTCTGGGAATAGTCATTACCCCCAAATCAGCTGAAGATAGACACTTACTCATCTCACTGTTAGTTATGAGAAGGAGAACTGAAAATGGCTTTTAAGTTTTCAGGAGTCGAGTTAAATAGCTTTGCAAAAAATCCATAAAATATCTACAATCAGCTATTAGTCTGGCATTTTGGAAGTATATTTAGTATCAAAGAATGAAATGCACCACATGTAATGTCATATAAAATCAAAATGTAATTTAAAGCTCTTGGTCCCCGTGATCCCATCTTAAAGACTCACATGTACATAGAGAACAAAAAAAGAAAAATAGATAGAAAGACACAGGATTTTTGACAACGGTATTCTCTGAAATTACTGATTTTCCCTCACATTTTCCTGCATTGGTTGCTCCATCTTCTCCATACCTTTTCCATCAGAAAGAGTGATGATTTCCATAGCTATCTGAGGAAGGGGAAAAGGTCATTTTGCTCCGTACCCTTCCCCTGGCAGAAAAGACCATGAAAAATTAAATGCAATAAGGAAATGCATATTCATCTTCCGTAATAAGGATCAGTAGAACTTGAATATCTCCCACAGCTGTAACTGAACTGGACCACCTCCATGTTCAGTTCCTTAAGGGCAAAGGCCATGTCTTATTCATGTCCGTTTTTCTTAGTCTCTTTGACAGCACTAAGCCCAGTGCCTCTTACATGTACAGGGTTAATGCATACCTGTTGACCTGTCATGGATTTTTAATGAGGTGCATATGTTGTGACACGTGTTGAGAAATTTAAAGTGAGACTCTGGACTCACTTGTCATCTGTGAGGACTGTACAATACTTGCTTCACAGACAGATGAACTCCTAGCTGCATGGGTTACTGTTGCTGTGTGTGTCCTAGCAATGGATAGAAGAGTCGAGCTGCCCTCTCAGGTTTTCCAGGGGATACTATTTATAGGGAACGATTGTCAGACCTTTCCTCCCACGGAGCCAGGAGCGAGTTTGAACTGCAGGTCTTTCTGTTCACAGTTGAATGCTTTAACCATCGTGCCACCAGGGCTCCTCGATCGATGTGTAGATGGTTAGATGGGGATAATGGTCCGCGAACGTTCATCACACAGCTCAGCAAGTGGCTCTGTGAGTGTGTGCTGCCCACGTCTTAGATTTCCTGTGTGTTTGGTGTAGGCTGATGTTGTTCACTGAACCAGTTCCATCTAGCATCAAAGGATGAGTGGGAACAGTGTGATCCAAACTCATCGTATGCGACTGTGAGCTGCATGTATGGGGTCTCCATAAGTTAGAATCAGCTTGGCGACTAACAGCGTCTTGGAAACCTGGCATTTGGACAATTGCACTAATTTAGTGATGCTAATGATCCCGCATGTCAATGCAACTTTAAAGGACAGCAACAGTAGGGGCAGGGAAGTTCAGTAATGTAAACAATGTGCTTATAACTGCCGGTGGAGCGCCTCTCTGAGAAGGGTCAGGACCGGACCTGGTTCGGCTTCCTTGCCATGGGTGGGAGCCGACGATGTACAGACAGGCCACAGCCCCTCACCACATTGGGAGTGAGGGCGACCATGCACTATGCAAACCGGAGAGGCCATTGGGTGCTATCAGGCGAGTGAACTGGGGCCACCTTAGAGTGGGCAGGAAGCCACTGGCCAGAGTGCGATCTGACACCTGGAGGGACATCAGCCCGTGGAGAGACACTCCTGGAGAACTGTGAGCAAAGAACGGGGGACTCTGAGCAAGCAAGAATGCTCTGGACAGGGATGCAGGCACTCAGTGCTGTGGCCAGTCTTCACATCCCCTCGTCCCCTGACACTTTCGTCTGTCAAGAGTTTACTGAATGGCACTGTGAGCCCAAGGAGCCTTGGTGTCACAGATGTTAAGCACTTGGTTAAGATACCCACGCGCAACTCCGCGGGAGAAAGGCCCGGCAGTTATAGCTTAGAAAACCCCATAGGCTCCTGAGTTGGCTAGCAACAAGCACACTATGGGTCAGTGCCAGGAATATAAGTAAATGTACAAGGGGCTTTAAAGAGTTTCTGTGGGGGGCGGGGGTGATTCCCTTTATCCATAACCTTCCTGACTCTCCCTCCTTTGGCCCTCACCCCAGTCAGACCGCAGCGCAGGGCTGGTGGGGATGGAGGGCAGGGAGACTGTAGTATAGATGGAAACATAAGTGTAACCATGCCTCTCCTGTCTTTAACTGAAGTCTGTCCTGGGAATCGTGGAGGAATGAAATGGTGGTGGGACTTTATCCCTTAATTGCGCTCTGGGAAAGACCCTCAGGAACCACTGAAGAGGGAGGAGCTGCTTCAGGCATAGACGTGGAGCAGGCCCTCGTGTGGCCCACACACCTGTGAAAGCACTTTGGGGGAGACGGAGCCGGGCTTTGGAAAGTTCTGAGCGGAGAACAAGCATTGAGTGTTTGGAAATTGCCCAGTGGGTTCCTGCGACCCCACCGAGTGTGAGCTGGGCCGCGGAGGGGAACAGGAAGAGGCAGGACCCACAGATGGTGCAGGTTCCCAGGACTTACTTCTGAGAGAGGCCTTTTGACAAAGCACCCACTGTCAGCCTCTGTGCCGATTCGAACTGGCAACCTTTCAGCTAGTCGCCAGGCGCTTAACCATCTGTGCTACCCGGAGATCCTCTGTAAATAGCAGAGCTTAAGTTGAAGATGCTCTCTTGGAGGGATTCAGTTTTGTCATCGTGGTGGCTGTTGTCGAGGGAAAGAAATATCAAAGTCACCAACCTCGGAGACAAGAGTCACGAGCAACTTAGTTTGTGTCCTTGCTTCCAATAATCCATTTCGTAGTTCGTTCCTCTTTTTATTGTTTTTGTTTTTATTAATTTTTACAACTAATTAATAAATATTTTATTGGGGCTCATACAACTCTTATCACAATCCATACATACATCAATTGAGCAAAGCACCCTTATACATTCGTTGCCTTCATCATTCTCAAAATTCGCCTTCCACTTGGGTTCCTGGAATCAGCTCGGTTTCCTTTTTTTCCCTCCCCCTCCCTTCCCACTCCCCCCTTCCCCCTGCACCCTTAATAGTTTATAAATGATTATTGTATCTTATCTTACACTGCCCGGCGTCTACCCGCACCCACCTTCCCATTGCCCATCTCCCAGAGAGGAGGTCACACATAGATCTCCAAGATCGGTTCTCCCTTTCTACACCCGCCTCCCTCCCGGTGTTGCCACTCCCACCGCTGGTCCTAAGGGGTTCATCCGTCCTAGATTCCCTGTGTTTCCAGATCCCTACTGCACCGCTGTACATCCTCTGGTATAACTAGATCCGCAAGGCAGAATTGGGGTCACGATAATTGGGAGGGGAGGAAGCGTTCAAGAACTAGAGGAAGGTTTCGAGTTTAATTGTTGCTACACTGAACCCTGAGTGACTCATCTCCTCCCCACTACCCCTCTGGAAGGGGTGTCTAGCTGTCTACAGATGGGCATTGGGTCCCCATCACGCACTCCTCCTCATTAACAGTGATGTGATTCTCCCCCCCCCCCCGCCTTTGTTGTTTGAGACCTAGTCTCCTCTGCCCTTCACCCATGTTGGTGTGCTGCTTCCGTGTGGGCTTTGTTACTTCTGGGCTAGATGGCCGCTTGTTTGCTTTCAAGCCTTTAAGTTCCCAGATGCTATATCTCTCAGTAGCCGGGCACATCAGCCTTCTTCACTACACTTGCTTATGCACACATTTGTCTTCAGTGTTTATGTGAGGAAGGTGATCACACAATGATTGTTTTTGTTCCTTGGTGTCTGCTACCTGGTCCATTCAACACCTTGTATTCGCTTAGGCCGTGTGCTTCTTCTCTGTGGGCTTTGTTGCTTCTGAGCTAGATGTCCGCTTGTTTGTCTTCAAGCCTTTAAGACCCCAGACGCTATATCTTTTTGATAGCCGGGCACCATCAGCTTTCTTCACCACGTTTGGTTACACACAAGTCTGTCTTCAGTGATCATGTCGGGAAGGTGGGTAACATGGAATGACCGTTTAGCTGGGCAAGGTGCTATTGTATTGAGGAAGTGTGCGTGAGGAGGCCCAATGTCCACCTGCTACCCTACTACTGAACCTATAAATATGTGCACATAGGTCCATTTCCCCCATAATCATAAATATATGTACATATGAACATGTTGTATTTCTTTTTAATGGAGGCAGCTTCGTAGCAAGCCCAGAGCTATCAAAGGGTGCCTGGAGTTGCATGCTCCAGCCCGCTGTGCGCACTGTGTCTCTCTCTTCGTACAGGTTGCTCTGCTGGACTGTGGACAGATTTCCCTGGAGCCTCCTCAGCCCTCGCTGTACGAGACCAGGGATGTGGAGGTGGCCCGCTGTGGTGCGCAGGCGCTGTGGAGTTGCAGCAAGAGTTACTCCAACAAAGAAGCCATTCGCAAGGCTGGGGGCATCCCGCTGCTGGCCCGGCTGATGAAGACGTCTCACGAAGACATGCTAATTCCAGTGGTGGGGACCTTGCAAGAATGTGCCTCCGAGGTACCCAGGCCAGATCTGCCTCCCTTCCCTTCTCTTACCTGGATTTAGCCTTTGGAGTCCCTGGGTGGTGCCAACAGCTAGCACTTGGTTACTCGCAGGAAGGTTTGAAGATTCGAACCATCCAGAGCCACTTCGAAAGAGAGGCTTGTAGACCTGCTTTCTAAAGGTCACCACGTTGCAAACCCACTGGAGCAGTTCCACTCTGTACCCCAGCAGTCACCACGGGCAGAGTTGGCTCATTGGGGAGCGATTGGATTCAATTGGGTTTCTCTTTCAGTTTCTTTAGTGGAAAACATACTTTTAAGGTGACTGTGACTGCTAACAGGACCCCTGGTGGCATTGTGGGTGAGGCGTTGGCCTGAAAATCTGACCGTTCAACTCAACCAGGTGATCTGCTGGAGCAAGATGAAGCTGTCTGCTCCTGTGAAGATGTGTAGCCTCAGAAACCCATCTGGGTCTCTACAAGTCAGAATCACTGACGACAGTGCATTTGGGGGATGGGTGAGGGAGTTGCCTTTTTTTTTTCTTTCTTATGACTTAGTTTATTTTTCAAGAAGTCAGGATTCTGAAAGAAACAAAGGTCAAAATTAATAAAACATTAATTAAATCAATACCCCTGTGACAGATTTTTTAATATTTGATTGGATAGTCATACTGTTATGTAGATATGTTTGATTTCCAGGTTGACATCTTTTACTAAGACAGTTTGTTCAGAAAAAAGTTGCACTGTGATAAACGACTTGGATTATTTTTGTAATCTAAATCATGCTTCTCTCCTACATCTATTATGCTTTTCCGTTAAAAACAAATGAATTCTCTGCTGATTCTGAAAAAAAGCATTGGTCCAACGGACTTTAAACGGGCTCCTTGTGGTGCATGTAGATGGTGGTGCAGGCTAAGACCAGAAGGAAGTGCAATTTCTCCTTTCGTCTGACATAATTTTGGGGTGAGACTGAGGGAGGTGACATGGAGAAACAAGGAACAGCCTATTCAGAGTTTCTTCCCACTGGCTTTGTTAGGCCTGTGATCTTACTTGCTCCAAGTTTCCACGGTCCCGAGAATGATTTTTACTAATGAATAAGGAAGTTCTGGATCCATTGTTCAAGTTCTGAAATCATTGATGGAGTAAGGGAAAGAAAGCTATACCTCAAAGAAACATCCAAATCTGTACTTAAAGCAGGTTGTTTGTGTATATATTTGTATTCCTAGGAAAACTACCGAGCTGCCATCCGAGCAGAGCGGATCATTGAGAACCTGGTGAAGAACTTGAACAGTGAGAACGAGCAGCTCCAGGAGCACTGTGCCATGGCCATCTACCAGGTCTGCTGAGCTCATAAGGCCACGTGGCCGCCCCCGTCCTACAGCAGACTGCCACTTGTTTCTGAACACGTGATCTCATTCTGTGGGGAGGGAACGTAGTTAACAAACACCCTGAGGAGGGGGGGAGGTTAATGCGCATAGATAACCAGAGAGAGAAGGGCAGAGAGAATATGATGGTTTGGGATTTCTAGAAGTGACTTACAAGACCACCTCGATGCCTCTCCTCAAGTAATGTACTTGGTATGAAATCGTGAAGCAAATACAACGCCCCTCTGCATTGCTTTTCCCAGATCCAGTGTGTAGACACGGGGTGCTGATGTTTCTGTGGTGGAAGTCTCTCCATCTGTACAGGAGACTCCATTCTGCTCCCAGCTGGTTCAAGTGCTGCCACCATACACTAATGTGGCTGGGGGGGGGGCAGAGGCGGGAGTGGGGTGGTGAGTGTTGTATGTGGCTATGATGCTGAATAGTCTTCCAGGCAGCTTCCAGCCTAAGATGGACTAGGAGGAAAGGCCTGGCCGCTGACTTCCAAAGACCAGCTGAGGAAAGCCCAGTGGTCCAATCCGTAGCCCATCCCAGGGGTGTTGTAGCACTGGGCTCTGGTTCATTCACGTGTGCTCTGGGTGTGCGGGAGGTGGCTGACTTGACGACTAGCAACCGTTTCCACACAATGACCTTGTGATCGTTTTATTAACTTACTTAATCTTCATCCACTTCCTGAAGGTGACCACTTCCATAGAGACCAGAGGCTGGGTTAGAGTAGCAAGGGGAAACGATGACCCGGGCACGCTGGCATAGCGAGCTGTGCCAGCTGCGACCTAACTGGAAGGCAGTCCCCAGATCAGTGGTTCTCAACCTTCCTAATGCCTCGACCCTTTGAGACAGGTCCTCATGTGGTGGTGGCCCCTCCAACCATGAAATTATTTTTGTTGCTACTTCATAACAGTCATTTTGCTACGGTGATGAAAGGGTCGTTTGACCCTCAAAGGGATTGCAACCCCCCAATTGAGAACCGCTAGCCTAGATGAATGTGTGAGCCAAGTGAGAGAGGGAGCTGAGAAGGCCGCGTCAGAGAAGGGGCTCATTCCAGTAGAGGGCGCGCATGGTGGGAGCGACCACCGAGGGTCTGTTAGAAGCAGTGTTTCACCTTTCAAAGCTGCCGCAGAATCACAGCTGAAAGTCACACACAGAAGGTGGATGTGACAGAAAACATGACCCTCTCTGGCGCTGTTGACGGTTTCTTCTGGTGGCCCTGTGAACGGCGCAGGATCTGCCCCTGTGTTGCGTGGCACCAGGAAATAAGAATCATCTAAGGTGCTAAGGATAATCACCACATCGATATAAAATTAATCACCCTTTGGCTGCCTAACCTGGGAGCAATGATCAGTTGGACAGAAATCTATGCATGGAACGTTGATTTCAAAGGCTAGCCCCAGCACGTGGGCAAACGCGTGCTTGAATAAAATGGCAGGTGCTCTGAAGAGCAGCACAGAGACTCGTTGGGGAAATTTCTTCATCTCTTCTAGTTGGGGTCATTGGCTGAGCTTCCCAAATCCCTACCGCTCATCTGTCTTCCCCACTACCTTTCCCTAAGACTCGGGGTCATCCCTGGAGCACTATGCTATCCATGCACGGGGCATGTTCTGGGTATTTACTAGCCCTTGCCTCTGTCTTGGTGGAAGCCCGGGCTACTGTGGAAAGGGCTTGGGAGGATGGCCAGGTGTGCAGGAACCTCACTGCCAAAGCCACTTCCAGGGAGAGACACGCTGACAGAGCTAAGAACGATGTTGTCATTGAAGGCTCCTTCAGAAAATGATGCTCTGTGAAAAGTAATGTAATAGCTCTCAGCCTAGCAGCCCCTTACCAAATGCCAGGAGCTTTGTCATGCTTTGACCCTGACAGCCTCTGGTTGCCTTTTGTGTGTGTGTGTGTGTGTCCAGTGTGCCGAAGATGAGGAGACCCGGGACCTGGTGAGGCTGCATGGAGGACTGAAGCCCCTGGCCAGCCTGCTCACTAAAACGGACAATAAGATGCGGTTAGCCGCCGTCACGGGGGCGATATGGAAATGCTCCATCAGCAAGGAGAATGTGACCAAGTAAGAGAAGACGCCGAATTGTCCCTAATACAACCACGGCCACTTGAAACACAGCCTTGTCATTTTTAATGGTGCCCAGTCTAATGCCACCTCTGTCGATTTCAAAGAAGCACATTCTGGATTAAGTTGGTTTAAGATGAGATGCTTAAAACCGAAAGACAGTCCACTGCAGCCCTACCACTGGACAGTGGTTTCCCTGGCCACCGTGAGAACTGTCGTGGGTCATTGTCAGTGGGAGGGCGCTGTCTTTCCCCGTGCCACACAGCCATCCCTGCTCTTTCAGCGGAGGCTCGTGTGTGGATGTGGAACAGATTTGGGGGGAGCTTCTGGAGTCAGACAGGCAAGAAAGAAAAAGTCTGGGGATCTATTTCAGAACGCCAGCCCCTGAGAGCCCCGTGACCCTGTTGCGTCTGGGGTCCCCATCAGCAGGCACACCAGCAGGCAGATAGGAAGTACAGCAGGGCTCAGGGGCCCGCTGAGCTCATCTCTCCAGGAGGGAGAATGGGCTGGTTTGCACAAGAGTCTCCATTTAAATTCAAAACAAGGCAGGCGTTTTCTCATGAGAACTCTCCAAGTGGGGACGGATTTCCCAGAATCTTTAGATCTGGAAGCGGTTTCGTCCTCCGACCTTTCCCAGAGATAGCCGGGCCATGGGCTAGATGCCAGCCTTGCAGTTATCCTCAAAGAGGAGCCATTTGCAAATGTGACTTCACAGAGCTTCATTCAAAGAGATTGATACACTGTATGACCATTCGATTGGTTTTAATCCTCATGCGGGTCTCTTTAAGAGCTGACACCCTCGGGGTGGGTGTCCGGGGACAACTCTCTTTCTCTGTCTTCCTTCCTTCAACCAACAATCCCCATCCCTGCACATCGAGCATACCCGGGCTTGCTTAGTGAGAGGGAATGCGTCAGAAGGAAGGGTTTGACTACGTTCAAAGCAACCTTAGGTAAACACACTTTTCACTTTAATACAAGTTACCTGCCCTGAAAGGAAAGGCTTAGGTGTTGGACACTGTAAGAGTTGGATAGATTTCCAAGTGGAAGGGTGAACATTAGGACCTGCTTAGAGGAGCCTCAGGACGGTGGTGTAGCCGTGGGTCCTGTGTTGGTTGCTTGCCCCGAGATCAGCAGTTCAAAGCCACCAGCTGCTCTGAGGGAGAAAGAGGAGCCCTTCTATTCTGCTCCCCCAAGGAGTGACAGTCTCAGAACCCCCAGGGCTGTTTTCTACCCTGCCCTGGAGGCCCCTCTGAGTCAGAATGGACTGGAAGGCAGTGAGTTTGGAAACTTTTTGACAGGTTGCTCAAGAAAAGAAAAGAGAGAAAAGAAATGTCTGATGATCTGTTTCTAAAGTCCCAGCCCTGAGAAGCCCTTGGCTTACAATTCTGCTCTTCACACTTGGGGTCACGCTGAGTCAAAACCAACTCCTAGTAAGCCCATGGTGGGGGTCGGGGGTGGGACCAGGCCTTTTAAGTTACCTTAAAAAACCTCAGTTGCATCCACGTGGGGTCACGCTGAGAGGGGACTGACTTGAGGACACCCGACGACAGGAACTGTACCATCACCCATGGTCCTGGCTGGGTCAGCGGAAACTTGGGGATTGGTGTTGGACAAACCAGAACGAGCCCAGCCTTGGCTCTTAGGAGCTTTGTCGTTTGGGACAAGTTGCTCCCCATCCAACCCGGAGGCTCCTGATTTTAATGAGTTGAGATTGGGACGCTGTTTGTCACAGAGCCCAGGCTGACTCGTGGCGACCTCCTGTGGATTTAAGTGGAATTGTTCTCAGAGGGTTTTCTCTGCCGTGACCTTTCAGATGTGGACTCCCAGGCCTGTTTAGCAGTGGAGCACTTAATTATGTGAACCACCAGGTACCCTCTCGTTGTTCCTCTTTGTAAAACAACTTTGAACAAAACCAATGGCCCGGCAGAAAGGTGGCGGGGATTAGAGATTAGAATTAATTTATGTACTCTCTGTAGAGTGCTTGACATATTGAAGATCTTTGAAACGTGGTGTTTGGGCCATGATATTATTCAAGGGCTGACCCTACATGGGACTGGGGGTAAGTAAGACTTGTCAAATATTTTGTGTAGGACCTACAAACTCTCAGAAATCACCTGGAATTAAAAAATAACCAGCTGAATCCTAGTACTTGCAAATGCTGCTGGACTTTCGTAGATAGGAAACATGTTCTGTAGAGAAGAATGTTCACTTTCATGTGGTTTATTTGTAGCAGAAAGGTGAAAGTACACCATAAGAGTGATGCTACATTTTTTAAGTGGATTCTACTAAACTCTCAGAGGGTGAATGATTTTTTTTTTTTAACCCAAGTAACGCAAGGTTCTACTTGTTTAGAAAAACTTCTTAAATCCGGACAGGTATAATTGATCACATCTGATGGATTAAAAACACAAACAGATGTAGTTAATTTTCATTAGATGTGTGAAGTAGTCTCTGTAAGACGGGAGACTGATGGCGGTCTCTCAGCAGAGTGGAATTGTGGACTCTGGGCTCCCTGTTCACCAACCAGGAACTGTCTCTCTCCAAGCTTCTGGTTGACCATCCACAGTGGGGATTCTCATGGTATGTACACTGTACGGGAGGATCAGCATGAGGTGCAGGAGCCGTGGCAATACAGTTGAACTTAGTGTGGTTACCAAAAGACTGGTGATTCCAAGGCAGCCCATGGCTTTTTGGAAAAAAGACTAAGCCACCCATTTTTAAGATCTCCCTGCATCACCCGCTGCCATCAAGTCCGTCTGACTCACAGAAGACCCTGCCTCATACAGAGCATTACTGTCCCAGTGGGTTTCCAAGGCTGTGAATCTTGACAAGCAGATTGCCCCCTCTTTCTCTCACAGAGCAGGCTGGTGGCTGCAAGCCTCTGACCTTTCAGATATCCGTTGAGCACATAAGGACTCCTCCTATCAAGATTATAGTCGAGGCTGCTTGATGGACAGGTAGGGGTTGAAATCCACCTGACCGCAGGCAGCAACCACAACTAAATAAGCATTTGGCTTTGGTATCTAGTGTGTTAAGCTATTATTAATATCAGCTATTATTACTACTGGCCAACTTCATACTAAATCGTACTGTTTCTCCCTCCCTCTTTCCTTGTATTTCTCTCTCTCTCTTTTTTTCTGGATGAACTTAGGTTTCGTGAATACAAGGCCATTGAAACCTTGGTGGGACTTTTAACCGACCAGCCGGAAGAGGTCCTGGTGAACGTGGTTGGCGCCTTGGGAGAGTGCTGCCAGGAATATGAAAACCGCATCTTAGTGCGGAAGTGTGGCGGCATCCAGCCGCTGGTGAACCTGCTCGTGGGAATAAACCAAGCCCTTCTCGTGAATGTCACCAAAGCAGTAGGAGCCTGTGCCGTCGAGCCTGAAAGTATGATGTAAGTGGCCCCAGAGCTGCAGAGACGTGTGAGGGCTTTGTAGGAAATGGTGGTGGTGGTAGCAGGGTGTCCTCTTCGTAGAATTGGTGTGCATAAAGGCCAACAAGCGATCCTTGAGCTAACTACAAGCTTTGCTTTCTTGTTGTGTTTTGTTTTGTTCTTTGTCAGTGGGTTGTTGTTGTTTTGTTGTTGTATATTGTTGCTTGGTTTTGCTTTGTCTTGTTTTTGTGCATGTTGTTATCTCCGCAGGTCTGTCTAAATAAGATAGGCTGGATAAACAATCTGGAGGAGAAAACAATGGGATGGACAGTTGGGGCACGGGATAGGGGGAGAAGGGGGGAAAGGAAGTGGAGTTAACAAACCCAGGGACAAGGGAACAACAAGCGATCCAAATTGGTAGTGAGGTGGGTGTGGGAGGCCTGGTAGGGTATGATCAAGGGTAATGTAACCAAGAGGAATTGCTGAAACCCAGGTGGGGACTGAACATGATAATGGGACAGGAGGAAAGTCAAGGGAAATAGAGGAAAGAGCTGGGAGGCAAAGGGCATTTATAGAGGTTTAGATAAAGACATGCACATTTGCAAATATATTTATATATGAGGATGGGGAAATAGATCTATGTGCCTATATTTATAGGTTTAGTATTAAGGATAGATCTATGTGCCTATATTTATAGGTTTAGTATTAAGGATAGATCTATGTGCCTATATTTATAGGTTTAGTATTAAGGCAGCAGAAGGACATTGGGTCTCCACTCAAGTATGCCCTCAATGCAAAAATACTTTCTTCTATTAAATTGTCATTCTGTGATGCTCACCTTCCCAAGACAACCACTGAAGACAAAGTGAGTGAATAAGCAAATGTGGTGAAGAAAGCCAATGGTTCCCGGCTACCAAAAGATACAGCGTCTGGGGTCTTAAAAGCTTGAGGGTAAACAAGCGGCCATCCAGCTCAGAAGCAACAAAGCCCACATGGAAGAACACACCAGCCTGTGTGATCACGAGATGCCGAAGGGATCAGTTATCAGGCATCAAAGAATAAAAAATCATATCATTGTGTGCTCACCTCCATGATTCAATTGCTGAAGACAAATAGGTGCATAAGCAAATGTGGCAACAAAAAAAAGCTGCTGGTGCCTGGCTATTAAAAGATATAGCATCTGAGGTCTTAAAGGCTTGACGGTAAACAAGCAGCCATCTAGCTCAGAAGCAACAAAGTCCATATGGAAGAAGCACACCACCCTGTGCGATCACAAGGTGACAAAGGGATCAGGTATAAGGGATCATCAGAACAAAAAAACTTACCATAGTGAATGTGGGGGAAGTGCAGAGTGGAGATCCAAAGCCCATTTGTGGGCCACTGGAGATCCCCTTGCAGAGGGGTCTAAGGGAGGAGACGGGCCAGTCAAGGTGTGATGTAACAACAATGTAAAATAGCACTTTCCTCTAGTTCCAAATGCTTCCTCCCCCACCCCACCCCCTACTATCATGATCCAAATTCTACCTTGCAAGTCTGGGTAGACCAAAGGATGCACACTGGTACAGATAGGAACTGGAAACACAGGGAATCCAGGACAGATGATTCCTTCAGGACCAGTGGTGTGAGTGGCGATACTGGGAGGGTAGAAGGATAATGGGTTGGAAAGAGGGAACCGATTACAAGGATCTACATGTGACCTCCTCCTTGAGGGATGGACAGCAGAAAAGTGGGTGAAGGGAGACATCAGACAGGGAAAGATATGACAAAATAATAATTTATAAATTATCAAGGGCTCATGAGGAAGTGAGGAGCAGGGAGGGAGGGGGGAAATGAGGACCTGATGCTGGGGGTTTAAGTGGAGAGCAAATGTTTTGAGAATGATGAGGGCAGTGAATATACTGACATGATTTACACAATTGATGTATGTATGGATTGTGATAAGAGTTGTATGAGCCCCTAATAAAACTATTGGGGGAAAAAGAATTGGTGTGCAAAACATGATGAAATACAAACTCGGCTCATATGTAAATAACCACAAGATGGGAAAATCGCAGCTTAGAGAGCTGAAAGATTGCCCAGAATGAGCTGACTGGCTGAGGTTTGCGATTTTAGGCAGATGATACCAGACTCACCTAATATGCCCACCCACAGCCATCCATCTCATTCAGAGCACTTTGACCGTACCCAACAAATCCTTGGCAGCAAAACGGGCTAAGCATTAGACTGTCTTCTCTCATACAGGTTTACACTCTCAGAAACCCAAAGGAACAGTTCTATTTTGTCCTATCGGATCGATAAAGGCTGGTATTGACTAGATGGTCTTGGGTCTGTTGTTTTAGATAAGACTCTGTGATTAACTTTCTTGTGCCAGAGACCTTGGATACAATCAACAGAATTTTTCTCTGTCTCCTGTTCAGAATTCATCCATCCATCTTCCCTCTTTTCCCGCCTAGCTCTGGGAGCCACTCTGGACACATTCTTGTCCCACTGAATTCAGCAGAGATGTTTTGAGCATCTAGCACTCGTTGTGCCTGATGAGGGGAGGGGATAGAGGCCCTTTAAAACTGCCATCATGTTGTCCACTCAGGAAGAGAAGAGTGAATAGGGCGGAAGATTATAGATAACCATGGAGTGACAGACTAGAACTGGTCCATGGGGCGTCCTTGCCTGGATTCTTCCAGGAAGCATTTTCCCAGGCCTGCCTTCTGCAGAGCTGTCGAGTCACAGAGTCAGCAGCGGAGCTCCAGGCCATAAGCCCTTGTGCCATCCGGAGGCCTAGCCAAAAATGATATATTTATTCATTTCCGAGAGGGCTGACCGCAGGGGAATCAAAGCTGCCACAATGGATTCTGCAGAGAAGTGTGGCTTAAGTATCTCCGTAAGACCAGGGTGTACTTAAATGGGTGGAAAAGAATGAGTGTGCAACCGAGGGACCACGTGACGAGAGGCCTGAGCCGTGAGGGAATATGCTTTCGTGGGCAAAAGCAAGAGTGAGCAGAGTAATGTGAGGAAGGGGGTGGATAGCAGGAGATCAATCAATATTGGGGGCGGACTCAACGGATGGAGGGACTTGGGTATCCATGTTACCTTTTCTCTGGAGCTGTGCAGGCATCTAACCTAACAGGTGTGATAGAGGAAGACAGTCTCCATCCTCCCCTTACTAACACTGGCTGGAGACGAGGTATGGGAGGCAGATACACACTCAGCCTCCTTACCCTGTCTCCAGCCCACCTCAACCCCTAGACTCCTCTGGTTCCTTGCCAGGAACGAGGAACAGCTGTGTGCTTTCAGACGATGCTCATCGGTAGAAGTTTTCAGGATACTAAACTGATCAGACTTTTGTAATTTGCATTTAGTAGATTGGGCAGAGTTTAATGAAAGGGTAGTACAGAGTTCATGTGTTTTTAATACATTATATATTTTAATTTGGAATTAATTTTTGTGTATATATATGCAAACACAAGGGGCCTGCAAAAAGTTTGTGAGTTTGTGGGGAAATTGAATAAAAAGAGAATGGAAATTTTCCACAAACTTTTTGAAGCCCCCTTGTGTGTGTGTGTGTGTGTGTACATACATTAATTTATTCAGCACATTTGACATGTGTGGCCTGGCACCCAGGACTGCTGTTTATGGATTTGCCCCCCACAACCCCATGGTGGTGGTGGGGGTGGGTGGTGGGGGTAGTGGTGATGGTGATGGTGGTGATGGTGGTGGTGGTGATGGTGGTGGTGGTGATGGTGATGGTGGTGGTGGTGATGGTGGTGGTGGTGGTGGTGATGATGGTGATGGTGGTGGTGGCGGGGGTGTTGGTGTTGGTGGGGGTGGTGGTGGTGGCAGTGGTGGTGGTGGGGGGGGTGCACCATACACTTGGCCACACGTGGCACTCTGCAGACAGGCCTAGGTGCCGTCTCCCATGAGGTCATTACAGACGGCGTGTGCCCTGCGCCATTACTCTGGGGTTATCGTGGGTTATGAGCCACAAGACCAGCAGTTAGACACCGGAACAGAAAATGAGGCTGTTTGTAACCATAAAGGCTGACAGCCTCACAAACCCCAGGGGGGCAGGTCTACTCGCTGTAAGTCAGAATGGACTTGAGGCGGAGAGATTTGAGCCGAGTGTTCTGGTCATGCCTTCTTCCTTCAGCCCACTTTGCTGGTATGTGAAACAATAGTCATTTGTGTTCTGTGATTTGGGCCCTGTTCCGTCGTAAGAAAACCCAAACAGTAAGATCGGAGTACCCACTTCCCGAGAGTCTATCCCAACCTGTAGTGACCCATCAGACAGAGTAAAGCTGGCCCCTGCCTTTACCAGACTGATAATCATTCAGGGTGCGGATTGTGCCATGTTTCTTCAGCTGGTGGGTTTGAACTTCTGACTTTGTGGTTCGTAGTCCAACGCTTAACCCAATCCCCCATCAGGAAAACTCATTCACTCACTCACTCATTCACTCACTCACTCAATGCCATCGAGTCGATGCCAACCCTATAGGACAGGGTAGGACTGCTCCCATGAACTCTGAGACTAAGTCTTTATAGTACAGAGTAGAAAGTACAGTCTTTCTCCCAAGGAGTGACTGGTGGTTTCAAACTGCTAACCTTGTGGATCGCAGCCCAATGCTTCCCCTAAACACATGCATGGTTCACAGTGCATAAGTCCTTTTGAGTTTGGCTCCTGGAGTCAAGTCTCAGGTTTTAGACAGCAAGAAACACACGTTTCACAGACAATAACTTTGAAAGGAAGAATAGTGGCTGGGTTTATTTTTTTTAAAGCAATCTAATGTTTATTTATCTTTTAAAAACACAGAGGGTGCTCATTTATGGTGGTTGTGAAGTGCCAGAGAGTCAGTTCCTAATCAGAGTGACCCTGTCCAACACAGCAGAACACTGCCGGGTCCTGCCCCACGCGCCTAAGTGTGACGTTTGAGCTCGTTGGTGCAGCTACTGTGTCACTTCCTCACTCTTACTCTACCACGGGCAAGGTACGCTTGCTGTCTGCCCTGTCCAGTTGTCGTCATCGGTTTGAACACATACAGACAACCTTTTTAAAGAGCACCATATCCAAGGAAAAGCATCCTTTACGTACTGAGCCTAATTATTGCTTGGTTTTAAGATGATTTTTCAAGGGGTAGTTTAGGTTTAAGATTTAAATATGATCTCTGGGAGACAGTAGTTTTGGGCAAGCCATCAAGCCTTAGTGGCTCCAGAAAGTCTGAATTCCAGGAGAGTTTAAAATTCTTTTTTTAAAAATAATTTTATTAGGGGCTCATATAACTCTCATCACAATCCATACATACATCAATTGTGTACAGCACATTTGTACACTCATTGCCCTCATAATTCTCAAAACATTTGCTCTCCATTTAAGCCCCTGGCATCAGCTCCTCATTTTCCCCTCCCTACCCTCTCCCCCCTCTCTCATGAACGCTTGATAATTTATAAATTATTATTTTGTCATATCTTGCCCTGTCAGAAGTCTCCCTTCACCCACTTTTCTGTTGCCTGCCCCCCAGGGAGGAGGTCACATGTAGATCTTTGTAATCGGTTCCAGAGAGTTTAAAATTCTGTTCCACATTTCCTCCCCTTTTATCTAGATCTTTTATTCACTCTTGGCTCAAATTATTCAGAAATGATAGTCCGCCCCCCCCCATAGAAGTTTTACCATTTTTCATCCCCACCATATAAATACATGCACAAGAAGAGTACAACTTTCCCCTCTGTCCCCACTTATCATTTTCCATTTGTGGTTTGATTTTTTTACCTCAGACATCCTGGGGGGATGAAGTGGTCTCAGGTGGTGTTTTGGCTTGAATTTCTCTCTGTGAGTAGGGATTGACTTGAGGGTGATGGGTTGGCTTTGGTTTGATGTTATCTTTTCATGTTTTTGTGGGTTGTTTGAATCCTCTTTGGTGAAATGTTCATTCAAGTCCTTTGACACATTTCTGATTATCTTTTTTTATTGTTGTTAGGATGAAGAAGTTATATATATATAGCTTATATAATATATATATAAAATCCCTAGGTATTGTGCATATATATGTATATATATATATATAGGGATATATATATATCCCTATTCAAATATATGATTCCCCAAACTATCCTCTCAACCTTTAGGTTGTTTTCTCATATTTTGTTTCATCAAACCCTTTGATGAGTGAAAGTATTTAATTTGGATGAGAGTCTATTGATTGGTTTGTCATTTGCTGCTTATGCCCATGTTGTTATGCCAGAAATGTGTGCCAGAGTCTGGCAGCAAGAAGGCAAGTTTCAGAGTATCGGCGCCAGGGGAGCACTTTCTGTTGTTGGTTCCGGGGAGAGGCCCTTGTCTCCTTTCAACATCGGTGAGCCTGATGGCCCTGGAGACATCCATGTGTCTTGGCATCAATCTTCACTGGGTCTAGAAGTTTCTTGTTCCAGTGACCCCGGTCCAAAGGACCAACTGCACTTCTGATTCTTCTTTCTTGATGGTAGTAGATTTTTCTGATCTTTGCTCAATTCTACCTCTTTTAATTTATTTGAAAACAAAAGGTTTGACAAGACACAGGCCAAGGAAACCCCTCTTACAACTGATCAGGGCCGCATTGTGTCCCACCCATAATCCTCCTATTAGTTTATCACATCCTGGGGAAATCGTGACATAACTGCTACATTACATCATTAGATAACTGCCAAGCCACCAAGAATCAGGGCCCAACCACGTTGACAAACACTATGGGGGACACATATCAATCCATGACAGATCTTTAATCCATTTTAAATTGAATTCTGTGTATGGTATAAGGTATGGCTTCTGATTAATTCTTCAGCATGTGGAAATCCAAAATTTTCCAGAATTATTTATTAAAGAAAAAAACATCACTGCCATCAAGTTGATTCCAACTCATAGACGCTATGGGACAGGGTAGAACTTCCCCTGTGGGTTTCTGAGACTGTAACTCTTTATGGGAGTAGAAAGCCCCGTCTTTCTCCCTTCAAGTGACTAGTGGTTTCGAACTGCTGACCTCAGTTACATATAGGCTTGTTTCTGGAATCTCAGTTCTGTTCCTTTGGTTTATGTGCCTATTATTTAGTACCAGATTGTTCTAATTTGGGTAAGTACTAGCTATGGTTTGAAATCAGGTAAGTCCTCCTACTTTGTTCTTCAAATTTCATTTAGCTCTTTTGGCCTCTTGCTATTCCATAAAAAAAACATGAAGATTACTTTTTGTCATTTCTATAAAAAAGGCTGTTGGGATTTTTATCAGGATGACTTAGATAGTTTGGAGACTACTGACATCCTAATGTTATTAAGTCTTCCAGTCCATGAACACAAAATGTCTTTTCTCTTTTTATCATTTTCTCTAAGCTCTTTGAGTAGCATTTTATAATTTTTGTCAAATAAGTTTTTCACCTCCCTGGCATATCTTTTATTTCTTTTTATTTTATTCTCTTGGTTGCTGTTATAAACAGAACTGGTTTCCCCGGATTTCTCATCACTGGCACATAGAAATCTGAGAAGTTTTGCTTATAGGCCTGTGTCCTGTTACAGGGCTAGTAGCACTTCTCTACGAGGTCCTGGACCTCTCTCAGGGATTCTGTGGGGTTTTCTAAGATCATGTCATCTGTGAACAGGGGTAATTCTGCATCTTCCCAAAATATGAGTGTCTTTTAATTATTCAGTAATTGTCCTTGCTGTATTGGTCTGGCTAGGCCTTCCAATGCAATATCGAGCAAGAGTGGTGGAAGCAGCCATTTTTGTCTTCTTCCTGATATCAAGAAGAATGCTATCAGTCTTTCTCCATTAGGTTTAATATTGGCTGCTGTTTTTCCAATCAATTTTCTGACATTGAGAAATTTCCCTTCTAGTTCTATCTTTTTGAGCGTTTTAATCAAGCGATCTCGCTGGATTTTATCCCATGCCTTTTCTGCATCCGTAGAGATGAGCATGTGGTTCTTTCCCTTCATTCTATAAAGCTGGTGTATTAATTTATTGTCCAATTTTACTTCTTTCCCTTTCAATCCATTCTGCACGGAATTGAAAATTATTTTCCTAAACTGCAGATCTGTTACTACTGTTTTCTTGGTTAAAGAGCCTTCTCTGGCGTCTTAATGCTTTGAGGACCCACCTTCAATTTGTTAGGCCGGCAGCCCAGTGATGCCGCTAGGGCTGTTGTGACCAGTGTGGTAACTCACGGCGTCACCCTCTTCCTCCTGTGACAAACCATGCAAAATCCTCAGGGGTGTTCATTTTCTGTTTGGATCTTAGGATAATATGTGATGAATACAATTGTAAATGGCTTTAATGTTCTATTTTATGTTAAACAGACTCTAAGGAAAATGGTCTTGTAAAATCTTTCTACATTGAATGACACCACTGTTCCTTGTTGCGATCTTATCATCAAATGAATGCAGGCCTGTATTGGCTCTTCTCCTTTCCCTTGAGTTACCATCTAATTCTCAAGTAGACAGTAATTCTATTTGAATTAGTATCTAATACAGGTGCACAAACATTAATGATCGCAACAGTGTAGCTCACACACTGGAAAATGGGACAAAGTCAGTGATGATAGAAACTGGCAGCACACTTGCAGAACGCACAGGTGAAGCCGCGTGGTTGCTGTGTCACTGTAATTGGGCAGTAATGGCAGCTCTGGCCAGAGCACATCAGCAGCTTCAAAAAAGGAAATCAGCTCAGTGGTCTGGTTCGTCAGGTGAGCTTAGGAGAACTGTTCTTGCTGATCTAATGAGCGACAGGGATTTTCTTTAGTACACGAGCAAGCCCTTCTGCGGAATCACTGCAGAGCGTTTGGATAGACGCAGTCATTTTGCTGGCACCTCCCCTCTCTGACGGTGCCAGCCAGGATGCTGGGCACCGCCCAGCCCACTGCCCATGAGGCCACTGTGCAATCAAAACGTTTGCAAAGTGCCCTAACCTGCCCCTAACCTGGCTGTCCGGTTCCATCCTTTGCCTGCGTGTGCTGCTTTTGGGTATTTTTCATGATTATCATTAGCTGCTGCTGCTTTTTTTCATCCAATAAGTGGAGTATCATCTGGGATACCTACTGAGGAGAGCGTGTTTGCAAACACAGTTGTGCCCCATGGGGCTTACATTCTAGCGTGGGCATGGGCTGGCACAGCCTCTAACTCTTCAAGCAATCAAATTATTTCAGACAGTGTCACATTTTTCAAGAAAGAAAAATGAAGCATCAGGAGAAAGAGAGCCATGGGGTAGGAAGTAGGTGCTTTGGCTGGAGGGGCGGGGTGACTCTGAAAGGTGGTCTGTGGGAGGAGAGTATTTGAACCGCGGCCTGGAAGATGAGACGGAGGCCGCTGGAGGAGAAGCCAGCTCGGACACAGGGAAAAGGAAACACGAAGTCCTGGGATGGCCTGGAGCTTCCCAAACCAAACTTGCTGCCATCGAGTCAGTGCTGACTCACAGCGCCCCCTGTGGGTTTCTGAGACTGTGACTGTTGACGGGAGTAGAAAGTCCAGTCTTTCTCCCTCAGAGCTGCTGCTGGTTTCGAACTGTCGACCATGCGAATCATAGCCCAATACATAACCACTACACCATGAGGGCTCCTCAAGTGTTGCTTAGTGGGAGCAAAAACAGGTTTTCAACATTTTCTGAATTTTTGTTTTGTTCTGCTTTTTTGGTTTGTTCATATTAGTGAACAATTAATTGTGGGGTAGGTCACCCCCTTGAATTTGTGCTATGTGTTTTTCTGCTTTTCAGTATATGTAACTCAAGATTGATGAATCTATAGGGACAGCAAGTAGGATAAGGGTTTCTGGGGAGAGGGGTTGAGATAGTTAAAGTTTATTGTGCCAGCCTGGCCGATAAACACAGGGTGGCTAATTGAAGGGCAGAGGGATAAATGACTTGGTGAGCCTCGCCTTTCTAGTTCTTGGGTCTCTTGCTTTGTGATGGTTGGTCCAGGGTGCCGCTTCCTTAGCCAGTTCTCTGCTTCAGCTGGCAAGGCTCACTTCCTACAAGACATCCCTGAGGAGAAGCCACATGGACCTATCCCGATGTAGCTCTGGGTGCTGGAGCAGCTGTGTGGAGACCCCTGCCAGTGCTGAGATGCTTACATGCTCACTGACTCTGCTTTCCTCCTGCAGTTGCCATCATAGTGTGTGTTCTGTGAGATTGAGGAAGACCTTGTGGATTGTTGTCGGACATATGGGTTAATGTTGGACTTGTGGGCTTGGGCAACACTGGGTTGGGATGCTTTCTTAATGTACTCTTACCCTTTATATAAGCCTCTCTCTTATACACATGAGTTTCTGTAGATTGTATCCCTAGTTTACCCAGACTAACACAGGGCGTTACAGTGGTGGTGGTGGTGGTGGTGGTGGGTGAGGTGTAAGAGGGAGACAATGTCAAGGAGTCCAGGCAGGAAAAGAATGCTTGGAAACTGATTATGGTAGCAATTGTACAATACTGCTTGATGTGATTGATCTATGGAATGATATGATATACGTTTTATCTCCCAATTAAAAATAAGTTAAAAACAAACAAACAAAAGCTAAGGCTAGGCTGCCTCATATAGAGCAACAGCTAGAAGAGGGGTCGTGCGCCCAAATCCCTGAACAGGCAGCACCTAGGGGACCCCCTGGCTCAGGGAAGCACCCGCTTACGCTCTCCTGCATTCGAAAATTGACACGCATCCACCCTTTGGCCCCATTCCCATGCTGGCATTTGGTCAGGTGCAGTCCCGACATCTCCAGGCTACGCCTCTTGTCTTGCTGTCCATATACCAGATCCTTTCACTCCGGAAATCGTCTTAGTTGGCTTCCCGATCTTTAACTTAAACCCGTCCATCAGGGTTTTCAAATCCTTCCTATCATCAGTTTGACTCACGAATCCCTTTTCTTTGCAGCCTGGGCTTCCACGCGTCTCTGTAGGGCTTTTGGTGAGGTTGCCCTCTGACTGCTGAAGTTAGCTTCTTCTGCCTCGTTGGGAATATATTTCCTTATGTCATTTGCAAGATTGTGTCGCAAATCATCTTCCACGTTGCCGGATGAATGTTAACGTATTAATGAACACGATGCATGCACTTTATGTAGGTTAGAATTTATTCTCCCAAAGCCTTTACCTCTCTGTTCCATGCGTCCCTTTTAATGACTTCTGCATACATCATGGCCTGATTGTCTACTTGGCAACTAGACATTGCTTCTAAGTACCAGTGCCACGTAGCTCTCCACAATGACACCTCATTCTTTCCTTAGTGTAATAGGAAAGGAAAGGTCAGAGAAAACATCTAGACTCTTTCTTATGAAGCTCAAAGACACTGGCTTTAAGATAGCGAAACAGAAAGGGGAAAACATAAACAGAATGGAAAGGAACAGTAGGCCTCAAGGATCTTACAGTTGAGTCGAGGAGACAGACTAGTAGCATGATTATTTTAAATTGGTGGAGTAGATATGAGATGGCTGTCAATAAACATTTCTTACTAAGTACAGGTGGTACCAGACTTATCATAAGATAGGAGTATTTGAGTTACGTAGTCAATCACACTTAGAACTTTCCATTCTTTATGATTAGTGTATTTTTAATGTATATGTGTTTGTATTGAAATATATATTGTGTACATATATCTATAGATATCTCTCTCTTTCTCTCTCTCTCTCTCTCTATATATATATAGAGAGAGGAAGAAGTGTCCTGAAGCTGACTCTGCTGATGGTTGTTCAACTCCTGTGAGTGGGGTTGAACGATTGAGCTGTGTGACAGGTGAGCTGTATGTCAGTGAGATCGTTAACAATAAACTAATTGAAAGAAAGGATATTGTGTTAGACAGGATTGTCTAGAGAAACAGAGCCAGTGATGCTTATAAGGATAAGAAAAAGTGCCATATCAAGAAGTAATCTGATATCATCAAGAACGTACCCCAGTCCAGACTCACACAAGCCCATAAGTCTGAGGCAAGACAGGGCCTTCTGCAGACTCACGTTTGCTGCAAGCTGATGATGCAGGGAAGTGAAGCAGGAAGATCACAGGGAGGTGGGTGCAGAGTTTCGTGGATCCAAGATTGGTGGAAACATGGCAGGGTGCTGACATGGCAGGGTTCCCTGGAGGCAGACAGAGCCTCAGCCAGCAGGATGGCCAAGGGGCAGAGAGAGAGAGAGAGAGAGAGATCCCAGCATCTCTCATTCTTAATATAAAAAGATTTCTGATACCAAGGATGTGTCATCGGTTTGTGACCCAATTGATAGGCATGGCTTAAACCTTACCCTTATCCAGGAGTGTCTAGTTGACATAGTTTCAAACTATAGCAGGCAATGATAGTGAAAAAAAAATTTAATGAGATACTCAACCTATATCAAAACAATTTTATGACAGAATGATTGAACTGAAACCCTGTTGTAAGTTGGGAACTGCCTGTACACTAAATTGGCTGATTGCTCACTGAAAGGTTAAAACTATGCTTCAAGACCAACCAGAGATGCATCAGAGAGAGAACTGTGTCAACCTGCTCCCAAAGGGTCACCTTCTTGGGAACCCTCCTGAGGTGGGCTGTAATGGGGCTGGGGGGCACCACGGGCGGGCTCTGCCCTCCCACATTTAGAAGAGCCCGGCAGTGCAGTGGGTCAAGTGCTCAGCTGTGAGTGGAGAAGGTCCACGGATTGGACTCGCCAGCTACTCTGCAGGAGAAAGCCGCCCCGTGCTGGGCTCCCTGATGATTCACGCCCCAGGCAATACCGCGAGCAGGTCCCCTCTGTACCTGTCAGTCACCAGGAGCTGGGAAGGGGAGTGTAGAATTTTGTGAGAGAATGCACTTCCAGTTCAGGTGTGAAGAAAAGAGCCACAGCAGGAAAAAAACAAAACAAGAACACCCAATAATCTCACAAGTCTGAAAAATGAAAGGACATCCACAAAGCTGAAGCTTAGCCCCTGCAAGGCCTGCCAGGTGCGGTGGCTGACTGGCTTCCATGGGCGATGCTGACAGCTAACACAGCCTCTGCAAACCTCCGCCGTTGCTCCTTCGCAAGTGTGATGACTGAAAAGCACAGCCGAGCTTTGTCTCTCCTGGTAAGCAGACCTCAGGGGGCGAGTGGGCCTGGGAAGAAGTGCGGAATTTATCGCCAGAGACCCCGTTTTCATTCTAAGACATCAGGGGACCTGCAGCCTAAGCGAAAGCCAGATGGACGGGTCATTTCACACCGTCTATCACTGCCTCCTAGCCCGGGGAGACGGCAGGAGGCGCTTTGAAGTGAAACAGGCGCTAGAGGCAACGACTGCTAGATCTCAACACAGCGAACCTACACACGTGTGCAGCGTGGACTTCCTCAGACTTACTGTCGGGCCACTCGAGTCTGAATGGACACGTGCTCCCCAGGCAAAGGGGAAAGCTGATTTTTTTGTTGTTGTTGTTTTCACAATGGTAATTCCAGCAGAAAAGGGAAACCAAATTCCGACAAGTCATTTCCCCTTGGCCACTGTGCTAGACAGACAACATATTGTCTCTCACTCCTGCTGTTCGATGCCATTGCCTCTGTTCTTACCCTGGCCACCCGACGGACAGCAAGATGAGATAGTGCCCTGTCTGGCACCGTCTTCACACTCGTTGCTGTGTTTGGCCTGTTGCTGCCGCCACTGTGTGCCTCTATCCCAGTGTGGATCTTCCCGTTTTTCAATGACCTTCGCCTTAATAGATGTATGGTGCCCTTCTGCAGGGACTGGCCCTTCCTGATACCGTGTCCAAGGTACTAAAGCCAAGTCTCCCCTTGCTTTCAAGGAGCATCCTGGCTGAACGTCTCTTAAGACAGTGTATTCAAATACACCAATTCTTCCTTATTCGTTGTCCAGATGTTGTATATATAAGAGGCTGAGTTAGTTAGTTTATTGTGCCAACCTGGCCAATAAACACGTGTGGGGTTAATTGAAGGGCAGAGGGATAAATGGCTCGGTGAGCCTCGCCTTTCTAGTTCTCGGGTCTCTTGCTTTCTGATGGTTGGACCAGGGTGCAGCTGCCTTAGCCAGTTCCCTGCTTCAGCTGGCAAAGCTCACTCCCTGAAAGACATCCCTGAGGAGAAGCCACACGGACCTACCCCAATGCTGCCCTGGGTGCTGGAGCAGCCGTGTGGAGACCCCTGCCAGCACTGAGATGCTTACACATTCACTGACTCGGCTTTCCTCCTGCAATCAGCATCTTTGTGTCTGTTTTGTGAGTTGGAGGAGGACTGTGTGGATTGGTGTTGGACATATGGGTTAATGTTGGGCTTGTGGTCTTGGGCAGCACTGGGTTGGGATGTTTTCTTGTTGTGTATTTTACCTTTATATAAAACTCTCTCTTCTACATGAGTTTCTGTGGATTTGTTTCTCTAAAGTACCCAGACTAATACAGAGGCCATGGGACATACCATGGGTTGGGTCAGGTGTATCTTAGTCCACAAGTTGGGCTTTGCTTTTGAACGTTTTGTTTTAAAGATTTTTTTTTTCAGTAGACTTGCCCAGTGCAATAATGTCATGTGGTTTCCTGATGACTGCTTCTGTGGGTGATCATTGTAGAACCAGTCGGTGACATCCTGGACAACCTCACCGCTTCGTCCGTTTGTCATGACCTTGCCTCCTGGCCCCGTTGGGAGTAGTCTTGCTTTCTTTACACCGAGGTGTAAGGCCCACTGTCATCTGTGCTCTTCATCAGTAAGGGCTTCCCGTCCTTTTGGCTTTCGGCAGTGAAGCGTGTGCCATTTGCCTACAGAAGATTGCTGATGGGCTTTCCTTCAATCCTCCTGCGGGGCTGCTCGTCATGTGGCCCCTGGGACCATTGGCTCAGCATACAAATCCAATGTGGCCACGAGAAAGCGTATACACGTGACTCCTCTCTTCAGTTCTCTGTAACGTTCAAATGATTGGGTATGACCATGCAACGCGGGGATTGGTCAGTTATGCACTTCCTCTGCATGTAAGAGCCACCCCAGAAGGAGGAACAGAGAGGCCTGGGGTCCGTCAGGGAGAACAGCCACCAGCAGAACACCCGCGAGATCCCCGTCTGAAGTGGAGGAGGCACCAGAGGCCACGGCACGAAGATCCGAGAGGCAAAGCGAAGGAGCCACACGGAGACAGCTGAGCAGCCCAGTCACGGAGACGATGAAGCAGTTACAGCAGCAGGCAGGCTGCCTGGCCCCCAGACACTGAGCACAAGGACCACAGGACGGAGCAGCCGAGGACCAAAGAGAGAGAGAGGTGGCTGCTGGGTGAGAAAAGGTGCTGCTATGGACAGGAGGGCTGTACCCTTAATGTTTCTGATACTACTTGGGGTAGCTTGTTAACTTCCCTCAAACACCCCCCTCCCATAATCAGGAGTATCGTCTGTGAGTATTATGTAGTGTGGATAACACACCCTGTAACCAAGTCAGAGAAGTGCAGTGCCTCCCAGGGGTGGGGGTGGCAGAATAGGGTCAACGAAGGACGGGGAGGAGAGACCGGGCCTGGTGTGGAGTAGGATTCTTTTCTCGTTTGTGTAGACAAAGGTCAACTACATCCCCCCCACCCCCACCCCAGCCACTTTTTCCTCCATACCATTTCTTCGTTGACTGTGTATGGTGAAAGAAAACAAACCCAACACAGACAACTTTAAACCTTGCCGTGTCCCCTTGTTCTAGTCCAAAGACCGCTGCCTCGTGGTTCATGTACACCTTCTGCCTGAGCACAATGACGTGCTCTGGAATTCCCATTCTTCTCAATGTCATCCAGAGTTTGTGGTGATCCGCAGAGTCGAATGCCTTTGCATAGTCACTGAAACACAAGTAAACAGAGGTCTGATCTTCTCCGCCTTCCGTCCAGATCCATTTGGCACCAGCGACGATATTCCTTGCGCCAGACCCTCTTCTGAATCCAGCTGGAACTTCTGGCAGCGCCCTGCCAATGTACTGCTGAACTCTTTGAATTACCTTCAGCCAAGTTTTATTTGCCTGTGATATTGATGATAGTGTTAGATAATTTCTGCACTATCTTGGATCATCTTTCTTTCAAATGGGTGCATATAAAATGGATCTCTTGACAATTCACTGCCGTTGAGTAGATGCTGATTCATAGCAATCCTATAGGAGAGGGTAGAACTGCCCTGTGGGTTTCTGAGACTATAACTGTCCACGGGAGTAGAAAGCCCAGTCTTGCTCCAGCAGACCAAGCGGTGGCTTTGAACTGCTGACCTTGAGAATTGCAGCCCAACCCATAACCACTGTGGCACCAGGGCTCAAAGCTGTCTCTAAATCCCATGGCAGGAATGAATGAAAGAGCATTTCCAGAATTGTATCCATTTGTTGAAACGTCTCATTTGTTTTACTGACAATTCCTGGATATTTTTAAATAGCCCTCATTGAACTAGATCAGATGGTACCTCCTTCAGTGGTTGAACACTGACTCTACGTACTCCTTCCTGCTTCTTTTGATGCTTCCTACAACATTCGGTTGTTTTTTTTTCCTTTAGAATCCTTCAATATTTCAACTCAAGGCTTGGGTTTTTCTTCAGTTTTACAGCTTGAGACAGGCTGAGTGTGAACCTTCCTTTGGGTTTGCTAATCCCAGGTCGTTGCACATTTCATGATCACACTCTCTTCTCAAACCACCTTTTGAAATTTTTTGTTCACCTCTTTCACTTCATTATCTCTCCCCTTCGCTTTAGTTACACTTTGTTCAAGTGCAAGCTTCAGAGAATCTTCTGACATCATGCCGGCCTCTCTTTTCCTGTCTTTTGAATGACCTTTTGCTTTCTTCATGTATGATGTCCTTGATATCATCCTGCAGCTCATCTGGTTTTCAGTCGTTGGTGTCCGAGGCATTGAACCCGTTCTCGAGATGGTCTCTGAATGCAGGTGGAATACACTCAGGGTTGTGCTTTGGCTCACGTAGGCTGGTTTTACTCTCTTTGTTTTAATTTGAACTTACATATGAACAATCAACGGTCTGTTCTGCAGTTGGTCACTGACCTTGTTGTAACCGATGCTATTGAACTTCTACATCAACTGTTCCCAAAGATGTCATTGATTTGACTCCTGCACAGTCATTATGTCAAGGTCAATGTAGATAGTCACTGTTTATGTGCAGAAATTAAAACATTTTTAAAAAGCATTTTTAAAAGGCATTTCTAATGAATAGGTTGTTGGTCTTGCAAAACTATGCCATGTGATCCCAGGTGTCATTTTTATCACCTAGGTCACATTTTCCAACTTTGATCTATGTCTTAATAAAGTTATTTGAATTTTAAAAACAAAGGAAAGAATCAGAAGTGCATGTAGGCAGAAAAAAACAAGTCTTGAGGACATGTTGATTTAAACTCTCCCACGGCTTCTTTTGATGTTAAAAGACATCGATTACAATATTATAAGGGAGAGATAGTACTGAACAAGAATCTTATACCGTAAAACGATAACAGAGAAGTTGATAGATAGGAAGCTCAAGGAGCTACAACGTAAAAATGACCTTCGTACTTGACTTTCAAAAATGGCACAGTCTCAAAAATAGAACTAATAAATAAAGTACTCACTGTCTCTGCTTGACAATAAAAGCACTACTTGAGGGGGAAAATAATCAGGTAATCAAGAAATTACCCAAATAACTCATGATATTTGGTTTCTTGGTGTGGAAGTTTTGGGGGTCATGGTTTCAGTTAATTGACCTAATAGTTTTCTTTTAGTGCTTCTATTCTGTATCGTATTTCATGACATAATGCTGTCAGGTGAGAATCATCAGACTCTGTGTCTAGAGTAATGGAGGGAAACAAAGGGTCATTAATGACTATGCAGTTGTCTCCACGAACAATGGCCTCCTTTGCTCGAAGGCCATAAAAACGGAACGGGGCCTACTGCAATTACTGAACATTTTATCAAATATTTTATAAAAGAGTCATGATCAGTGTCTGCACAACTCATTTTAAAGGCGATGTAACCATGGGCTGGGAGGAGTGTTCGAAGATAGATGTGGTGCTGATTGTACAATTCCCTTCATATGATTGAATGATTGAACTATTTGATTGTACGATATGTAAATCATGTGCCAATAAAACTGTTGGGGGGGGAAGAATCATGATCAAAAGGAGGGATCTGTGGAAGGAAATGTGGAATGAATGGAACCCACACAATCTGGAGTCTTTGAGGCTAGGTGAACTTCTGAAGCTGTTACTCTGAGATGATCTTTAAGTCTTAAATCTTAGGCTAAAATTACCCCCCAAAGTCATCCTTAAACCAAACAACAGTTTGGCTTAATTTGTTAAGAAATATTGGCCTTCCGAGAGATAAAATCTTTGGTTCTTAACTTGTTTGACTGAATTTTAAAAATAACGCAGCTCCATTATTGTCTTTGTAGCTTTTAGGAAAAACCTAATTCTTTTTATGTTTCTCCTAAAGGTCTTGAGTATTTTTATCATTACCTTTGTGATCTAATAACCTTTGTGATCTACTAGTTTTCTAGGTCTGATGTCAGCATCGATGGCTCTGGGTTACTTTTTCCTCTATTTGGTGAATATGAAATATATCACATACATTAAAAGCACTAGAAGTAGTTTCTTCTTACTTTCAGAGTATCCCCTTTGAGAGATTTTAATTGGGAGGAACCCTAATGATAAGGACTGTGTTTTGGGTTAAGTGTGAATTCAAGGATATTCGTGAGTTTCTGCAGCCTCTGCTCGTCATGTCTACAAAATGCCTGGCATACATTATGTAAAACAGGCTGCTATATTTAAGTTCTAAGTTTTCCATTACTTCAAAATAACTTTAAGATTTGAAGGTCACCTTTTCAGTAAATTAAATACCTGCCTATACCAGGTTAAATTTCATGTTCTTTACAAGTTAAATATTTAAAATATATATTCTTTAAATGCATAAGATTCTAAGAACTCTTGCATACCAATTTACCTAAATAATTTCCTACAAATTGTCCCTTAAAAAATTTTCCTTCTACATACGCATTGTAAAATAAACATTTGTTGAACTGATTGTTATATGGTGCAGTGTTATATGATCACGTAATGAAAGACCCTTTTATAAAACATATACACAAAGATAGAATTAAAACTTACCATAGAATCTGTAACTCTAAATTTCCTGTCTTCTGTGGTTGAAATATAATTATGTTGCATTTTCATAGGCTTTTTTCCTGGTCTTGGGTTTATTTGTTCTTTTTAAAAAGAAAAAGAAGCAAAGCTATGCTTGTTTGTATACAGGAGAGATTTAATCTTTTTGTGGCTGCTTCTTTTACCACAGAACCAATCTTTGTGACAATTGAAGCTTTGTGAGAGACATAAAGTAGAATATATGTTTTGCATGCTTGAATCAATAAGAACATTTTTCATTCCTTTTAGATTTCCTCATTTGTCATTTACTTTTTATTTATATGCCCAACCTTTAAAAGGTTATAGATTTAAATGAGATGCAAACAGGACAAATAGAATTCTCTCTTTAAAACAAGCTTTCTCACTTTAAAACAAGCTCTGGTGATTGCATTTTTCTTATTTGGGGTTACGTGGACTTTATTTCTCTTGACTACACACACACACACACACACACACACACACACACACACACACACACACACACACCCTCCGGAGAGAGAACTGTGATGTGCACTAGGCTTAATAGCTAAGCAAAGGATTGTTCCGTACTATTTCTGGTGAGAGAGGGGATGCCTGTGTGTGCTTACATTAATTAATACACAGTGAAAGAAAAAAAACAAATTTGTGAAGATATTATACATTACAGGAAAGTTAATCATGTAAATTCCATGTGAGTGAATCACTGGAACGATTTCTCTGACTGTCGCTCAAGCCAAGACATAGCTTCTTGTTGTTTTCCCAGAAACCCCCTGGCTGTCACTCCCCTGTGGAAACCCACCCAATGCCACTCTTACCCTTCAGGGGAAGTCATCTCTTGCTCTCTTGTCATAGCTTATACCTGAGAATGCAGACTACACATTTTATTTTAGTTTTATTAATCTTTTTATTGGGAGCTCTTATAGCAATCCATAATTTAATTGTACCAAGCACACTTGTACATATATTGCCACCATCATTTCCAAAATAGTTTCTTTCTACTTGAATCAACTTCTCTTTTTTCCCTCCCCACACCCTTCACACGCCATGTGAATCCTTGATTCATTATATATTATTATGGTTATTTCGTATCCTGCACTGTCTGTTGTGACCTTGCACTCGCATTTCTATTAATCCTCCTCCTCCGGTGGGGTGGGTGGGTATCATAGATTCAACTTTGTGATCAGTTCCCCCTTTCTCCCTCTACTATCCCCTCCCCCCATTGTATTGCTACTCCTACTATTGTTCCTGAGGAGTTCCTGGCCTGGATTCCATGCATCAAGAACTCTTATTTGTACCAACGTATGTACTCTGGTCTAGCTGAATTTGTTAGGTAGAACTGGGTCATGATAGTGGGGGAAGGAAGCATTCAAGAACTAGAGGAATGTTCTGTGTTTCATCAGTGCTATACTGCACCCTGGCTGAATCGTCCCTTCCTTGTAACCCTTCTGTGAGGGGATGTCCAATTGTCTGCAGTTGGGCTGTGGGTCTCCACTCTGATCCCCCTCATTTGCATAGATATAATTTTAAAAACTCTTTTGATACCTGTTACCTGATTGCATTGACACTTCATGATCACACAGAATGGTGTGCTTCTTCCATGTGGGCTTGGTTGCTTTCCTGCTTGATAGCTGCTTTTTTTAACTTCAAGCCTTTGAGACCCCAGATGCCATATCTTTTGGTAGCCAGGCACCATCAGCTTTCTTCGCCACATTTGTTTATGCACCCATTTTGCCTTTAGCGATTGTGTCGGGAAGGTATCATGGAATTCCAGGTCATTAGAACAAAATGTTCTTGTGTTTAGGGAGGCCTTGAGTAGAGGACCAAAGTCCGTCTGCTATCATAATACTTAACATGTAAATATGTGTACATTGACCTATATCCCTGTCATTATAAATTGATATATTTCCATATATACATGCCTATTGTTACACCTCTATAAATAGCTTTTGCCTCCTAGTTCTTTTCCTCATTTCTTTCCACCTTCCTCCTGTCTCACTTTTATACTTACCCTGCATTCAGCATTTAGGAATTCCTCTCAGATACATTGCATTTGATCAACCCCAACCAGGCATCCTACATCCTCCTTAACATTGATTCTAAGTCTCTTATTGTTCCCTTGTCCCTGAGTTTGTTGGATCTCTGCCACCCTCACCCCCTCCTCTCCATGTCCCCCCAGAACCATTGGTCCCATTGTTTACTCCTCAGGATTATTTATCCTGCCTATCTTATATAGATAGACATAGAGGAAAAGAAAAAGAAAGAAAGAAAGAAAGAAAGAAAGAAAGAAAGAAAGAAAGAAAGAAAGAAAGGCTACAGATCATTCCAGGTCTGCAGACCTATATGTTTTAGTTTAGTTTTGCATTTGGAGTGTATCTGGAATAGAAGCATACAGTATGTGTTTGTTTTTTACGGCACTCATTTGCTCAAAGTGATGTGCTATCTTTGCACCTAAATGTTCGGTTTGGTACCTTGTGGCAATGGCATACACTCATAAACTCAGGATTCAGAATAACGTAGACTGCTTCTTTCCCCCAGAGGAACGGACCCATGTCATTATCCAAATAACCTCTCTACCCCCAATTCATGCAGCCACTTTTCCTTTCCATCACGGTTCTTTTATTTTGCGTCAGCAGGAGTGAACTTTATGGATCATAGGCTAGATGACAGATGTGAGGAGCCCAAGTGGTGCACTGGGCTATTTGCAAGATCAGTGGTTCAAACCTACTAGCTGCACCCAGGGCGAAATAGGAGGGGCTTGGCTCTCCTAGAGACTTAGAGCCTTGAACACTGACACTGGCAGCTCTCTGCTCTTAAGGGTCAACACGAGTAGGAATTGACTTGACAGCAGTGAGAGGGCAGATGTGTAACTTTTTATACAGACAGTCCAACAATCCATCAATATGGTGATGCAGTTTTCCACTCCCCTGTAGTGTTGTTTATTGTTGTTGTTTTCAATCTAGCCATTCAAATTGGGCAAAACGGCCGATCATTATAGATATTGTGTTAATTTCTCTCATGTCCACTGATGTTGAGGGGCTATTCATGTGTTTGTTGGCCACAAGTATATATTCCTTTATGGTCTGTTTATGTCTTTTGCTGATATTTAATTGGGTTGTTTGCCTTTTGCATTGGTTTGTGGAAGTTCTGTACATATTTGGGATATAAATCCAGGGGGAGCTGTATGTGCTGTGGTTCCCACCCCTACCCTCCCCCATCCCCATCCAACATCAAGGCTGTCTTTTGAGTAACTTATTTTGATCAAGTTCAACTTACCAATTTTTCTTTTATGTTTAGTGCATTTTTTGTGCCCTACTTCAATGTCATGAAGATTTCTTTCATTTTATTTTGGATTTTAGGTTGAATGTACTTCTTTGATTAATTTTTTAAATATAAAGTGAAAAGGGTAATTTTTTCATTATCAATTGTCCCAGTAACATTTGTTGGACACACTTGTTACCTTGGTGGAAAGTCCACTGTTTAGGATTATCTCTGGCTTCCTGTTTCTGATGTCTCTTTGTCTGTCCTCATGCCACTACCATGCTCTCTTGATTAATTTAGTTCAGTAACAAATAATGAAAGCCCTCCAACTTCGGGGTATGTTCTGGGCTGTTGTAGATCTTTCACATTTCTATATACATTTTTAGGATTGTCTCTTTTAAAAAGCTTTAATAAGCAATCATAGTAAGAGTTGTTAGAAATCTATTGTTAGGTCAAGTTCGAGAGAGCATGAACAATGTTGGGGCACCGATTTATTAACATGGTACATGTAATGTTGGAGTACATGTATATAAATGACAATGACTATAGATTATTAGTACTATTGCTGTTACGAGTTGCTGCTGAGTGGGGTCCTGTTCGCATCAACCCTGTGTACTATAGGACGGAACACTGACACTGCCTGGTTCTTTGCCAGCCCCGTCGTTGTTGGCTGTGTGAAGCCATTATGTTATATAAGATTGAATGGTAAGACAGATGATGCAGCAACCAACATAGATGATCCCGTGATGTGGAGCGGGGTGGGCTAGGGAAAGTGAGTATGCTCACGTTTGCTTGGAAACAAACGCATTCTTTACATAAATGGCCACAGAGATGATGCACAGGAAAGTTTGGGGCAATTTCGAAAGAGAGCCTTTCTTTATCATTTCTTATTTCCCTTAGATGTCCTCCTGAGCAGTTACTAGGCTTGTCATGGTTGTTCGGTGCTGTTGAGCCCCTTCCTGTTCATTTCGAGCCTGTGCACAACCGAGCACAGCACTGCCCGCGCTGGCCATCCTCACAGTCGCGATATCGCTGCCCTCTGTTGGCGCCACTGGCTCAGTCCATCTCCCTGAGGGCTTCCTGTTTTCTCGATGCGACTGTGTTTACCAAGCTTGCGCCTTCTCCAGGGACCGGTCTCTAGTAGCACATCCTCACTGTCCTCTCTTCCAAGGAATACTCCGGCTCCGCTTCTTTCAAGTATCCACATGTGCACGGCGATAAACAATGCGATTTTATCTTCTAATAATTATTCATGTTTATTTGGGGATGGTGCTTATTTCACTATGGGGTCTTGTGATGATGGTTAGGTGTGGTAGTTACATAATCTGTTGTCAATTTGAGACTTCAAGAGTGGAGAGGTGGAGTCTAGCCTGTCAATCAGGTCGCGGCTTGATGACTTCTTTTGGAGGCAGTAAGGAGATAAATAGCTCGCTGGAGGTGGGACCCACGCTCACTCCCTGAGAGACATTACTGGTGAGGACGACAACGATGATGACAACAACAATGGCGGTGAGCCTTGTGGAGCTGTGCTGATGCAGCCAGAGCCCTGGGGCTGAGGCGCCACATGGAGACCCATGCCAGCACCGAGATGCTTACACGCCACTGGAGCCACAAGACTTCCCACCCTCTGGCCTGTGTTCATCCTGCATTCGGCGTCACTGCATGTGTTTTGTGAGTCTGAAGAGGACTTTATAGACTGGTATTGGACATATGGGCTAATATCGGACTTGATCTGGACTGGGCTGGGATGTTTTTCTCAGTATTCAATTGCTCTTTTATATAAGGCTCTTTTTTATACGCATAGGGGTCTCCCTAGATTTGATTCTCTAGTCTACCCAGACTGACACATTAGGTTTCATGTCAACTTAGTTGGACCAGGATTCTCTCATGATATGACCAAGCATCGTGTGGTCCACTCCATGATGAGATCTGTGAAGCAGCCAGACAGCTGGGGGAGCAGTGGGGGAGCATACCACCTCATCAATCTGGCCACAGTCTGATTCCACTGAGGGAGGGTTCATTCCAGGTGTGGCCTACTCTCCATCAAGATTGACAGTGGTGGAAGCCAGCTCACTTCTACTGAATCTGGATCCTGCATCTGGTTCGTTGGCCTCCTACTATGTTACCTGCTGATCCCAGAAGGCATCTGGGACTGTGGACCTCAGATACATTCAGCTGATTCTTGGATTCATTCGGATCGGTATCCACCAGCCTGTGGCCTTCCTGCTTCATCACCCTGCCTCCTGCCATGGCATGAACCAGGAAAAGCCTGTAGCTCACATCGGATCCACAGATCAGAACCAGACTAGTCGTACCCACAACTACAACCATGCGAGCCATTTCTGGATAGAAACCTTGGTCTGGATACACATACATACAAACACTACTGGTTTTGATTCTCCAGAGAAGAACCCAACTGAACACAGGTCACTAGGAGTGGAGTCGAGTTGACAGCAATGGCTTTGCCTGGGGAATATTTTGGGTTTTCTAGAATGATGTCAGATCATTTTCCCCCTTTTCCTTGACCTCCAAAAGGGGTTGCTGAATGGTTGTCTTGTAATGGGGCTGGTGACCAGAATTAGCATGCTTTGCAAACCCTCTGTCAACTGGTCGCATGGGGCTCATCCACGTCATTTTGTTCTGCTAGTGGTTATAATAAATGCACTTGGCCACTTAACTTTGCTTCCCTTCCTGTCCTAAGAAGCGTGGGAGTAGGTATACTGTGAGAGATGGCACTAACACTTGGTGGATGCTGTGGCCAGTACCTTCCATTGGCTGTCCGCCGAGAGCGGTCAGTTCTCTACATCAGCGCAGGCGCTCGGTGCGCTGTCCGTGGCTGTAACCCTAACGGAAGCAAATTGTCAGGGCTTTCTTTGCATGCGCTGCCCGGTGGGTTTAAACCTCCAGCCTTTTGGTTAGTAAAACTGAAAAACAAACAAACAAACAAAAACAAACGCACTGCCACCGAGTCAATGCCGATTCAAAGCAACTAGAGGACAGGGTAGAATTGTCCCTGTGGGCTTCCAAGACGGCAGCTCTGTAGAGAAGGGTCTTTCCCCAGCGGAGTTGCTGCTGGGTTTTAACAGCTGGTCTTGGGGTTAGCAGCCAAAAACGTAACCACTACCCCACCAGGGCCCCAGTAGTGGAGCACACACCTTTTGTGTCACCCAGAGACTTTGCACTCGGTGCATGCTGAACTAATGATTGCATTGTAAAGGGATAGCCACCCACCCCCAAGAAGAAGTTGATAGAATCTTTATAATCATATTGCTTTAAAAAAAAGCAGTTGCCACCAAGTCAGCTCGGACTCGGCAGCACCATGTGCGATGGAGTGGAACGTGGCTTCATAGGCTCTTGATGGCTGGTTTTGTTTTTTTTTTAATCGGGTAACCAGGCTTTTCTTCTGGGGTGCTTCTTGGTTGCAGTTGAGCATAGCCCCTAAGGACTCCAACTGTAGGGCTCATCCGCACCACAGAGCTAACCCATCCTCCTCTAATTGGCCAACGGCCTCTGGCAATAGTGGGCTTTCCTGCCTCGACTGTCGACGCACATGTTTGCTCTCAAGTGGTTTCCCACGGCCTCGCGTGGCTGTTCTTTAAAAATATGCACAGCAAACCTTTCTTTGTTCCCTTTTTGAGGGGAAGAGGGATTGATATGGAATATCTAGGATATTCCTAAATAAAACTTTTGGAGGAATATTTTTTCCCCAAGTAAATTTTTTCTCATCGCGGGCCTCTTCCCCCAGCAGCCGACCCCATCCTACCCGTTGCCAGGGTTTATCCTTTACTGCTGGCGCTCGGGCGGGCACCTGTCTCCACGGCCTTGTCATTCAGCTGAACAGTTTCCAGGTTGCCCCTCACATCTTTCAGTGCTGTGTGAGAATACCATGTTCTTTACCGTTAGCCCACATTGAACTTGAGACACTGACATTGAATACGATGTATCAGCCCCATTTTCAGCAACTATGTAGAAACACGCAACACCGTGGTTCCAAGATGCGTGTCCTGACATTGCCAGGAAGAAACGCAGTCATCCCAGCCATGCCCACAATGCGGATGTAGCGGGCAAGAGAGCCAGTCCCTGCTAAACAGTCCTGGCAAATGTGAATGTAACACAAGAGACCAAGAAACATAATAGGGAGCTGCATCTCATGTACTTTCTTAAAATACAAAAATATACTCTTTTTTTCCACCCTCTCTCTCTTCTGGATCTATGATCCTGCTAAGCAGACAGAATGTTTTTTTTTCCTTCTGATAAAAGATTTAAAGAAAAATTGTTCAGTGTTTTTATAATTTCGAAGTAGTCCTGTACAATTCTATAGTGATAAACTCAGGAAGTGCTAACATGATGCTTGCTGGAGACAGATGCTAATCAATTAAACACCTGAACCCAAAAGGATCATGGGAAGCGTCTGACCTGATCCCTCTATAAGTACAGCCTAAGGCATGGGTTCTCAAACTTCCTCATGCTGTGACACTTTCATACCGTTCCTCATGTGGTGGTGACACCCCCCCCCAACCATAAAATTACTTTTGTTGCTGCTTCATCACTGTCATTTTGCTATTGTTATTAATTAGGTGATCCCTGTGAAAGGGTCGTTCAACCCCCAGAGGGGTCGCTGAACCACTGGCCTAAGGAGCTGGTGCAGTGGGTGAGGTATTGGTCTGCTAACTAAGATGTTGACAGTTCAAGCCCACCAGCTGCTCCTCAGGAGAAAGATGAGGCTGCCTGCTGCTGTAAGGATTTATAGTTGGGAGACCCGTTATAGGGTGGTTATGATGAACGGGAAGGGAGGAAGATGAGGTTTTCTCTTCCTGTAACCCTGATCCAAGCCATAGCCTTTCCAATAGGCTCTTCTACATGAAAAGCTGGACAATGAGTAAGGAAGACCAAAGAAGAATCTGTGCATTTGAATTATGGTGCTAGCAAAGAATATTGAAAGAACCATGGACTGCAGGAAGACAAACCAATCTGTCTTGGCCAGAATGCTCCTTAGAGGCAAAGATGGCGAGACTTCGTCTCACACACTTTGGACGTGCTGTCAGGAGAGACCAGTCCCTGGAGAAGGACGTCATGCTGGGGAAAGGAGGGGGTGGGGGGCAAGAAAGAGGAAGGTCTTCAGTGAGATGGGTTGACACAGAGGCGGCATCGATGGGCTCAAAGGTAAGAGCACTGATGAGAATGGCTCAGGCTGGCAGGGTTTCATTCTGCTGCACACAGTCGCCGTGAGCCAGAACTGACTCAGTGGCACTGACAACAGAGCAACAAAGATCTACATCCTCAGAAACCTAAAGAGATAGCTTGCTCTGTCCCATGTGGTTGCTATGAGTCAGAACCAACTTGATGGCAGTAAGTGTGGCATCAGTCTGTCCTCCCATCTGTCTGTCAATGTATCACACTCTGCTGGCTTGTGTGTTACTGTGATCCTGGAAGCTATGTCACCAGTATTCCAGAATCAGCAGTGGTGGATAACCTTCATTATTAGAGCTTCCACACTGAGACATTCTAGAAAGAGTGGTCTACTTCCGAATATTCCCCCAATACAAACACCTTATGGCTCACGGGAGAACACTGTCCAGTTAGCTTGCTCTGGGCACATCACCGGGACGGTCCCATGGCAGAAAGAGGGCGTCATGTTTGCTGAAGCAACCAATGGACCCTCAGAGAGAGAGAGAGAGAGAAGAGAGAAGAGAGAGGAGAGAGGAGAGATACCCTCGGAGGGATGATTTGACACAATAGCTTTAGCCGTGGGCCCACTGCTACTGGCCATTGTGAGGAGGATGACTTAGGCTAATGCAATATTTCATTCCGGCATATTTAAGGTTATATTGGCTTGGAGCCCATTGAGTGGCCCGTTCTCTGACTATCAATCCACCCTGTAGATGAAAGAAACAGTCAAGTATTGGAGAAGTTCTGGGAAACGGGCTCTGAGATGGCTGCAAATGCAAACCCCACTTTGCAAACACATGAAGATTTGTGTCGGCGAAAGGTTTTGGATGAATGGAAAAAGGAGATGGCAAAGGCGGTCCTGTTTCAGATCCATTTACCCCACATGCGTAGGCGCTATGAGTGGGCCCTAAGCATGTCGAGCCACATCTGATTGCTGCCGCTGAGGCAACACGTAGTCACTGTGAGACAGACAGAAGACGGGGCCACAAGGCAGTGTGTTAGGAGGGTCAGGAGCAGGGGGGGGGGGGGAGAGCAAAATGCAGAGCAGGCTTAAGCAAAGGAGAAACCAGCGGATTGGTGCAAGAGATGTGTTGTAGGCCTTAAATGATGAATTATAATCATAATAAAAGGGACGTCACCGACAAAGGCTGAAGGAGGAAGTGGATGGTGTGATGAGTAAACTCATGTCTCTCTGCCGCGTTCACATAAAACCCGTGCACAGATCTAGTGCAGTATTTAAGGTGATAGAGTGAAGCAGTCTCCTTAGCTCCTCAAAGGAGCCACAGTTGCACATGAATAGATACTTGGTTGCCAACAGAAAGGTCAGCAGTTTGAATCCAACAGCCCGTCTGTGGGGGAAATGATGTAGCAGGTCTGCAGAACACAGCCTTGGAAACCCTCTGGGACAGTTCTGCTTTGCCCTGTAGGGTCTCCATGAGTCAGCATGGACTCCATAGCGGGGCGGGGGGGTGTGTGGTGGTGCTCATTTCTGGTCTTATTTATCTCTCATACTTGACTGTGTTGTCTTGGTTTGGGTTTGTGATCGGTAGGTTTATTGTGCCAAGCTGGCCAATAGGGACATGTGGGATTAATCAGGTCTCAGTTTGATTGGAAGGCAAAGAGATAAATGACCCTGCAAAGCCCGGCCCCCTCTCTCTGGCTCTCTGATGATGGGAGCGTGCTGGAGCAGTATGTGCTGCTGCTTTCGCCAGCCCTCTGCTTCAACCCGTGAGCTACACTACCTGTGGACCAGGCCGGCCCTCGGAACGTGTTGTTAGAGAGCGAGGCTCCTTCCAGACCTGCTTTGCCACGCTGCTGCTGCACATACCGCTGGAACTGGAGGCTGGTGGCTCCAGTCGCCTTACCTTGCTTGTGTTCGATATCCCAGCTTCGCTAAGCTACAGAGCTACTGACTGTTCGTGACCTACCCTGCTGCCTGTGGGCAGAGTCTGCTTGCCGTGCCTCAGGGAGGACCCTGCTGTCTGCTTCCTTGACCTTGGACCCGGAAGCCCATATGAGCTGAAGGACTTCCAGTATATTAACTGTCCACGGAAGTGAGTTGAACGGAACCCTCTGTACTGCTGTGTGGATCAGTTAGCTGTTTGCCTAACACAGGATATTTCTGGCACTCAGAGCTTAATAGGTGATCAAGCAGTGTTTCATGAGCAAATGCATGAATATAGTGAATCTGTACTGTTAACTCAGCTCACAAGATATTCCAAATACCATGCTCAGGAATCGACCTTTTAATATCATGTCATGTAAGCAATGGTAGACTTCCCCCATGGGAGGGACATTGGGCTATGAATCATTCAATGCGTGTTGACTGGATGTACTGGGCGTTCCAATGGCCAGATGACTATCTCTGAGGCCCTACTCTGAAGGAACTACTGCAGAAAGCTCTAGATCAATCTCACCACACTTTGTAAGATAGATTGGAACAGAAAAAAAACAAACTGAAGGCACAAAACCAAGTAATGCAACTGTTACCAAGCTGCTGGCACTTTGTTGTGAACCAGCCGCCTCTGAGACACGGTGACCTTATGTACAGCTGACAAGACATTGCCTGGGCCTGCTCTAGCCTCATGATTTATAGATAGGCAGGTGAGTCTTAATGATGCATAACAATCAATTGGGAATCTTGTGGATTCTAATTCCGTACATCTGGGGTGTAAATATAATGTGTCAACAGGTGATTGGAACGGAATGAATCGGCTCAAAGCCTCCCTGATTGTTTCTAAGATGCGCGTGTTTGTCCTTTTGGCAGGCTGCATGGCCCATGCAGCCGGAGGGAAGGAGTCAAGGATTTGAGTGTTGGTGGGGAGGGGGAAAGAAGCAGAGACAGATACTTGAGTTGTCAACTCAGCAGTGATTGATTTGATAGAGGATAAGGAGCCCTGGGGGTGTAGTCTTTACACGTTGGGCTTCCAACGGCAAGGTCAGCAGTTCAAAACCACCAGCCTCCCCTAGGGAGAAAGGCGGGGCATTGTACCCCCGTAGAGAATTACAGTCTCAGAAACTCACAGGAGCCTTTTGACCTTGTCCAGCAGGATTTCCATGAGTCGGCACGGACTCGGAGGCAGTTGAGTATTTGAGATGGGACAAAGGAAGGGTGGAAGGGACATGGTTCAGTTTGCTGATTGATGTTTCCTGGTGCTACCTCTGATGTTGTTAGTCTTTGCCATAAACTGTTCTTAAATGACCTTTTCCTAATATAAGGTTATTACTCTGTACTATGCTGAGTCTTCTAAAATATTCATGATTAAAATATCATTGTTACAACTAAACAGCTGATGAATCGCCAAGGGCTTGGGATGCGTGTGGAGGCCAAACCGATCTATTTTTACAATACAGACAGTGATTTTTCAGTTCATTGTGGAAGTTTATGGGGAGGTTCCAGAATTGAGTGAGCCTTCTGTTGTTGTTGTCGTCATTAATGAGAAAATGTGTGTCATCTGAGTTACTTCTTGTCTAATGAAGAATTATGTCCAACAGTGCATCGTTAAATATTACTCATGTGAATGATATGGTTAACATTGCAAGTGGGTAGGACAGACTGTCCATCACTGTCCTTCATTGTGAACTTGACTTAGGAAATATAAAAAACACAAAGAGAACCATACGAGAGTACTAGCTGTATTTTCGGTGGTATATGTAAGACTGAGCATTTCACACTTAAATCTTTAAAGCAAGTTCTTCGTTGTGCAATGCTCAATATATTTTTTTCTTATAAGCTGAGTTTTCATCTTTGAGAAAGAGAATTTTTTGTCTTCACATTACATGGCAGAAAATGTTTCAAGGTAGGAAAAAATGTGTAGTTAAACTTCAAGCTAAAATGCGTTCTCAATGAGCTCTTAAAAAGTGCCTCCTGAGAGACCGTTTATGTCTATTGCGGGTTGTTTGCATCTTCGCCTGATACGGTTATGCAAAACTGGTCTTCCTCTGGAAGTCTTTGGAACTAGCCATCTCTCTCTTTCTGGGAAACTCATCTCAGATAATCAAGAAATGTGGATGTTTTTACATCAATTTTCAAGAAGGAATTTGAATGGCATCTAAAGCTAATAGCAGTTCTGGCTAAATACTCCATGTGTTTAATTCAACTTGAGATGAAAAACCAGAGGCATTTTTGATGCTATTTACCTTTTTTCATCTCTCTGAACAAAGTCTCTCTTTGAACAAAGCCATGTTTGTAAAGGGCATTAAGTTTTGCTTGGCCTTCCTTTGCACTGAAAGGACTTGGTGGACCTTAATGTGAGGTTATGCTCCCTGGACTGATTGATATATAAACAGAAGACAGATGGTGGAGAGATGACTCTGATGATAATTCATTTCTCAGCTAGTCACGAAGATATTTTGATTACAGTATGTTTAAGTGATTATAACCCAGTGTGCAATGTTAGTCTTGCTCGTCAGGGAGCACATGGGAAACAAGTTATGTGTTATTCGTGCCCCACAAAGGATGGACTGTGGGGTAATGATTTTAATTCCTAATGCCCAATTAAGACAGAAGGGGCTTCAAATGTGTCACACAGTACAGTGTGGAAAGTAAACCTAGACCAAATAAAAAAGGTAACTGCACAGTTTTGAGGCATAAATATAAATATTTGTTTTGGAATGTTTTTAGCTGCTACAACATGAAAGGGGCCAGTCTTTTTGAATTGAGGTAATAGTTTGTGTCCAGCTAATTAAAGCAAAAAAAATGACATGGCTTGATTTTAAGTTTGCATTTCTCGAAATGATCGTGCAGCCTTTTTGCCGTGTCAAACATTTAAAACGGGACTCAAAGAGTAACTGGCCCACAGCAGGTTACAGCCATCCAAGCTGTTCTTAAAGTTCTGCGAGGAACACCAGAGAAACGGCAAAAGGAGGGAATAATTCCCCTCGTGTACCAGGGAAGGATATCTAATTTTTCATTCCACCTGCTAATCAGAACTTAACGTATCTCATGCACTTTGTGTCATTCTGTTTTCAAATAGGATAATTGACCGCTTAGATGGGGTTCGACTGTTGTGGTCTCTGCTGAAAAACCCCCACCCCGACGTGAAGGCCAGCGCAGCGTGGGCCCTCTGCCCCTGCATTGAAAACGCTAAGGTAAGAAGCGACTGTACTTTCATCCGGGGACTTCTAGTGATTGAATAACAGCGCTCCAACTACCCGTTGCAGCGTCGAGTGGATTTTGACTCCACACGGCGCCATGTGCAAAGAGCAGGCCTGGGCGAGGGTTTCCAAGGCTCTGATCTTTCAGAAGAGCATCATCAGCCAAGGCAGTGCCGAGTGCACTCTGCCCCCCAGCCATTTGATGAGCAGACAGGCATTAACCATTTGCGCCAGCCACCCCCACCCCACCCCCCACCTCCCAGGCCTTCCTCTGGTGTCACTAGGGCTTACTAGTGCCTTTGGGCTTATTTTTGTTCAGATGCATCTTGTGGAAAATAGCGTTGATCGTTTTTCATGCCCAAATAATTTCAGAGCCATGCCTTTTCCTGATCAGCTTTAAAATTCCAAGCGAAAGCAGTCTAGGGTAGACGTGCCTTCCATGTTCCACCTGGCAGGTGCAATGGAAACAGGTGCCCCAGGCAAATCAGAGGAAAGTTAGCTGTTCATACCTGTTGAGTGATCGAAAAACTGGTCTACGTTTACCTACTACTTACAGAGCCTACTAGCATGTCTGACAATGACCGACAATGACATCCTGTTTATAGCCTGGAGGGACAGTGGTGGCAGTGGAGGGGATTTGAACTCCTAGCAGCCCCATAGTGCAGAGTAGTGCCCCATAAGGTTTCCAAGACTATAGCTCTTTCGCCTGTTGAGCAACTCGTGTATTTGAACCATCGACCTTTCAGTTAGTTGCTAAGCACTTAACCATTGTATGACCAGGTTAGCAAGCTCTTTCTTACCTCGAGGAAGCCACTTACTTTTACCCAGACCCAGTTTTCTTATCTGCCAATGAAGATTTGACGAGTGAGATGCATACAGAGATGTTTTTGGTTTCAGCTCTTCATTTGTCAATGTTGCATTTCTACAAAGATCTTTTTAAAATCCTGTTTTTATTATATTTACTTAAAATCTTGATGTAGGTTTAGATATTTTCCTTTAAGGTTTTTGTTGGTGGAGACCCTTCTCTTTGTTGATATTTTTATCTAAGGGATTTGCTTCTGTAATAAATTTAGATACCGTCTTCAGTAAATTTAAATATCACTCTGAATGTCTGACTAGAGTTCACCTTTTGTAAAAAGTGCACTGTGAAGCATAGTAGGCATAGAGCAGACCTAATATCAACCTGCTAATCGAACTAGTCTTTGTAACAGGGGGAAAAAAGAACAGCACAAATCAATTATCATTCTGTGGAAAAATGGACCACAGAATCGTGGTATATTTGTTCACCAGGGCAACACCGGCATATTGAGCTGAAAAGGGAAGGTGGAAGAAATAAACATACAATCTGGTTACAGTGATATGCAAGTTCAAAGAAATGAAAGATATCCAAAATTTAAACAATATTCTTTAGCGAGCAGGAAGAAGCCTGTTTGCTACACGTCCTGGAAAGCTGACCCCTTTGGTTCCCTGAGCTAGTCTTGCCAGCCCTTCATTTACAAAAATGAACGGCTAAGGATGGCCAGAAGACTCATGGCGCTGGTGAACATATTGAAGGTACCACAGAGGGCCCAAAGAACCAACAAATCTGCTTCGGAAGAAGTATGGACAGAATGCTCTTGAGAAATGAAGATGCTGAGGCTGCGTCTCACCTACTCCGGACGTGTTTCAGGACAGACCAGTCCTTGGAAAGGGACATCATTCCTGGTCAAGGAGAGGGGCAGAGACAAAGAGGAAGGCTCTCTATGAGGGGCTGCAATCTTGGGCACAAGCACGAAGAGCAATTGTGAGGATGGCTCAGGACTGGGCAGAGTTTTGTTCAGTTGTGCACAATAAGGCTGCCATGAGCTGGACTGACTCAATGGCCCCTAACAACAACAACAACAACAACAACAACAACAACAACAACAAGGTATTAAAGAGACAAGCCAAGATGAATAACTGTGGCAACTAGTATTAGAGGAAATGGATATTATAAGAAGCAGAAGGTAACACTAACATTTTAAAAATTAATATTTTCAGGAGAGACAAGGGGTACTCTTTGTCCAAATAGGCTGTTATTAAAAAATAAAAATCACAGATTAAGAAAGAAGTCTTGAAAAACAAAATTATATTTGGCACAAGTACTGAATGTGATAGAAGAGACGGTGGCAGGACTTCATCCTGCTAGAAGACCAAGTCCTAACTTAAACCCATAAAGGAACAGGACAATGGGACGGGAAAACACAAAAGAACAAAACCAAGTAACAAAAAGCAACAGCCAACCAAGAAAGTCAAGAAAAGGGATGTTTCTGGAGATACAAAGCTGAAGACACTCTAGTCTTTATATGGAAAAGATTTGCTTAACACCGAGCAGGAAAACAAACAAATAAAAATATCCACCCTTAGTCACAGACTCAACTGTGATATTTCCAGAAATGAAAAGCAACAACAACAGGAAAAGGCAGAAAAGGAGCAAGGACTACACCAACAAGTGCAATAAAATCTGAAAATAACTAAATAAAATTTTAAAAAATGTCAGCAATGCCCGTATTGTCCTTAGAAGAAAATAGTTTTTATCCTGAAATGATACCTTGAAAAATCTATGTCTCTGTATATTTACACTTTGATTTTGAACTCTCTGCTCTCATTAGTTTTGTTCTCCTGATGCCTCAGCGTGCCCTCGTGTGATCTTCCCCTGAAGGCTGTCTGGGTTGTCATCTGAATGTGAACAGATTGCAGAGCGTTTCTGCTGAGAAGCAGCAGGGGACTTTGAACTACCAGCTCTTCACATTGCCCCATCAGGACTCATCATTGTCATCCTTACGGGAAATCTTTTTTCTGTCCCAAAAAACTAACTCGAGTCCAGCCTTGGTACAAAGGAAGGACAAAGTACTCGAGGTAGCCATGTGCTTTTTCTGAAAAGGATGTAATATTAATTTAGAATATATTCCGGGGGTTGGGGGGGAAGATTTTATGAAAGAAAAGAGCATGAGCTATTATAAAAAACAACAACGATGAACTACCCACTACCCTATCCCCCTGTGATCCCAGGCTGCAGACAGATGGCCACTGCTTAGGGGCACGTGCCCTTCTGCCCACCATGTCCCCACTCACACAGCGAGGAGTAGCATGTGCTCCTGTGTCACTGGATTGGTTCATGGTGACAACACATGCCCACCCAAGCCCCTCAGGCTCTACCCTTCTTATCCAGTAGTAAACCTACCAAACAAGCAAACCGTGAATCCTACCCATCAGACTTGCCCAGTTACATCGAAACAAAACAAACTGGACAAAAGAAACATACAAATAAGCAATGAATATTGAAAGAGATAATCCCTCAGAGAAAGCAGACAATGGCAGATCATATGAAGGATAAGATTATTTGAGCAGGTTAAGGGGAAAAAATGGTGGCGGAGGATGGGGAGAAAACCTCCATGAGGACAATATGAGAGAAAAATGCTGGATCAAATGAAAAACTAGAAACCTGACTAAACAATTAGAAATTCAGGAGATTAATAATGGAATATCAGAACTAGAAATAGCAATGGAAGGGCACTAGAATTTAATAAATGGAAGAATCAGTGACATGGAGGACAAAAACCTTGGGGGTTTGGGTAGACAAGACAAACCAATTCATAGACACTCGTGTGTGTCTAGGGAAGAGCTTTATATAAACAGTCATTGTACATCAAGAAAATATCCCAGTCCAGTACAGATCATAAGTCTGATATTAGCCCATATGTCTGATTTAAATCTATAAATTCCTCTTCAGACTCACATAACGCATGCAATGACTCTGAATGCAGGAAGATCACAGGCCAGTGGGTAGAAAGTCTTGTGGATCCAGTGGCAGTGGGAATATCTCAGAGCTGCCGTGGGTCTCCACGTGGCTTCTCCAGCTCCTAGATTCTGACTGCCATCAGCATAGCTCCATGTGGCTTCTCAACAGGAATGTCTCTCAGGGAGTGAGTGTACCTGGCCTAGCGAGCTACTTATCTATCCCCTTAGTGTCTTCAAATGAAGTCATCAAGCAGCGAGCTGATTGACAGGCTAGACTCCAGCCCTTCACAAGTTGACATCAGATTATGTAACTACCACACCTTGATACAAATTTGTCTGTAGAACAATCAGATAAAATGTGAGAGAGTTTTGCATATATATATATATACACACACACCCACACACACACACAAGGGAAGACACTGGCAGGATTCAAAAAGTTAAAAGCAACAATCTTGGGGAAAGCAAGGTATCACATACAAAGGAGCATCAACCAGACTAAGCATAGATTTTTTATCAGAAGCCATGCAGCCCAAAAGGCGATGGAATAGCCAGTATAAACTCTTGGAAGAAAAGGGATTTCTGAGAATTAGATATAAAGCAAATTTATCCATAGAAAAGATGGCACAGCATTTCCAGATAAGCAAAAATTGAGGTTTTGGGTAAAAGTTAGACCCACCTTACAAGAAAAAGTTCTAAATGAGTCCTTAGAACTTTCATATGAAGAAGGCAACACAGTTTCAGGATTTCACAGACTGCTTCAAATTTAAGAGGGTAAAAGTAAGTACCAAGATAGCCATGAAGAAAATCAATAAGTCTACACACAAAGTAAAGGAGAGACTTAAAAAGATTCAGTAAACACAAAAAAAGCAATGATGGGTAGGAAGAGAAAATTCCTATACAGAAAGAACTTACCCCAGAAATTAAGAACCAAAAAATATAACAAAATGACAGCAATGAACTTGTACTATTGTTAATTGCCCCAACAGGCATCTTCATGGCACAGTGGTTATACGTTGGACAGAGCACTTCAAGGTGATTCAGTTCAAAATCAGAAGCTGCTCTGAGGGAGAAAGATGGGGCTTTCTACCCTGTACACAGTTACGGTCTCAGAAATTCACAGTTTGACCCTGACCTATAGGGTCACTATCAATCATTCTTGGCTAAAGGGCAGTGATTATTGATGACACTAAGAGAAACCCTAGTGGAATAGTGGTTACTCATTGGGCTGAGACCTACAAGGTTAGTAGTTCGAAACCACCAGCTGCTCTGAGGGAGTAAGAGAGAGTTTTCTGTTTCTGTAAAAAGTTACATAGTCTCAGAAACTCACAGGGTAAGTTCTACCCTATCCTGGAGGCTCATTGTAAGTCGGTGTGATAGTTACAAAATCTCTTGTCAACTTGAGACTATTAAGAGTGAAGGTATAGCGTTTAGCCTGTCGAACAGGCCACAGTGTGATGACCTCATTTGGAGGTGCTGAGGGGATAAATAGCTCGCTGGAGGTAAGACACACATACTCCCTCTCTGAGACATTCCTGTTGACCAGCCACATGGAGACACACTGATAGAGCCAGAGCCCTGGAGCTGGAGGAGCCACGTGGAGACCCACATCAGCACTGAGACGCTTCCCCTGCCACTGGATCCACAAGACTTCCCACCCACTGGCCTGTGATCTTCCTGCATTTGGCATCATAGCATGTGTTGTGTGAGTCTGAAGAGGAACTTTATAGACCAATACCGGACATACGGGCTGATATTGGACTTAAGGATTTGATTGACTGGGTTGGGATGCTTTCTCAATATACAATTACTCTTGTATATAAAGCTCTTTCTTATACACATATGAGTGTCTATGAATTTGTTTCTCTCGCCCACCCGGCCTAATATGGTTGGTATTGACGCAACAACAGGGAGGATTTTCAGTTATTTTTATCATTACTTTTGCTAGTCAGTTTATTATTAACCACTCTAAATATAAATTAATTAATGTGTCTGTCAAGAGACAAGGAATAGCAGAATGAATTTTAACCAATCTGTGTATCTATTAGAGATACACCTTAGACACAAAGATATTGATAAGTTAAAAGTCAAAGGATAAAAAGAAGAGAGAGAGCAAGCAGGCACCAAAATGGAGCAAGAGTAGCAACAGTAATTTGGATGAAACATCTTCAAGTTAAAATCCACTGCAAGAGACAAAGAAGGGAACTATAGAATCATGAAAGCATCACTTTGCAAGAAGACATAACTATAATAAATACATGTGTCCCTAGTGACCATGACCAACCAAGCTCCCTGCCTCTGACTCAATTCTGATGCACAGTCGCCCTGTAGGGGAGGGCGGAACTGTCCCTGTGAGTTTCTAAGACTGTAACTCTTCATGCACATAGAAAGCTTTATCTTTCTCCGGTGGCGCCTAACAATAGTGCTCCAAAAAACCCCAAACAGACCAGTCAACTTATAATTGAGTTGAAAAAATAGACAGTTCTACAATAGTAGCACATCATTTTCTTTTTCATTTTAAAATCTTTTTATTGAGGGCTCATACAACTCCTATCACAATCTATACATACATCAGTTGTATATAGCACATTTGTACATTCGTTACCCTCAGCATTCTCAAAACATTTGCTCTCCACATAGGCCCCTGGCATTAGCTCCTCATTTTCTCCCTCCCTTACTGCTCACTCCTCCCTCATGAACCCTTGAAAATTTATAAATTATTATTTTGTCATCTCTTACACTGTCCGACGTCTCCCTTCACCCACTTTCCTGTTGTCCATCCCCCAGGGAGGAGGTTATATGTCGATCGTTATAATTGGTTCCCCCTCTCTACCCAACCCTCCCTCCATCCTCCCTGTATCACCCCTGTCACCATTGGTCCTGAAGGGTTCAACTGCCCTGGATTCCCTGTGTTTCCAGTTCCTATCTGTATCAGTATACATGCTCTGGTCTAGCCGGATTTGTAAGGTAGAATTAGAAGCATGATCGTGAATGGGGAAGAAGCGTTTAGGAAGTAGAGGAAAGTTGTATGTTTCATCCTTGTGTAGCACGTCATTTCTATGATGGCCAGAAAAACCGGAAACGAACTAAATGAAGATATCAAACCAAACACAACCACAACAAAAATCAGCCCACCACGGTTGAATCTTCGAAGACTGTCAATCTACTGAACCAGAATGTAGATTGGCTCTTTGTTCACATCTGTTTTTCCTATGAAACAACTTTCAGTTAGCTGACCTTTCAGTGAGCCGCCAAGTTCTTTAACCAGCGTGCCACCAGGGTTTCTTCAATAAAGATACAGAAGATCTGAAAAGCAATAGCCAACTCAATTTCATCAACATATATAGAGCCATGAAGCTATAAAACTTGAAATCAATAAAGAGAAGGAAACAAAATTGAACACATGCAAACTGCCTAACACATGACTTAAAAAACGATTGAGTCGTTGAAGAAGTTAAAAATTAAATTTTAAAATTCTTAGAATCCAAACAACCATAGCCTACCAAAATCGGCGCAGCCAAAGCCGTGCTCAGAGGAAAAGTTATCCCAATAAGTGCACACATCAAAAAGGAAAAGCATGGTCCAAATTCCATAGCTTCACCCCAGAGTTGAGCAAATCGCGAAGAAACAGTAAAAGGAGTCCGCAGGAGTCCATCAGACTGTTGTCCTCCCGATCCCATGCTTTGTACATAGCTCTTTCTTTTCCCTTCATCCGCATGCCTCAGTTCGAAGCCAGCTTGATGCGGGATAGCTGGTCTAATCCCCTGCATTAATGGCGCCCAAAGTTGGAGCTTTGAAAACCGAGGATCCTGGGACGGACACCACTGAGTTAGCACGGCCGTGAAACTTTACAGAGAAAATTAAGGTTTCCAAAGGAGCAACACGGTGATGACATCTTATTTCTCTCCCCCTGATATCCATCACTTTCCAAACCAGCAAGAAGATACACCAGGGCCTCATCAGTTCCCCTATACAGGTCAAAGTCTCTCTCGACTATTGTACCATGACAGACGCTTCATTCGGAGGCTACACATTGTAATCTCTTTAGAAATGTATTTTCCTTCAGATGCCGACCTCTCCATATTCTGTAAAGAAGATCATTCCTTTTCTCTGAGGTCTGGACGTTGCAGGGCATCACAGCCTGTCTCCAGTGGTGCTTTCCACGATGGCCCCCACGACGCAAGATTTGATTGCTTATAGCTGAGGGATCTTGGGGGACAGATTATCAGTAAGTCTTCATAACGGACCCCCAGAAACAGACATGTGAAAGAAAGCGATTTACAAGCAGGTGGCCAGAAAAGCTTGCCCTGTAAAAAAAAAAAAAAAGGAGCCCGCAGAAGGAAGGAAATAATGAGGTTCAGAGCAGAAATAAATCAAATATGGAATAGGCAAACACTTGACTCAAAAAACTTTGCGGGATCTTTTGAGAAAATCAATAAAATTGACTAACCACTGGTCAAATGGACATATGGGGGTGGGGGGGGAAGTGCAGTTGCAAGTAGCCCAAATAAGAAATGGGTGACATTTCAACAGAACCAGCCAAGGTAAACATAATCATAACAGGATAATATGAAATATTATGCCGCAGCACCTCGGAGAAATGGACACATTTCCAGAAACCTAGCTAACCTCGTGCAAATAGAAGCAGTTGTTGTTGTTGGTGGTGGTGGTAGATGCCATTGAGCCGGTTCAGACCCACAGTGATTCCATGCACAGTACAATGACGCACCACCTGGCCCTGAGCCATCCGCACAATTGTCCCTACGCTTGAGCCCCTCGTCGCAGCCGCTGTGTCCATCTCTCTTGTCAAGGGCCTTCTTTTCTGCTGCCCCTCTACTTCACCAGCATGATGCCTTTCTCTAGGGACTGGTCTCCTGACAACGTGCCCGGTATATGTGAGACCTAGTGTCGCCAAACTGCCTTTAAGGGGCATTCTGACTATGCTTCTTTCTCGCGGCAGATCTGTTTGTTCTGATGGCAGTCCATGGACCTTTTAATATTGTCAGACAGCAACATAATTCAAATGCATTCATTTCTCCTCGGTCTCCCTATTCAATGTCCAACTGTCACATGCATAGGAGGAGATTGAAAATACCATGGCTTGGGTCAGGCGCACCTCAGTTCTCAAACCATCTCGCTTTCTCTTCAGCACTTAGAGGGGTCCTGTGCAGCGGGTTTACTCAGTGCAGGGCATCTTGTGATCTCTTGACTGCTGCTTCCATGAGCACTGATGGTAGATCCAAGCCAGACAGAATTCTCAACAGCTCTGTCTTTTCTCAGCTTATTGTGATGTTACTTGGTAGTCCAGTTGTGAGGACTTTCTTTTGAGAAGAACATCTAAATACTTCATAGACCTACAACAAAAGAAAAATTGAACACACACACCCCTCCCTCCTTCCAGCAGCAACAACAAACAGCCCTGGCCCAGATGGCTTCCCTGGAGAATCCTATGACACATTTAGGGAAGAGCTGACTCTAATTCTACCCAGACTACTACAGTGAATAGAAAATGGAAGAATGCTTCCTAATTCACACTATGAATGCAGCATGACCCTGAAGCAAAAGTCAAGCAAAGATACCACACAAAGAACATTTCGGACCAATTTCCCTCATGAATAGAGATGCAACATTTTTCAATAAACTTCTCATCAACAGACCACAGTGGCATATGAAAATAATAGTAATGCATTATTATTAGGTGGGGCTCATACCAAGGATGCAACATTAGAAAAGTTCACCGATGCAATGCACCATCTAACCAAACCAAGACAAAACAATCACATGTTCAAGTCTATCACACAGAAAAGGCATTTGATAAAATCCCAGCACCCTTTTTTCATTAAAAAACAAACTCAGCAAAGTAAAAATAGAATGGAAACTCTTCAGCATAATTGAGAGCATATATGGAAAACCAATAGCCAACATTTGCATAAAAGAAAGATAGAAAATGAGGATGCCCATTATAATTACTCTTATTCAAAACCGTCCTGAAACAGAGAACAATGAAGCATGAAAAGGGAGCAGTGGGCACCCAAATTAGTCGGAAAAAGGAAAACCATCCCTAGTCTCAGATGCCACATCCTACACAGAAAGAAAGCTCAGAGTTCCACAAGAGCATTCCTAGAACGAGCAGAAAAACTCAGCAAAGTGGTAGGGTAGAAGGGCAACCTAGAAAATCAACTGGGGCCTTCTTCACGAACAAGGAGAACTCTGATAATGAAATCAAGAGTGCAGCCCCACTTGCAATAGCCCCCAGAGGATAAGGTGCCCAGGAACAGCTGGAACCAGGGACAAGCGGCACCGGAAGAAAGTGCACGGTACCTGCACACGTGGAAGAGCATCCCATACTCACGGGCTGGGCGATTTCACATTGCAACCCTGTCAGCCATCGAAGCAACCCACAATATAACGCACTGCCGACCCAGTCCCAACATCGTCCTTTAGTGACACGGACTAGCGAATCTCCAACCGTATACGGAAGGAAGACCCGGGCTAGCTACACCACCATTAAGAAGAGGGTGCAGTAGAAAGCCTCGGGTATCGAGCTCAGAAGGTACTCTCCAGCCGCAGCCATCACCGCAGCCTGGGACGGGGAGATGTAAATGTTGTACCGTATGTGATTTTTCAGCAACTCTAGTCCATGAGGTAGAAAGACATGGAAGCAGAGAGACGTGTGAACATATAGTTAGTTGTGGGCATATGCATATTCATGTCTGTTTGTGCTACAGCCATTGTTTTCAAAACCATTATTTCAAAAACAACACGTCTGCACCCTTACTCCAGACAGCATTTTTGTTAAGTGCCACGAAGCCAATTTTTTAATATGTTGTTCTTTAAAAAAGATGAGGGTGGGCGTTTTGGCAAACAAATGAAGGCATGTGCTCGACGCAAGGAGAAAAGGATATATATTTATATATGTATATATATATGTATGTATTTATATATATCCTAACATATAAATATTCCTAACATACCCAAACATCTTGTAGGAATGATTTGCTGGGCTTGAAGGTTAAGCTCATAAACATGGTGTTCTGTATCCTAGTTCAGTGGGGAGACTCTGGAGTCTTAAGAATGTGGGAGTGGTCATCTGAGATACATCAGTTCCTCCATGAACTAAAGGAGCTATAGGGTCAGGGTCGGATTGCCAACAGCAAGACCGCTGGTGCAAACCCAACAGCTGCCTGCAGGAGGAAACTGAGGCTGTCTACTCCTACAAAAGGAGGAAACTGAGGCCGTCTACTCCTACAAACGTTTGCAAAGTCTTGGAGGCCTTCTATAGGGTCACTAGGAACAGGAATGGGCTCAATGGTAATTTTTATTATTTTTATTTCTTGTATCTGGAGCAAAGGAAAAAAAGACTCAAAGGAGAAATTAGTCCTCAGAACGAATGGTTCAAGCTAACGACAGTGTCTTTTGGCCTGAGACCAGAAGAGCTGGACAGTTCCCGCCTACCACCACCGAGTGTTTTGGCCAGGGACACTGTTGAGGTCCTGGTTAGAAGGGGGTCACAATAGAGAACAAAACTCAGATTCATAAGAGCTCAGACTTACTGGGGGCGCAGGGACGAGCGGAAACTCCCAAGCCTGTCATCCTAACCGGGAACTGAAGCCACTACCAGAGGCCACCTTTTAGCCAAATGATAGGTTGGCTTACAAAAGAAATAACCACACCTGTGAGGCAGCGACTCCTTAAAGCAATCAAACGGTCAATATGATCGCACACCAGCAGGGAGGGGAAGGCAGGGAGGGCCAGGGAGCCTGGAGAGGTGGAAACGGGGCCGGGAGTGCGGGGATTGTGACCCGTGTCATGGAACACTTTGTATGTCAGTGGTTGAATAGCAATCTAATTTGCTGTGTAAACGTTCCCCTTAAAGACAAAAGGACTTGACCTTTTCTGGTAAAGGATACAGGTACTGAGGAGTTCTCAGTCATGGTTGAAATTATACCCAGAACTAGAGAATGTGATATTCCTGGTGTTGAGATAGCATTTTGTATACCTAATATTGTGACCCAGTGTTGTTACTATGTGTCAGTCATGTCTTATCCTCTGATTGACTTCAAATCCAAATCTGCCGAATTCTCTACTACCATGTCTAAGAGATACCCCGGACAATTGCCTATGTGTTATTCGGGTCTAGGGTTCCTACCCTGGGTGTTTGGCTGGTCTCTTAGGCTACCCAGGTGGGATGGCATTCAAGGTTTAAATGTGACCTTTGGCCCAAACACATTTCCATAAGGAGTGACTTCTTGTTCATCTCTCCTAAAGCTTTTGCTGTCCTCTCTATGTAAACTGCCTGCCCCCACCCACTGAATTCTTCTTAATAAGCAGCCTGAGTCCCCTTCCTGAGGGGCGAAGAAGGGCCCCAGAAGAAGAGACATCTGCTTGTTTACATCTCTCGCCAAGAATTACCCAGCGCACGTGGCTGTCATTTGTGTTGAGGCCAATTCCGACACCTGGCAAGCCCAGGTGTGTCCGAGTAGAGTGGTGGTCCTTTGGGTGGTCAATGGTTGTGACCTTTTGGGAGTCAGGTTACGAGGCTTTTGTTCAGAGGTCCCTCCAGGTGAACTCAAAGCCTCAATCCTTTGGTTTGTAACTGAGCACGTGATGCTACACGGGGCTCCTCCATGGGCGGTACGACCAAGCCCACTGCCCTTCAGTCTGCTCTGACTGCTAGAGAAGAAAGCTTCTCCTGGCCCCGTGGAGCAGCTGGCGGTTTGAACTGGCAACCTTTCGATTGCAGCCCAACGTTTGCCCACAGCAACCCCAGAGCCCCTTCCTCACAAGGCTCTTAGGTGGGCCAGGGTGAGTCTAAGATTTGCAGATAACAGAGTTGGTTTTGCAAGCAGCTGCTGTAAAAAGTTGCATCCCTCCAGAATGAAATAAAATTGCTATGGTTACATGTTCATTATGTAAATTTTATAAAGCAAAGAAAAGCAAACGGAAGAAAATAAGATTACCTGTAATTTGAGGGTCCAGAAATAACCACTGTTTTGAATTAAGGTTTTTTCCCTCCATATTAACAGTGAATTGTGAATATTTTTGTGATCCTCTGTTTTTTTTATGGCCCTAATTTTTTGTTGTTGCTTCATGGGATTTTATGATATGCCTATATTCTGTTTTATTTATGCAATGGAGTTTTTAATGCTTGGGAAAATGACAGTCTTTGCAGTGAAGCAAAAATTAGATATAAGTCTCTTGAGAATGCTCTTTCCACCTAGGTTCTTTTTACCCAGAACCGACACACAACTGGCTCTGACTCATTGGTCGAAATCGGTACTCGTTTCCCAGGTTTTCCACTAACCCCGTGCACGGTTTCCATTAAGAAGTGTGGCTGTAGATGAACTTGGCCAGAGACTTTCTTTGTTAACAAAGATGCCCACTTCTGTAGGTATTTCCCTTGGAGTCTCTTTGCTCTCAGTTCAAGGAACCCTGGCAAAGCCGATTCTAAGCACTTGGCTGCTAACACAAAGGTTGGCGGTTCAAACCCACCCAGTGTGTGCTCCTTGGGAGAAAATACCCAAAGAAAGGGTCCCCCAAAGTAACACAGCCGAGGAAACCCTATGAGGCAGTTCTCTGCCATAGAGCGTCGCCAAGAGTCAAACACTCAAAGGCAGCCAGTAACAAGTCAGTCCCGATGACAGTGTGAAGCGCTTGCATGTTATTTGTCCATCTTACTTCACACTAGACTGTATTACTTTTTCATTCCAATCAGTTTTAATCCCGTAGCTCCAGTCCTTTCCACAAACATGATTTCCCTCAGCTGCACCACCGTGCTTTCGTTGCTGAGGAAACACAAGCTTCTGATGGATTTAATTGCTTGCCCCACATGGCAGCTGTAGGGAGTTGGCTGAACCGACGGCCCTGGAGCTGATTCCAACTCGGAGAAACGCTAGGACAGCGGAGAACTGCGCCTTAGAGTTCTCGAGACTGTAAAACTTTGAGGGAGGACACAGCCTTGGTTTGCTCCCTCACAGTGGCTGGTGGGTTTGAACCGCCGAACTCACCTCACCGTTAACAGTCACCTCCACCCCTTTCCCTCTGTCTCCCATGCTGTTCGCACTAGAATAGCATCCACGATCAAGTCCACATCGTGCTATTTTCTGAGCCAAGAAGTGTCTCTGAAATGCTAGAGGCACAGCATATTCTTTGAAAAAGGAGTTGATTTCCTGGTTTTAGAACATTTTAAAAATTTTCAACATGAATATTTAGTTTCAGACACTATTCCATATTTGCCATCTTCACTCAAAGAGACTAGAAACACTTTTTTTAAAGGTACTTTTCTTAAATTCACCAAACTGAAGAAGCGGAAATGAAATGTGTATAATTGAGCTTTGACAGCTGGAAGCATCTGGAGTTCTCTGCGCAACCTGATCTTCCCCCCATGGGTCTGGCGCCCACTGAGCACACCCGTGCTGTGGCCCCGAGGCTGTCTGAAACCTGGAAATGGTGAACCATGGGGTCGCAGCTTCCTTGGCTCTCGCATCACTGGCCATTCCAAGGCCTTCTTCCACGAGTTTCTGGATTAGCCACAGTTCTCTGTTCATCGAGGTTGACAATCTGCCATTTCTTGGCTCATCTGTTGAGGCCTTCTTTGAAATCCCTCTAAACACGTGTTGTATGTGGGGCAGGATTCCTTTAAACTTATTACAAAGCTTCAGTGATTCGGAGAAATGCCACTGGGGTTCTGTTAAAACCTTGACCTTAACCCTGACTTCACAATGACCCTTTCTCCCCCGTGGTACAATCAGTATTCCCTTTTCGCAACCGCCCTCAAAGACTAAGACAGGGAACGGCATCCCTGAGCCAGTTTGGCCAGAGCATCCCCGGGTGGCAGAGCATGTTAGAAACGTTCTGTGTGAAAGGAGCTTGTCCAGGTCTGAGTGGATTCCGAGCAGCACCACTTTGACTCACCTTTGTATTCCAGACACACATTTAGATTTAAATATTTGCCTCCACAAGCTTTGTAGCAATGCGTGAATATGATCAAATAAAAACAAACCACGCTTTCGTTTAATCTCTAGGAAAAATCATAACATTTTGCTAATCCGGCGGCATTGATTTAGCACTGATTGTGCCCCACGCCTTGATTGGCTACCATCTTTTCTGAAACGTTGCGTGCCTTTGTTTTGTGCTCTTGTGTCTTCACAGCTCAGGAATAAGGGTCAGCCTGACCCTTCAATGTGGGTCACCAGGTACTAGGCAGAGAGCGTTTTTCTTGCTGGTACGTAGTCATGTACTTGTAGTATGGTTACCACTGATTGAATTTCGAATTAGCTAAAAAACATCTGGGCAAGGGTCATGTAAATAAATATCCATAATAGGCCATATTTTCCCCAGATTATTTTAGCTAAACAAAATCCACCCAATCGCAAAACACACTTGCGTGACTCACGTAGTATGATTCTAAGTAAGTCCTGAAACACCTAACTTCTTTGCTGTGGCATTCAAATAGGTGTGCTAGGCATTCATAGACAGTCCCACGTGCTTCACATTCCCTCTGAAACGTTGCCTGTTGTGTCCGATTCAATTGAGTGCCTTTGGGGAGTGCTTTCTCTGGCCTTATATGGTTTCAGGTGGGTTAAATTATTTTCCAATATCGCTTTAATTTCTGAGGGAAAACGGGCGAGATGTGTGTTTTGGATCTGCTGTGGGCCCGGGTCTTGCAGGAAATCATAGAACTAGAGGAGATCTTTTCGGGTATTTTGACCCACCCTTCCCTCCTCCCCCCCACCTATCCCCTCCACACAGGTAAATTACAGACCGTGTTCTAGGGCAGATTCTATTTTAGCGTGTAAGAACGCATGCTCACATTTCCCCGTGGAAGGTGTGTTTGTAGGCAGCTTCAGGCTTATTTTAGGTGTTATCCTAGTGAGCACCATACCTTTATAGTCAGCCACCCCTTTGTCTGGATGCATGACACCGGGAGTTGTGGTGTCCTACTCAGTCAATTCAGACTCATGGTGAACTCAGGACAGGGCGGAACTTCCCCGCCGGGTGTTCCTGGCAGTGTGCTGCAGAGACCAGCCCGCGGTAACCATAGCTAAGAGCAGCAGAGACGGAAGAGCGCACAGGGGAGTTATTGTCAATTTGGGGCCACCGTGAGGGTGGCCAGGCATCATAAAAGCTAAGTGCACGGAATCTGTTTCCAGGTGGCATAGATATGCAGAAACATCAAGTGTTCAAAACAGCTGTTACCCATTTTTTAAAAATCTATCATTCACAGCTTACACATAAGAAAACACTTTCAGAGCAAAGAAAGCGAGATGTGAGAATTATATTTACTGAAGGATCCATCTTTTATTGCTGGGAAATATTTAGAGGGATCTAGCTATGACAAAGGGAGTCCTGGTGCTGCTGTAGGTTACTTGTTTGTGGGGCCATCAGTATAAGGTTAGCAGTTCAAATCCACCAGTCGCTCCATGGGAGAAAGACGAGGCTGTCTGCACTATTAAGGATGAACAACCCCAGAAACCTTATAGAGGATCGCCAGAGCTGCAATGGACTGCATTAGAGTTGGTGGTATAATCAATGAGCTCGGGGGTAGTAGGGCTGGGGGTCAGTGGTGGTTCCGTGGACACCACTTTGGTTTCTAGGCCAACACGTCTTCTGCTAAGCCACCAGCCCTCGGCTAGTGGAGATTTGCATGTTGATTCAATACTGAGGAAGCTGGGCTGTCTGTTCCCATGAAGATTTACAGTCTTGGAAACATATACAAGGGTCACCATGAGTCAGAATCTGGGGAGAAAGGCTTGCTTATCCAATTCCGTACAGCAGCCAGGGAAAACATTACGGACCTTAATACCGTCTGATATGCAACTGATCATGAGGAGGGTGGTGGTGTTGCTCCTGCTAGGTGTTGCCAAGTCGGTTCTGCCCCAAGTGCTATGCACAGCAGAAGGAAACCCTGCCCTGTCCGGCTCCATCCTCATAAGTGTTCCTGTGCTGGAGTCCGTCCATGCAGCCACGGGGTCAGTCCATCTCGTTGGGGGCCTTCCTCTTTCTCTGCCCCTCTGCTTTACCAGCCAGGCTGTCTTTCTCCAGGGACTGGTCTCTGCTGACACCATGCCCAAAATAGATAGATGAAGTCTCACTGCGCTTGCCTCTCAGGAGCACTCTGGTCGTACCACTCTGAGGATGGCTGGGACTGGCCCATATTTGGGTCCATTCTGCATGGGGCTTTCCATAAGCGTATGGGGAGTCACTGTGAATTGGGGTCAGCTCCACAGCAGCTAACAGCATCAGTGAATTGGACCAGGCAACAAAGCACCAGAACCAGGCTTTCAGTAAAGAATGATGAGGCTACCGACACGGGTAAGGATTCGCAGAGTACGTCCGTGCTGTGTATTTGGTTCGCAGCCACTGTGCTGTTGGATGCGTGAAACAAACAGAATGAGACGTTTTTAAGGTGGAAACCCTTGTCCGTTCAGTCATAGACCAGCTTCTCATGGAATTCAGCGAGTTCCTTCTACCTGGAGAGATGGAATCGTACTATTTGGTAGCCCACCAGGGCTCAACGTCATGTTCCAGGTGAGACAGCATTGCTTCGTCAGTGCAGCAGATATCGGCCTCTTTCCTGGTATGTGGGGAAAGCAGTGTGTGAAAGGAGAGTCCGTGTTATGGTCTTTTCTAAACTCGGAGGCATATTTAAGCCAAGGACTAAGTATCGTCCATTTAAAAGCTACTCTGTGTTCTTGAATCCGTCCACAAAAGAACTGAAGGTTCTGCTGGGAAGTACCTCACAAAAACTTCACTGCATAGTTTTAGAAACAAAGTTTTCTTCAGGAATTTTCCGCGTGTGTTTTCAGCGTATGGGCTTAAGGAAGCTGGGTAGGTTGGTGTTTCTGGGAAGACTAGGGGAGGACACCGGTCCTGAGAGCTGACTTTGGAGAGTGACTCTGGTGAGTTTAGAAGGCCTGAGGGCAGCATTTAGGGCAAACCATTCGCACTACCTAGGGACTGACCCCACCCCAGCCTTTCTTTTCACAACTGTTTCATTGTGCCGTAGGGGACAGTTTACAGGGCAGATTCGTTTCCCTTTCAGTGATCAATACATGCTTTGGCGACATTGGATTGCAATCCTTGCAACAGTGGCCGCACTTTCACCCCTTCTCCCCAGGCCCCTCGCTTTCGGTCAATCAGCTCTGCTGCTCCTGTCTCCCGCCTCTGCTTTGGGGCAGGGGTTTGGGTTGGCCTTCTGAGTCTTGTCAACTGGATTATTGCCAGGAGGACATTTCTCACAGGTGTGTGCTTTGTGGACCCCTCTGATATTTAGCAAAAGATGGACAGACCCCAGGAGACCCACGAACCTTTGAAGAAGTGGGGTGCACACATACTTTATAATCACAACTTCCTTGTACACAAGATTGGAAATAGACGCTTTTTCACGGCCTACCGACATCAAACCGACCATTGTTCAGTCAATTCCTCCTCACAGGAACCCTCTAGAACAGGGTAGACCCGCCCTGGGATTCTCCAAGGCTGTAGAACTGTTCGGGAGCAAGCGGCTACCTTTCTCCTGCAGACCCTTGACGTTTTGGCTATCAGCTGAGCACTTCACCACTCTGCCACCATGGCTCCTCTCTGCTGACTTAATTCTCCTTTAATACACTGAGGATTTTTCTTTTGCTACAGTGGTAAATAAGAAAACAGAAATAGTCTATCTTGCATATCAGTAATATATCCACACGTTCATTTCACTTTCTAAACCTGCTTCAGCTTAAATTTGCTACTTGTTTATAAATAATGTCTGGTTTAGAATGTTAAACATGGAAAAAAATCAAAACAATAACAACTTCTCCCAGTGAAAACAGTCTGTGCATTTCAAAGCCGATTGACCTAAGGATATGCTTCAGACAAAGAAGCCGCTCAAATAAATTTTAGAAGAATTCTTTAGAACAGGAAAAGAGAAAGTTAATTTTTGTGAGGCTGGAACACGAGCATGACAGCGTTAGCCAGGAATGCTGGGCCCTGCGTGTGGGGGTGGGGGCAGCCTCCTGAGCACAGGTGTGACCGCGTGCAGCTGATCCAACAGGACAGGAGTCTGACATCACTGTCTGCTTCACTTCAGCTTCTCAATGAGCCGTGCCCAATCAGGGAGCAGCAGAATTCTGAGAAGGCGTCTGGAGGGGTTTGGTTTCATGCCGAGCGTACTGCCTTTAGCCTAGCTGCCTTTGTGAGCTTCCACGTGATCATGTTTAGGCCACCGATGGTCCATCTGTCAAACAGTATGCAAAAAGAATCACCCCCGTTTCTCTGCATGTCTAGAACCTCTTTAAAACGCAATCTGTGTGTGCAGTCTGCCTCCCTGCTTTCCTCTGTGACCCTTTTTAAGTCAGCAAATAGTTCTAAGAATCCTTATCAGGCTCCAGTTCCTAAACTCGTAAAAGATTAACGTAGCAAACTCTAAGACAAGTTACTAGGGTCCCTCCCCCTCGCCTCTCCCTGTACACTGGATGTGTAAAGACTGGTTCCTTGAAGGGCCAAAACAAAAGCAAGGAAAACAAAAACAAACACAGGACAAAATCAAACGCAAGCTACTGCCCAGTCCACTGCAATTTAGGGCGACCCCAGTGTGCTAAAGAACCGTACTCCCCACAGGTCACAGTGAGTGGGCATCGACTCCATGGCAGTGAGTTTTTGTCTGAGGGTTTTCAGAGACTGACTCCTCAGAAATAGATTGCCAGACCTTTCTTCTGAGGTGCCTTGGGCGGGCTTGAACAGCTACTTAGAGTTAGCAGCTGAGCCCAAGAGCCATTTGCACCCCCACCGCCTCCAGGGACACCACATTCATTGGACTTCACCTGTGAGTCTTCTCACCGCTCTTTCCATCCTTCACACCTACGTGCTGAAGTCTCCGTCCTGGACCGAGACTCAACCACCCAACATGGTCTCAAGGATGGAACTTTGGCGGTCAAACGTGGCTGGAGAAAACCATGCAAATGGGATGGTTTGTTCCCATTTAAAATTTGCATTCATAATCTCACTAGGTTTCTCCGGTGAGTGGATCCCAGTTCCACAATGGTTGTACACTTTCTCCAGTCTCATCTATGGCAAGCTATGTAGCATCTATGAAGGTGCTATAAAAATATTGCTACTAGAGTTCCAACCCATGCACACAGGAGTTTGTGCCAAACAAAACACGTGTAAACATGGCTCCGGTCAGTGGATGGTGGCAGACAAGATTTTCAGGATTATGCCTGTTTTGGTTTCATTAGTGTGCCAATGAGAACCATGGCTTTTGAGTGACTGCTGGGTGAGTTAAATTCAAGATGAGCAAAGGTCAGCTCAGAATATTGTGGCACTTTTAAAAAACAATTATTACAAGTCATCACAGTGTGACAAACTGACAGACTACTTCACAAAAAGCCAAGAGACAACCTGGGGTCTATCTCACCTGAATTTTGAGAACATCTCAAGAAGAGATTTGACACATGGGACATTTGTGACCGAAGACCCGATGAGCTGGGAAGACCAGCATTCCTGAAGAAAGCAAAAGGTCGTTAGAAAGACAGGAAAGAAAAGATCATTGTGGACGTCAGAAGAGACTCTGAAACGTGCTCTTCACTGTGGAGTAGCTAAAACAAATGGAAGAAAGGAGGAAGTCAAGGAGCTGAATTGAAAATTCCAAAGGGAAGCTCCAGAAGACAAAGCCGACTAGGATAAGAAAATGTGGGAAGAGATGGAATTGGAAACCCCAAAAGGAAGAGCACACCCCGAATATCTGAAACTGATGTGATCAAGAACGAGAACACCGGGACTTCAAGCTTCCAGTTGCCATCTTGACGAATTCCATGGACAAAATAGTGAACACTGCAGGAAGTACCCAGAGAAGATGGAAAGAACACACAGAATCACTGTCCTGTGAAGAACTGGTCTATAGTCCACCCTTTCAGGAAGTGACATAGGAGCAAGAACCAATGGTCCTGGAGGGAGAAGTCCAAGCTGAACTGAATGCATTAGCCAGACACAAGGATCCAGGAGCTGACCCACTGAAGTATTTCAGCAAGCTGAAGAAGCACTGGAAACACTCACTGGTCTATGCCCAGAAATTCAGAAGACAGCTCCTTGACCAACTGACTGGAAGATATCCATGTTTGTGCCCATTACAAAGAAAGGTGACCCAATAGAATGCTCAAGTTATAGAATTACATCAATGATATTGTAGACAGTAACTTTTTTGCATAGGACCATATAACAATGGTTATAGCAGAGCATTGATTAACAGGGAGCTGCCAGAAGTTCAGGTTGAATTCAGAAGACCACGTGGAACAAGGGATAGCACTGCTGATGTCAGATGGCTCTTGGCTCAAAGCAGAGAACACCAGAACAATGTTTGTGTTTTATTGGCATTTGACTGTGTGGGTCATAACATGCTGTGGATAAGCTTGAGAAGAATGTGGATTCCGGAACACGTCAGTGTGCTCATGCAGAACTTGTAGATGGATCAAGAGGCAGTTGTGGGGACAGGACAAGACCATACTGCTGATGTAGATCAAGGATTACAGCCTTCAGCATGGATTACAAAATCCCCACAACTGGTAACATTGTGATAAATGGAGAAAAGGTTGACGTTGTCAAGTTCTGGGAACTCCTGTATTCATTCCCAGGGCACGGTCCATCAGCATAGAGCCATGTGCCTTGTCAGTAGAGCATCCCTCGGGGAGTGAGGAGAGAGAGAAATGTCTCCTGCCTCCAAGGAGGGAATACCGGAGTTCCCAGAATTCTTGGGAGAGGGCCACGCCCACACAGAGTCTTCCTGCTATGTATGCGATCCCATGGGTCCTTTAGCCAGGGAGAGCAGGCAAGAACAGTGTGGAGAGACCCTCCTACATTCCAGCACACCGAGAAGGTCGTTTTCACCGTAGCCACAAACTTTAGGGATATTAAAATTTCACCAGCATGAATTCACCTGCAGAGCTGGAGAAATCGAGCTTCCTTCTATCTGTTGCTAGAGCAAGTTATTAAAGGCTATTTTAGGTAATCGGTTTTCATGGGTAATTGACACTTCCAAGCATTACAGAGGAATAAAAGGAACTCAACCTGTCTGTAATTCTTTCTGAGAATGAACAGCAGTTTCCTTGTTTTCCAGGTTAACATTTAAAGCCATAAGAAACAACAACAACAACCACAATGAAACAAACCAAACCAACAAACAACTGTGTTCATTCTTTTTATTTGAACAGTTTTATTGAGACTTAATTGCTCACTACAAAATTTACCCTCTGTAAGTATGCCACACAGTGGTCTGCAGTGTGTGAACAAAACTCCACAAATACCACCGCAATCTAACTTTGGGAGAGTTTCCTCAGTCTCAAATGAAATTCCATGCCCCGTTGCGGTCACTTCCCCACACCCACTGGCAGCCATCCACCTACGTGCCGTTTCCATGGATCTGCCTACTGTGGACATTGAATATAAGCGGTCTTTTGAGATCTAGATTCTCTCAGCGTGTTGTTGTGTTTTTAGGTTCTTCTACCTGAGCATGTGTCTCAAGACTTCATTCTTTACTTGTTGTTGAATAGCATCCCATTGCATTTAGCCTTTATTTAGCCTTTATTCAGCTGATGGACATGTGTTAGGCTGGGCTAACTAGAGAAATAAATCCGGTGACACTCATATAGGTGGAAGCGTGAACTTTATACTAAGAAGTGATTCTTTTATCAAGAAAGCATCCTAGCCCAGTCCAGCTCAAGCCCGTAAGAAAGTCCTCCTTCAGGCACACACAGCCACCTGCAGGGATGCAGTATGCAAGAGGAGCACAGGCCGGTGGGCGCAGAGTCATATGGATCCAAGGTCAGTGGAGATGCGGCAGGGCACCGGCAAATCTCAGGGTAGCCACCAGAGTCCCAGCCAGCAGGAAGGTGACAGAGAGAGCAGCTCCCAGGGCTCTCCATAAAAGTAGGGCACGGCTCCATGGAGACAGCACAGGCTGGGATCTGATTGACAGGTTGGACTTCCACCCCTCCCTACACTTTTACACATCTTCAAGTTGACATGAAATGATCTCACTACTACAGGACTCAGGTTGTTTCTGCTTCTAGGTTGAAGAATGCTGCTATGAGCGTCTGTGTACAATTTTCGTTTGAACCCCCCCCCACCCCCTCCAATTATCACGAAAATTGCAGAATCACTGCTCTTCATGCTCAACATTCTAGCAAACAGCCTCACTGACTCCCCGAGTGGGCACACCATTTTGTGTCCCCTCGAGCAGTGTTCGAGGAAACGGATTTTCCTACATATCAATTCAGACTTGTTCTTGTCGGTCTTTTGGGTCACAGCTCCCCCGCTGAGGGTGCAATGATATCTCACCGTGGCTTCCTCTCCCAGCTCTACACAGGCTTGCGCACTGTCTTCTTGGATCCATCTCCGCATCTGTCTCTTTCTCGGGATGTGTCCACTCATTTAAGGTTTGCTAGGTTGGCTGGCATTCTGCTGTTCACAGTGTTCCCTTATCACACGGTCTGTATTTCCATAATGTTGCTGGGGTGCCTTTCACTCACCCCTCAGTTTAGCCATTTCAGTCTTCTTTCTGTTCCTCTTTGGTCGATGTTGTTGATCGTTTTTAAAGAACCCACTTTGGGTGCTGGTGAAGTTCTCTACTGTTGTCCTGTTCTCTCTCACATTTATCATCGCTTCACCCGTGATTATATTCTTCTTTATTGGGGGATCTAGTTTACTCCTCCTTTATTTTCACTTCTGAAGGCGGAAGTTTAGGTGATTGAGCTCTTTCCTCTTTTTAAATGACAGCATTTAAAGCGATGCATCCCTCCAGACATGATTGAAAGGCGATCGTGGTTGGGAAAGTGGAGGGGCAGCAGAAATGATGGAAAACCTCAGTGAGAGGGACTCGCCCATCGTTGAAACAGTGGACCCAAGGATGATGGCGACGGTTCAGGGCCTCGTGTGTCTTGGTGTTGTCCCTAAAGTTGGCATGAGTTGGCATTGACTTGATGGCAGTTACCAACAGATATTTAAACACATAAAATGTTTGACATCCAAACCTCTCAGAAATTCTCTACTATATGAAAACCTTTGGTTTTATGTGCTCTGGTTGGTTAGAAATAATAAAGGCTTTATTTTTAATGGAAACCTTAATGCATTTTATTAGTAAGGCTTTATTTGTCAACAAGAATTTTTTCCCCAAAAGGATTAGAAAATATTAACACAAAAAGCAGCTAACATTAAAAAAGGATCCTTAACAGTTAGAGATGTTCCTCCCACCACCCAGATATTCTGATTTAATTGGCATTGGGAACGGGTCTAGGTTTAAGAAGTTTTAAAACTCCTCATGTCAATCTGATGTACAACCAAATTTGAGAATTATTGCCTTAACAACTCTACTTTCTGCTTCTTTAAAGAACGAACTTGTGAAAAATCTTATTTGGATAAATTACTTTAAAATATACAAATAACTCACTTGGTTTCTCACATGAATCGCATAGAACAGTACTTCAGAGAAAATCATCTCTTTTACCTGAAAATTATTCAACCATATTATTTCAGTAAGGGTAGATAGAAACTCCATAAGCACATAATGTGGGCATCCTGGCTGTAGAGTAACCCATTTGGAAAAGACAGACGTTTCAGCTGACTTTAAATCTTATTAATGTGAACCACCAGTGTAATGTGGCGGATGAACTCGATGATGCAGCCATCCTTCCTTCCTAGAGGGAGTGCGGTGTCTAGGGCATGGGAGAGGGCTATTCAGACTCTGTTCTTGATGGATTACATCTGGAATCCGTGTTAAACTCTGGAGGGCTTAAGAGGAACTTTTGGTGAAGGATACCTATTAAAATCATTTTATACAAAACACTGTTTGAAGGTACTGGGGCTATTTCACGACAACAGAGCCGACTGGTTTTAAATGTGAGAAGAGCATTTATGTAGGAGAGGATTAATTATATTAACATAATGGTAATGTTTGAGTTCTCAACGATTTAAATGGACTAATCTGCCTGAGGGCAACTGACCACATTTTTATGGGGAAAAATATGTAACAGGCCCAATGACAGAAGAGACTGGAAAACAATAGCTTCATAATTCAGAGACTCCTATTTTTGAAATATCATAATTCATACATGTAGATTTCATGTTCTTGTGTTTTGTTTTGTTTTTCTTAGCCAGATCCAGGGAATTCAACCCCACTCTAGGTAATTCCGAATTTGATGGAGTCTCAGCAGGAAAGTGCTTTACTCATCTTACGGAGGCTGTTAATTACTGAGTACAGGGGGAAATAGAAAAGCATATATGGAAGAAATGTATCATACTGAGTGATAGCTATTTTATGACAGTATGACTTACAGTTATTTAGCACCTTGTACATGTTATAAAGTTTTTGCAAATACATCGTTGCTAAGGAATGTCCTTTAATTAATGCTCTGAGCCTCTGGGCCTGAACAGTCCTTCAGAATGTAAACCTCCTTATTAATGGAATGTTGACACTAAAGCAGAATCTCCATCTGACGTGGTAAAATGGAAAAGTCACAGATGCCTGTGATATTTAAGAAAAAATTTTTTTAATTTAAAATTAAGCTGAAGAAGCACACACACACACACAAAATCAGAACCACTAAATTTATTCTCTTGATTTTTCTGGTGATTTTGTTACATAAAGCAACATTATTGCTTCAAAATATGAACTTTATGCTATATAAATCTAGACTATAAGGACTGTATCATTTACTGCAAGGCCTACCTGATCGCACCACATATATATATGCACTATATATATAGTGTTAACTTATATACACACACATATATTCCATAAGCTAGAAGACTTGTTAACTCCTAGGCATTGGACAAAGGTCTTTCTGTGATAGTGCCACACCAACAATCTTTCTGTTCTTTGGGCATACAGATGTTTCCTACATTTTGAAATATTCAAGTTACAAAGAGTCATCTTAGGACCATTTGTTTTGTTTTCTATGATTTTGGGCAGGGTAAGGGAGGAGGTTATACATCTTACCATTAACAACATGGATGCCCACAATGTTAACATATATTTGCAAATGTTGTATCCAAATCCCAAAGACAAAGATCATCAATCAGATAATTGAAAATAAATCTGAAGCCCAAATCAAATCTGTCATAGAGCTGATTCCAACTCACAGTGACCCTACATGAGGATTGCAATTCTGTCCATCTTTATGGACAGACTCATTTTTTCCCACAGAGCTGCTAGTGGGTTTGAACTGCCCACCTTGCAGCCCAATGCCTAACCTACAGCCATCAGCGCTCCAGTGTAATAAGGAACAATTATAATGAAAACCACAGCTATCGTTTATATATCCAGTACTTCAGCTTATGTCAGAATCAACTTAGGACGGAGTTGTTGGAATGGAATCTGTCACTCCCTGGTGGTGCAGAGGTTTCTCTTTGGGCTGCTCACCACAGGGTCAGCAGTTAGAAACTGCTCCTTGGGAGAAAGATGAGGCTTTCTACTCCCACAAAGAATTACAGTCTCAGAAACCCCGGGGGGGGGGGGGGCAGTTCTACTCTTTCCTCTAGGGTCCCTATGAGTTGACATAGATTCAATGGCATCGAATTTAGTATTTTTTTGACCCTGTACTTTTTAAGGGGTTTAATTTATGGAATCTATCTTTAGAAATGTATTCTGTTGGCAATGCCTTTGAAATGCACTCTTTAGATTTGCCTGTCATTTTGTTTTTTCTGACATTGCTCTGTTTGGTTGCTAATTGCAAAGTCCGCAGTTCAAACCTATCTGATACTCTGCTGGAGAAAAATGAGGCTTTCTGTTCCCAGGAAGGTTTACAGCCTCGGATACCATGTGGGTGGCTATGAGTCAGAACCACGCGATGGCAGTGGGTTGGTTTGATGTGGCTTGGTTATTCTGCTGTAGAGGTCACGTTTTTGAAACTTTTTATCAGGAGGATGCTATTTTGAAGTCTTTTTTCTAACACCCTCCTATGCATTATATGCTCTCTTTATATCACAAAGTGGTGGTTTTATAGCTGTTCCAGTTAAAACTCACGTTGTCGTGCTGCACTTGCCTGGATGTGCATTGAAGTTGCATTAAGCGTGGCTCCCTCATCAGACAATGGCCAGATCTCTCTGCTGGAGGCAGACAGGGAATTTCAGACCCATTAGATTAATAGTTCTTTGCCCAAACATCCAGTTTTCTGTTTTACCCGTTAATCTGTAAACAATGTCTTAGTGTTTCCTATTAGTTAAATTTTAATGGGTCATTTGTATGTTACATCTTCCTCTTGTTTGTGTACTCAGTTTTGTTCCACTTGAACGTAACACCTTTTCCTACGTAGCTAACCAATCCAGCTTTATTTTAATAGCATGATGAAGGTGTTTCATTTTCTCATTCCCAATGATTAGTTTTGTCTGAGGAAATGTCTTTGGCAAAATGACCTGATTTCTTTGGAGAGCCCTTAAATGGCAAAGACTCTCCCGGTAGTGTGATATGAGTTAAGTATGGGCACCATGATCCTAATGGGCAGGCTCCTACTCCACTGTGCACCAGGAGTCCTGGTGGGACCGTGGTTAGAGGTGAACAGTTCGAATCTTCCGCCTGCTTTGAAAGAGACAGCCTTGGAGACCCCGCGGGGTAGTTCCACTGAGCCCCATAGGGTCACGATGAGTCAAAATTTACTGTATGCAATGGGTCTCAGATCATAGAGCAAAAAGACACGGATCACAAACTCAGAAGTGTAAGCTTCGCTTTTAATTCTGTCAATAACTGGCCATCAGTCCTTAATCATTATCTAATAGATCTGTTGTCTCCACATCTACAAAATGGGATGCCATGATGTTAAGAACGCTGTATTAAGAGGTCCACTCCAACCTGAAAGATCCAGGCTGGCATCATGGTCTTTGATGACCATTGCTGTCGCTAAGAGTTTTCCCAGTGCAGACACACATTTGAATTATGCAAAACCAGCTTTGTACCAGTGGTGAAATTGGAAAAGACTAGTTACTTAGATATGTGAGAAGGTGGAAAATGTGGTGAATTTGCCCAGTCGCTTAGCATTAGTGAAAAGACAGTTTTGGCAGAATAATTGCTTTTTCCATCCTCAAATATACTGTCTTCCTTTCCACCGTAACTATGGAGGCAAGACGTCATATGTTTAAAATCTTTTAACCTAAAGAGGGGGAAAAAGAGAAAGAAATCTCACCTTCAAAACAAATAAACAAACTCTGGAGGAGCCTGCAGGCATTTGGGCTGAACATTTCACTGTCCCAAGAATTGTAAACACCTTAAGACCTCGGGGAGCCATGCCCATGATCTCACTGAGACTTTGGCTTCCTGTATCTCATACCATGCACCTTAGGGAGTTCTTGGAGCAGGGGCAGATGTGATCACGTCTGTGCATTTTCTCAGAGTAGCTCCAGCGCCACAGCTTACTGTCTCCACTGACACAGCCGTGAGCGAGTCCTTGCGAGGTTGTCTTGGGCATGGAAAGGATGCATTGGCACTTGGCCTGTTGAGCCTCTCTCCATTTACATCCCATCACACACAGTTACTGCTCTTCCCCTTTTACTGGTGTCCCTTTACTCAGTGTCCTAAAGATGCCTCCCACCTCACCAGGGACCACTGAGTCAACCCTGTCTCACAGTGACCCCATCCATGTGTGTCAGAGAAAACTGTGCCCCTGAGGATTTTTGCGGACTGATTTTCTGGAAGTGGATTACCAGGTCTTTCTTCTGAGGTACCTCAAAGTAGATTTGAACTAGCAGCCAAGTGAGTTCATCTTTTGCACCATCCCAAGATGCCACCCTCTCCTTCTTCTTTATAAATTCAATTAAATTTAATTCATTAAGCATACACAATAGTACAGACATTAGGCCATACCCTAAGCAAGAACTTATTAATCCTTGGTCAATCATGGCTGAGGATGCAAACTCAGAACAGACATGAGTTTGTGAAATATGGCTATCCAAGAACAATAACTTGGAAAGGAAAATAAATTATATGCTGATGCTCTACGAGAAACATCATTTGCCCTCGTCGAAAACAGGCAGTGTGCGCACTACATCACAACCAAGTTTCTTGACTGACAGTGGGAAACCACAGTACCCCACTCAGTGATGGTGACAGACCACGCCATTTTTAATGTGTCACTCTCCATGGGCCTGACAACAATCCAGTCTCCCTCAGCAGGCTCCTGGAAGGGCTCCCCACACCCTCTCCATGTGTCCCACTCCAGGGCTTTCACCCCAAGTTTTCCCCATTCTCAGGAGCATTCTGGTTCACGCAAAGTTTGAAGCAACGGTGGCCGTGACCTTCTGAGCCAATCTTTCTGCTTTGCTTGTGTTTGAGGTCTTGGCGCTCTTTCCTAAAGCATGGGGTCCAGCGGAAGAGCGGTGTTTTAGGAGGGGCAGTGGAGAAATGATGGGGGCCTGTGACGGACCTCCACTGGAGTGCTAGTGGGAAGGAGAATCCAACACCACACCAGCACAAGGTCGATTTTCACAAGGCAGAGGTCAAACCTGCCTGCACCCTCCACCTTTCTCCTGTTCTGACTCAAGTCGCCCCTCCCACAACACGCCACTTCCTGGCTGGGCTTGATCGTCCACTGCATGGACCACCCACAGGTCATCATCATGGGCTTGACTAGGGAATCTGACTGGCGAGTGAAGGAAAGGATACAGTTCTTTTTCCTCCAGGCTTCTTCTCAGCCAGGCTGGCAGACATGTCGCTCTCTCTGGTCCTCGTGTTGAGAAATTTCTTTTACTGTCACCATGAGGCCCCTGCTCATGCTTCTAGGACAGGAAGTGCTTCCTTGGTAAACCTGACCTCATCCACCCTACAGCCCTGACCTTGCCCCTTCAGATTCGTTTGTTTCTCACACCCAAAGATCACGAAGAGGGAACATGGTTTGACACCTCCCTCCAAGGAAGCCGTTTTGATGTGGGACAAGCGAAGAGCCCCGAGTGCTGAAGAGGAGGCTCCGAGAGGAGAAGAGACCACCTTTAGAAGTGTGTGGACTAGGTGGAGAGTACGAGGGGGAACCCTCTCCCCTCCCAAAATAGAAGTTTTTTTTAAACGCTATGAATTAATTTTTTTTAAACAAAACAACCTTCTCACCTTCAAAGTACTCTCCACTACACTTAACACATTTATCAAATCTGCGATTCCGTTCTTGGAAACGTTTTTCAAACACATCTGTTTGGATGGCTGACAGCACCTCCCTCGTTTTGTCCTTCACCTCTTCTACAACGTGAAAGCGCCGCTCTATCGTGTCCTTCTGCATTTACAGAAACTAAAAAGTCACACAGAGCGAGGTTGGGTGGGTCAGGTATGTGGGGCAAGAGAGGCATGCTGGTTTTTGCCAAAAACTGGCACTCTGAGATGGCTGTGTGAGCTGGTGCATTGTCGTGGTGGCAAAACAGTGCCCATCTGTCACAATCGGTGTTTTTGTCAGACAATACTATGCACTCTTTTCAGAAACTCTTCAGTAGAAAGCTTGAGGAAGAGTCTGACTGGTGGAAATAACTCCAAAAGCACTACAAGTCGACATTTTTGTCCATTCAGGAAGTTGATGGACACCCAGAATGAGGTTTGTCATCCATCGACATTTCACCTTTTTGTTGAAACGGAGAAACCCACTCATACACTTGAGTTTTTTCCCACAGTGCTGTCCTTGTAAGCTGTGTTCAACATCACGACAGTTTCTATAGCATTTTTCCCCAGCAGGAAACAAAAATTCACAGCCGAACGAGTTCTCTTAAATCAGCCATCAGAAAAAAACAATGTTCAAATGGAATTGCTTTTACAAAAAAATTCACACTGACCACAGAGGACCTTCCCAGGTGAAGCCACTGGGGGCAACCACTCAGTTTGTTGCTTGGTGCTCACCTAGCGGGAAAAATTCACAGTACAAAAGCTCCCCCACCAGAGCCTTTTTCTGTTTTTTTGGTGGGGTGGGGGAAGGTACCCCTTGTATGTCAGGAAATAGTATCTTCACATTTGGTATATTAGTTCACTGCAGATGTGATGATTTTGTAGCAAACCCTCATAATACATGTCTACATAGAATTCTGTATAATTATTATATAATAATATTTATAATTATGTATATAATTATAATAAACCGAGTTTGTCTTTCATTCCAAAGCTGTCCCCCATAATCATATTACTCATTCCTGCTTTTTTTTAAAGAAAGAAAAGCACAAATGTAGGATTATTTTAAATTTTTACCATCTTTTTTATTTTTACCTAGGATGCTGGAGAAATGGTTCGTTCCTTCGTCGGTGGCTTGGAACTGGTCGTCAACTTACTGAAATCGGACAACAAAGAAGTGTTGGCGAGTGTTTGCGCCGCTATTACCAATATTGCCAAAGATCAGGAAAATTTGGCTGTTATTACAGACCATGGAGTTGTCCCTTTGTTGTCTAAACTAGCAAACACAGTAAGTAACACACCTTTTAAGAATAGTGTACATGCCAAGAAACATGACATTGCTCGACAGTGAGTGTAAAGTCAGGCTACTAAGTTTACTATTCACCACGGAGGAGTCATTCAGTCCCTCGGAGGGCGGTTCAAACCCGCTAGCCGCTCCGTTTGAGAAAACTGCAGCCCTCTACCCCCAGCCAGAAGTACAGCCTCAGAAACCCTCGATGGCATGCCCGAGGTGGGGTAGATCAATCACTGCCTGTGGATTTGGTATTCGGGCTTGGTAATATATGCAAAAATATTTAAAATGAAAAAATATTAATACGATCTTTGTGGGGAGGGGGGAAAGGCTGTTTCTATTTGCCTCTGGCAAGTATAAATACTATTATATGGTAATTCCCATCGACACCGTCAGGACTCTGCCCCTCACTTCCCGCTCCCTCGTCTTTACCCCCATCGTCTCGAGTATCATCCTTCATGTGCTTGCTCATGCCAACGTTGTAAGTTAAATATGCCTCCCCCAGCTCCACAGCATGGGTCGGTGGCATTCTTGAGCTGGAAGACTTTGGCAAGCCCTGTATTGTTGATCTCTAGCTGTGTCAGACGAAATAAGCAGGCCTTGGAAACAATGACTGCACTATGGCCAGAAGTAGACGTATTTGAGTACTGCTTGACCTACTACTGGGAACAAGCGTTGTCGATCAGAAATCCAAACATTGGAAGGATGCTTGGTCTAGAGACCTCTGGGGGGGCCAGTACTGAGCTCCTAAGAGACCTGCCAGTTTAATTTAAAGGACGCCAAGTTGGACTGTTATATTGTTCAGGAGAATGGTATAATTAGATTGAGAATCAGGTCCTGTTCAGTGGCGTGAAGGGAGCGCTGGTGGCATCGTGGTTACGCATTGCGTGACTCACCACAAGGTCAGCACTTAAGAAACACTAGCGACTGCGTGAGAGACAGACGAGGCTTTCTACGCCCTTATTGCACACCTGTATGACCTCACAGCGTCGCTAAAATCCCTTTTCTGCACCTTGTTCTCCTCTGTGCAGAATAACGATAAGCTCAGGCGTCACCTGGCAGAAGCTATCTCACGTTGCTGTATGTGGGGCCGGAACAGAGTGGCCTTTGGCGAGCACAAAGCGGTGGCTCCACTCGTGCGGTACCTGAAGTCAGAGGACACCAACGTGCACCGAGCCACGGCCCAGGCCCTGTACCAGCTCTCCGAAGACGCCGACAACTGCATCACCATGCACGAGAACGGCGCCGTCAAGGTACAGTGTGCTGGCGGGCGTGTTCGCCCCACGCCGAACACATGTGGGCTGGAGAAACTGGAGTCCTTTTAAGGTGTCATTTCAGAGTACTTAGGCGAACCAAGTTCTCATGGTTCTGGCACAGAGAAGTTTAAAAGGACACAGGCTTTTTCTAAGGCCAAAGAGCATGAAATGTGTCCCGGGAAAACTTAAGTAGTTGGGCCAGAAATTGAATGGGATTAAAGCAGATGCTTTAAGTAGTGATTTGCATGTAAATAATGTTGGATGGTCATATGCAGATGTCGTTTGAGTTTGGTGCCATCAAGTTGATTTTGACTCAGAAGGACCTGTGTGACAAAGAGGAGCATTTCCATAGGGCTTCTGGTGTGGTGATGTTGAAGGGGCAGATCTTTGGATCTTTCTCTTGGAGGATTAGGTGGGTGAGTTCAAACCTGCAACCTTCTGGTTAGCAATAATATGGACCTAGATAACACGTCAATAACAGATGCACTAACTGAAGAGCTGGCTGTCAATGGGACTTACAACCTAACCCTACCCTACCCAACCCAACCCAACCCAACCCTATCCAACCCTACCCAGCCCAGCCCAACCCAACCCTACCCTACCCTACCCTACCCTACCCTACCCAACCCAGCCCAAACCAGCCCAACCCAACCCAACCCTACCCAACTCAGCCCAATCCATTGCCATCAAATTAATTTCAACATATAGCAACCCTTTCTTCTTTGGAGCTGCTGGTGGATTTGAACTGGTGTCTTCTGATTAATAGTCCAGTGCTTACCCAACAGCCCCATCAAGGCTCTTGTCAACAGGACATAGGCCTCATAATCTTAATCATAGCCACAAAGGACCGATTCAAAGACAAGATTTGTTTATCTGTCTGTATCACACCTGTGCCTTTACTCAATATAGAGGAGTCACTGGGTGGCACAAATTGTTAGCTGAAAACTTGGCACTTCAAATTCACACCACCATTACCCCCAGTGCCTTGGAAGAAAGGCGTGGTATCTACTCTGGGAAAATCAACTGCCGTAAATTCCCTGTGGAGCACACTTGTGCTTGGGCCCACATGGGGTCGCCATGAGTCTGTGTCAACTCTACGACAACTTGTTAAACAACAGACGGTTAGGAGAGTTTCTTCACATGAACTTTAATATAAGTATATATCCGAAATCACCTAGAACTTCCGAATTCAATATTTTAATGATAATAAATAGGAAAAATATGTACATTAAATTGGCAGCTTGCATGTGTTATGAAAAAAGATTTAAAACACTGGTTCTTTTCCATAGCTTGCTTGTACATTATTATTTTTCTGTTTATTTCCCCCAAGTGGAGCCTATGACAATCTGATGGCTTTATATTTTGAAATGTATTCCCATAAGGAGACTTGGTGGCACTGACAGGCTACTGATGGACTGCCAACTGCACAATTAGTGGTTCAAGCCCGCCAGCTGCCCTGCATGAGCAAGATGAGGCTCTCTGCTGCCATATAGATTCGTGGTCTTGGAAACCTAGATTGGCAGTGTTTCCCAAAGTAGGCACTTCTACTCCCTGGGGACACTGGACACTGCAACAGCAGATACCTAATTTTTGTCTTCGACTGGGGGCTATGGTACATCAGTTTTTAATTGCTAGGAGTGCACTGAGTGATTTTCCTTTTTTCCAGAAAAAAGGTGGTAGGCCAAATAAGTTTGGTCATCCATGCGTTATAGGGGTCGCTATGAGTCAGAAGCATCTTGATGGTGGTGAGCGTTTTGGTTTGGTATGGCAAAGTTGATTTGATCTTCCAGACAAAAGTTATCAAAATATCCATTTAATCAGTTCTAATCAAATGTAGATGTGGCAAACATATGAAACATCTTAAGAATAATAAGTTTGAAATTCCAGTATTATCTTGGGGTGACTATTTTAATTTCTCTTTCAAATATATTGCAGTTGAAGAATATGGTGTAAATTTTTCTGAAACCCAATTTACATTTAAATGTGTCAACCTTTCCATTATAAGTCTATTTTAATGACATGTAAATTAAGCCAAATTAATTCTTGCAAGTAGAAATCTGGCATTAAAAATAACTCTTATAGGAAGTGCCAACTTTTAAAGGTAAACTATTAAAAATATATCAGAATGTTGAGTTCAAATTGGTAACGATTGATGAAAAGTGATGTTGCTTTGACATGAATATCTTATATTTCAAGAAAGAATATATTTTTTAAACAAAATTGCATTCTGCAACAGAGCAAGGACTTGCACACCCTAATATGGTCTACAGTGTATATAGTCTTAAAACTAGCAGTTCTCAACCATGGGTTGTGACCCCTTTGTGAGTTGAACGACCCTTTCATGGGGCTCGCCTGATTCATAACAGTAGCAAAATGACAGTGATGAAGTAGCAACAAAAATAATCTTATGGTTGGGGAGGGCATCACCACAACATGAGGAACTGTATGAAAGGGTGGTGGCATTAGGAAGGATGAGAACCACTGTCTTAGGTGATGCCTGCGGTTAATGTGATCAGTAACTAGCCAATTGAAGGGCTGAGGGTTCAAGTCCACCCACGGTGCCTCGGAAGAAAGGTCTGGTTCTTACTTCTGAAAACCAGCCACTGAAAACACTGAAACACTGAAAACATGCTTCTCATTTGACTCTCAGGGGGTTGCAATAAGTTGAAGTCAGTTCACGGATGACTGATTTGCATTTGTCTGTTTTCATTTAAACTACCTGCAGTGCTGGGTGTAGAACTGCGACATTTCTGACTTTGAACCCAGGATTTTGGCAAATCCTTGACTGTTCTTGTTCCCAGTTGCTACCGCACCTTTCTAAGCAAAGCCGTGTAAAGCTATTCCCAGTTCTGCAAGCCCTCTAGCTGCATTCGCCAAAAGCCATTGTCCAAGGGCTCTGTGGCAGTCACCAGAATCATCCTGTCTGTTCACAAGCCATTTACTCTGTGGTTGGCTCCTCGGTTAAGCCATTTCTTCAACAGCCATGGCGGACCGTACATAACTCCTCCGGTTCACGCCAACTTGTATTTATGCAACAGCAACGGTGAAGGGCGTATTTGAGGGCCTGGAGTCACAGGAGCCCATTTTCAAATGTGTTCCATTTGAATGATCAGTTTGCATTTTAGGGCCAGAGCAGCAGTTCCCGGTAGAAATGTCACGTCAGCTACGTGTGTCGTATTACATTTCCCAGCTATTGTTGTTGGGGCCCTTGAGTCGGTTGTGACCTCTGCTGACCCTCTGGACCAGAGAACCAAATTCTGCCTGCTTCTGCGCCCTCCGCTAGTAGGCACAATGAAAGGGGAAAAAATAAGCAGGTGACATTCATTGTAATATGCGTTATCTATCAAAAATTATGATTTCAACATGTAATCTAACTACAGGCTCACTATGGGGTCGCTATGGGTCAGCATTAACTCGATTTCAGTGGGTTGGTTTTGTTATTTTACACTCTCCCTCTCTTTATCTTACTGAATACCAAGTCTTTGAAATCCATCAGGTACTGTGCTCTCATATTACATCTCAGTTGGGACTGGTGCTCCCCCACCGTGCACAGAGAGCATTGACCTTAGTAGACAGCACAGGAGGAGAGAGGTGGGCATTTGGGAAGGATCAGCTTAGATGTGAAAAGAAGTCGGGAACAAGGACAGATAAAAGGGTTTGGGAAGGCAGCACAGAGGAGTCTGGGAGAGGTTGGCATTTTCACTTCAGGACCATGTCCACTTGGAAGAAGTGTCAAAGTAAATTTGAGACGTTAGCAGGTTAATCAGAAGTCATAGCAGCCCAAAGAAAAGCAGGTGTCAGTGGGATATGCATTTAAACACCATGGAGAAGTCAACAAGGATTCCCCGGCTCATAGTTGTAGAAGAATCCTTACTGGTGCAGAACCTTTCCTGGGAAGACACTCTTGTATGTGCATCAGACTACCCCTCCTGCTAGGTAAATACATGGAGGGAGAGATCATCCAACTCTTGCCCTCATTACAGTGTTATGTGGCATTCTTTCTCGGGTGGCACAAAAAGTCCAAACATTGCCTACTGGCCAAAAGATGGTAGGTGTTAAGTCTGCCCATGAGTGCTCTCCTTTTGAAGCCTCAGCCATTGACAACCGTCTTGTTCTACTCTGACACATCTGAGTTGGGGTCCACAACCCTCGCACTGGTTCTTGGCAGACGTGTCAGTCAAGGCAGTGGGGTCATTACAAAGTAATTAGAACACGAATGTAGGAACTGTCGGAAACTACATAGAAAACATGCAAAACATGCAAAAATGGTCAGAGATTCTTGCTGGCGGTCACAAAGCCATAATGTAGGTAAAGCATGCCAGGGAGGAAAAGAAGTTGCAGGGGCAGAGCAAAGGGAGAACGGTTCAATCAGGGAGGGGCCAGCAGGATTTTCTTGGTGCCCTGCCGGCCCCCCTGCCAACCCCCCCTGCCACCATCTCACCCCTGACAGCACAAGTCCTGGCATTGCAGAGTCTGGGGAAGATGGAGCACATAGCCCATCGTACTCAGATACTGGCATAGGACAAATAGTGTACGGAGTCAGGTGTGTGGAGTTTAGGAATAGAGATCACCCAGGAGCTCACAGTGTCTACATACAATCTGCATACTTCATCATTGACCTGTCATAGAATATTTTCGGTAAGATAAACTTCTTGGTGTAGCATTGTGGTTTGAGTACTTTCCCACCTTGCAGATGTTTCCTTTAAGTCGAGGGTTAATTCACTTGGCAGTAATCCAGCAGGGCTTTTGGGTATCAGAAGGATCCTGGGGTGCAGTGGACCCGTGCTTGTTTGCTGACCCAAAGGTCAGTGGGTTGTAATCACTAGATCCTCTGTGGCCGTCTTCTGGGGTAAATATTTATAGAGTTGGACATCCTATGGGCAGTTCTTCACTGACCTACGTATTGATCTGAGCTGGATCCTGAGTCGAAGGCAGCAGTTGGGAATTTGGGATTTGCAGGTGCCCTTGAAGATACCATCGCGCCATGTAGGGATTCGTATGGTGGGTTCAAAGAGTTACCCTAGATGACTGCCAACCATAAGACTCAAGTCTACTCAGAGTGCCTTGGGAGAAAGTCCTACTTCGGAAACTCAGACACTGAGTCAGAATGGACTTGACTACAATTGTATTTTTAAAGGGAGTCATATACAGACTGGTTCCTGGTGGTGTGGATCTTATTTGTATTTTTTCCTTTGAAGTGAGTAAGATTACCAGTGAGTTATGTCTATCTTATTTCATTTCTCACTTACCTTTATTTATTTTACTATTTTAATAACTTTTTAAAGATGTATCTGTCTGCACATATTGAAAGTGTATTATTTGATAAGTTTTGACACATATATACTAGGTGTATGTATGTTTATGTGTGTATACATACACCTTCTGAGATACATATTGATGCATATGGTGTGTACCAAAGTTAGGATAATGAACATTTTCACAATCCCTCAAAGTTTCTTTGTGTCCTTTAAAATCCTCTCTAGCCTCTCTGATCCCCAGGCAACCACGAATCTGCTTTCTGTCAGTAGAGACGGTTCTGTATTTTATGATTGAATGTAAATAGAATAGCACAGAATGTGCGCTTCTAGTTTTACTTCTTCCACCCTGCATAGCTCTTTTCATATGCATTCATATGCATGCCAGTGGGTTACTGCTTTCTATTTCTGATTGGTATTTCATTATGTGCATGCACCACAAGTTGTACATTCACTTGATGGATGTTTGGGGTTGTTTCTGATTTGGGGTGATTACAAATAAGGCTGCGATAAGCATTTCCACCCAGGTCTTTGTAAGGGCAGACACTTTCTCTTCTTTTTTTTTTCAAGTAGAAAAAAATGCTTTTTTCCATTTTCTTTTTTTAATCATTTTATTAGGGGCTCATACAACTCTTATCACAATTCATACATATATCAATTGTCTAAAGCACATTAGTACATTCATTGTCCTCATCATTCTAAAATTTTGCTCTCCACCTAAGCCTCTGGCATCAGGTCCTCATTTTTTCCCCTCCCTTCCCACCCGCCCCTCCCTCATGAACCCTGGTTAATTTATAAATTATTATTTTGTCATATCTTGCCCTGTCCAATGTCTCCCTTCACCCACTTTTCTGTTGTCCGTCCCCCAGGGAGGAGGTCACATGTAGATCCTTATAATCGGTTCCCCCTTTCTAACCAACCCTCCCTCTACCCTCGCAGTATGGCCAATTACACCACTGGTCCTGAAGGGATCATCTGTCCTGGATTCTCTGTGTTTCCAGTTCCTATCTGTACCAGTGTACATCCTCTGGTCTAGACAGACTTGCAAGGTAGAATTGGGATCATGATAGTGAGTGGGGAGGAAGCATTTAGGAACTAGAGGAAAGTTGTATGTTTCATCATTGCTACACTGTACCCTGACTGGCTCATCTCTTCTCCATAACCCTTCTGTAAAGGGATCTCCAGTGGCCTACAAATGGGCTTGGGTCTCCACTCTGCACTTCCCCCCTCATTCATTATGGTAAGATTTTTTGTTCTAATGATGCCTTATCCCTGATCCCTTCGACACCTCCTGATCACACAGGCTGGTGTGCTTCTTCCATGTGGCTTTGTTCTGAGCTAGATGGCCACTTGTTTGCCTTCAAGCCTTTAAGGCCTCAGACGCTATATCTTTTGATAGCTGGGCACCATAAGCTTTCTTCTCCACATTTGCTTATGCACCCATTTTTCTTCAGCGACTGTATCATGGAGGTGAGCACACAACGATATGTTTTTTTGTTCTGTGATGCCTGATAAATGATCCCTTCGGCACCTCATGATCACACAGGCTGGTGTGCTTTTTCCATGTGGGCTTTGTTGCTTCTGAACTAGATGGCCACTTCTTTACCTTCAAGCCTTTAAGACCCCAGACGCTATGTCTTTTGATAGCCAGGCACCATCAGCTTTCTTCACCACATATTTTGCTTATGCACCTGCTTTGTCTTCAGTGGTTGTGTCGGGAAGGTGAGCATCATAGAATGCCAATAGAAGAAATTATTCTTGCATTAAGGGAGTACTTGAGTGGAGGACCAATGTCCTTCTGCTACCTTAATACTAAACCTATAAGTATAGGCACATAGATCTATTTCCCCATCCTCATATGTCAACATATTTGCATATGTACATGTCTTTATCTAGACTTCTATAAGAGCCCTTTGCCTCCCAGCTCTTTCCTCTATTTCCTTTAACTTTCCTCCTGTCCCACTATTATGCTCAGTCCCTACTAGGGTTTCAGCAATTCCTCTTGGTTACATTACCCTTGATCATGTCCTACCAGGCCTCCTATACCCTTTTCACCACTGATTTGGATCACTTGTTGAACAAGTGAGTTTGTTAACACCACTACCTTTCCCCCCACCCACCCCTTCTCCCATCCCCCCGCCCCAGTACTGTCGGTCCTGTTGTTTTCTACTCCAAATTATTCATCCAGCCTATCTTATTTAGACAGACCTGCGGAGATAGTAACAGTCACAAAAACAAGACAGAGCAAAATCAAGCAACAATGTACAACAAAGCAACAACAAACCAATGACAAAAATCAAACAAAACACAACAAGAAAGCTTGTAGTTAGTTCAAGGATCATTTGTTGGCCTTTCGGAGTGTTTTCCAGTCCAGTCTGTTGGGGTAAGTGCCTGAGAGCGGAAGGGCTGGCTCAGAGGTCTCTTTAGCTTCCAGGGACACTGTCAAACTGTTTTCCAAAGTGGTTGTAACACTTACATTACTACCAGGGAAAGCGTCCTTGTGGTGTGGTCTCTTTCACTGTATTTTTATTTGAGACACTTTAATAGGCAAGCAGTGGTATCTCATCTTGGTTTCGATTTCAGTTTTCCTGATGATTTGTGATGCTTGACATCATTATAGGTGGGATTTTCCAGTTGTTTAACTCCTTGGATAAAATGTTCATGATTTTTTACCATTGTTTGTTTTCTTATGTTGAGTTTTGAAAATTTTATCTCTATTCTGGATACAAGCTGTTTGCCTGATATCTAGTTGGCAAATCTTTCCTCCTCGTCTGTAACTATCATTGTTCAGTCTGGCAGTGGATCTTTTGAGGAGCAGGCGCTCTTAATTTTGGCGAAGCCCAATTTACATGTGGGAGCGGTGGTGCCACTTTGAGTTAGGTATTGAGCTGCCAATCAAGAGGTCAGTGTTTCAAACCCACCAGCAGCTCCGTGGAGTAAAATGAGGCTGGCTGCCTCCATGAATGTGTACAGCCTCAGAAGCTCGGGAACTCCTAGGCAGCTCAAGTCAGACTCAGTGTGATGGCAGTGAAGGTGGTTGGGTTTCACATATGTATGTATGTAGTGTGCTTTTGGCTGTCGTAGCTAAAATAGCGTTGACTTGCCTAATACCTGGTCATGAAGACTTTCTACGTTCTAGTTTGTTTTATTTTATGCTTTTCATTTACATCTGTGATCTATTTTGAATACGTTTGTTCATGATGCTAGGGATGAACTGAAGTTCATTTTGGAGACACATGTGCTTGCATCCTTTACTGCTCTTTATCCTCATGGATTTCTCTTGCAACTTGATAAAGATCCATTGAATATTTGCTTTGCTTTGCGGCTCTGCAGACACATCAATACCACACTGTCTTGACTGCTACCGCTTTGTTTAAAATAACAAGCAAACAAAAAATTCCCTAACCCAAACACATTGCTGTAGAGTCGGTTCTGACTCATAGCGACCCTTTTGGTACAGGGTAGAAGTGTCCGTGTGAGTTTCCAAGGCTGTAACTCTTCGCTGGAGTAAGCTGTCCCATCTTTCCCCCAAGGAACAACTGGTGGCTTTGAACTGCTGACCTTGCAGTTAGCAGCCCAACAAATAACCCCTACACTATCAGGACTCCTATACCTTTATAGTAAGCCTTAAATATAGGAAATGTACTTGCACATACCTTATCCTTCTTTCAAGAGAATGGCATCGTAACAACATTGAGTCTTCTAGCCCAGAAACAAGGGAGAGCCTTTAACGTACAGTCTTGATCTTTAATATCACTCACCAATATGCCCTAGATTTCACTGTACAGGCCTTTCTCGTCTTGTTTTTCACATATATTTCTAGGTATTTGAGGTTTTTAAAATGCTAATGAAAATCATATAGCTCCTTAAATCTACATTTCTACTTGTTTATTGGTATTATATTGAAATAAAATTAGTTTTGTATATTAATTCTGTATCCTACAACGTTGCTAAACTCAGTAATTTCAGTAGACTTTTTGGAGATTCCATCAAATTTTCTACATAGACTGAAGATAGGCGTTCTTTCTGTAAGAAGCCAGATAGCTTTACTGTTGTTTACAACCCTTCAAAACAGAGAGTGCCTCAGCGAGAGGGCCAGATGAAAGCGAACGTAACTTTGCCAGACCATGCCAAAAACAGTGACAAAAAGTCATGTTAAGAGTTGTATGAGCCCCAATAAAAAGATTTATTAATTTTCTTAAAACCTAGTCATTTCATCTGAAGATAAAGAGCTTTTCTTCATTTCCTAACTGAATTCTTCTTGTTTATTTTTCTCGCCTGACTGCACTGGCCAGAACCAACTGAGGAAGTGGTGTGAGAAGATACCCTAGTTTGACTTCTTAGCTTGAGAAGGACCATCTTTTATCATCAAGTCTGATGACAGCTGCAGGTTTCATGTAGACCTCCTTTGTCAGAGTGAGGAAATTCCCTCCATTTCCCTTGGGAATTGATGTTCGATTTTGACACATACCTTTTTTTTTTTTTTTGCATCTATTGAGATGAGCCTGTAGTTTTTCTTTTCTTTTTAAAACTATGATTTATACTGGTGGGTGTTCAGTGCATCTAGGTTCCTAGCAATAGGGATATTGATCTGAATTATTCTTTCCTTGTAATATCTTTGTTTTTGGTTGATGGTTTCACTGATGGAGTCCAAGGATATGTTCTAAAGTAGTTCCTCTTCCTCAATTTCTGGAAGAGGTTTTTAGCACTGGTGCTAGTTCTTCCTTAAATGTTTTGTAGAACTCACGGGTGAAGTCATCTGGACGTGAAGTTTGTTTGGTTCCTTGGTGTGGTTTGGTTGGGGTATGGGTGAGGGCTTGGTAGACGGATTTTAACGACGACTTTAGAATTTTCCTTGGAGAGCTCTAGGTAATGCCTGTGCTCTTTGGGGGTCTTCTAAAATATCCAGAGAGCACTTGGGGGAAATTGACTTGCCAAGTAGTAACTCTCTAATAGCGTATTTGTCTCTTGCCTGTATGTCAGCCCCACTTCACTATAATGTGCCACCTGACTTCTTTAAGTCTAGATCCCTAGGTCTCTGGTCTAGATCTGGACCTCCCCAACATATCCAACTCCTTCGATCCCTGCCAAGAAAGTTCCTCTTCTTCTCTGGAAGGTTAAAGATGGAAAACAACTGCATGCAAGTGTGACATTGAAAAAGAGCATCAACACTTAGTGAATTTCCTATGTGCCAGACCTGTTCCAAAAGCCACCTGCACTTACCCTTTCATTTGATCATCTCAGCGACCCAGTGAGATGGGAACCATGGTTACATCCAGGTGACAGGTGACAGATGACAGCAGAGGCTCAGAGAGATTAAATAACGTGCCCCCAAATTACATAGGTCAGAATAGGAAAAGGAGTCTCGATCCCAGAGCAAGAACTCTCTCACTCCAAAGTCTACTATCTTCAACATCACGAGGAGGTGTAGTTTAAAGGACCCCTGTTGCACATACAAGGCGGCTTTGGGAGGATGAATCTGCTGAGAAGTCCTGCTTGGTGAGTTAGAGCAGCTGCTGGAGCAGGTGAAGGTAGGAAGGGAACTTAGGAAAGAAGATGCTTGTTTGGTGGAGGGTTGATGCCTGGCTCTTCCTGTGCTAGTCTTCCCGTCGTCCCTTGAATATCGATGTCCCAAATGCTCTACTTCCCTCTTACTGTTTAGTGCTTTTTGCAGCCTCTCTTGTTGACCTTGGAATTTTTGCACACTCCTGGTGGTGTAATAGTTAAACGCTGGCTTGTGATCTGCATGGTTGGCAGTTCGAAGCCACTGGAAACTCCTTGGGAGAAAGACTGGGCTTTCTCCTCCATCAATAGTTCCAGCCTTGGGCACCCACAGGGGCAGTTCTGCCCTGTCTTATAGGGTCAGCGTTGACTCATTGGCAGTAAGTGAGACACTGATTCTAGTTAAACATTCTTAGTATTAAGATTTATACCATACGAAGTTATCAGAGGCTGCTTTTTAAAATCTAACTCTTTAGATTCCTACTGAGTGCATAGTCTTAAATAGAGAGAGCTGTGCTGTCCTTTTGCTAGAGTGCTGTTTGTATGCATTTGTGTGAGGGTGATGAATATTGAAATAGAAACAAATTAATGAATAAATCTGAATGCATGAACTTTGGGCTTACTTTAACTTTGGGCGCTTTTTTTTTTTTTGCTAACCTATGTCCTATTTTAACCTTATCCAAAATGGTATTGCATAAGTCCACTATCCTTGGTAACCAGTCAACATTCACGTGTACTTTTTAGCGTCTTAGAGTATCTCCCACCACCAGGGGTCACACTTCCAGGTACTGTAACCCTATTTATATTGTATTAAAAGAAGGAAAGACCCGAATCAAGAAATTAAATGGAAAATCTAAGTCCAAACTGGAAACCTGGAACAAAATCTGTTCCATGACTTGTAGCATCCCATGAATAATGGCAATCCCTTCTTCTTAGAGCCCTGGTCTACTCACATAGGAATACGCACTCCCCTCCCACCCCCAACTGGTGGGGCCATGCTGATGTGCTGTGTTGCCCACAGCAGTGTCTCCCACAATGTGGGCTCACTGGCTTCCTCTCTAGAGGGAACAAGGGGCTTGCTAAATAAACTAATTATTAAAAGTCCGGTTTACTGGGCCATGCCTCAGGTCAACTGACCCAGCGACTCCAAAACTTGTATTTTTACCAACCCCCTATTATGAGTTGGAATGGACTCCAGGTAGTGGGCTTGCTCATGTTTTGGAGTGTTACCGTAGCTGAGGAGCACAATAAAGTTTGAGGACCACTGACTAGCAGGCATTTCAACCACAAGAGCTAAACTCCCATGGACTCCAGTCTCCCACCAGATGTTGGTCACTCAATGAGCAGAACCAGAGAGGTCCTGGTGAGGGTGACCGGGAAACACTCGGTGGGTGGTTACAATGCTGCGGTGGGTATCGCCCCGAGGACAGCTGCTCACAGGTACAGTGATGGTGGCTCTGACCCCCGAGTAAAGAGGATGGGCAGGTAGGAGGGGGCCGTTGCTGTGCAGTGAGTATTAGTACAGAGTGTGAAAGTGGTTTCCTGGAGAGCTTGTGTATTCTTCATCCTACAAAAGACAAGAATGAAGACTTGCTGACAATACCACAAACTTGATAAATTCCTATAATGTGGAGAAGACTTCGTATGCATATGACCTAGTTTAAAATATTCTCTAAAAAGCTTTCAACATAGGGATAAGTTATCAGAACCCTGGCCACTATATTATCCTATTATTTTCCATAGACTATAAGTGGTTCTTCTTCAGCTCATTTAGAGGAGTTTTTGCCTGTGCGTGCTGTTTAATTTTTCAGAGATCTCAGCCATCTAGCTTATCTTCTGTTGGTACATTTTTAGTTATGTTAGATATCTGGTTTTGTCATCAATTTTGGGCCCCTGGGTGTACCTCTATTTTATTTCTATGATATTTGCAGTGTTAGGTTTATGTTTTTGATCCATCATGGGTTACTTTTTATATATGGTGTGAGGTACGGATCCTGTTGGATTTTACTGCAAATGAATATCCAGTTCTAGTAGCATTCGTCAGAGAGACTGCCTCTTGCCTATGGAATGATTTCCTGTGTCAAAGGTCAGTTGTCCATCAGTGGATGGATTCCCTTCTGGCTTCTCAGTTCTGTTCCATCAGTCTGTGTGTCTGTCACTGTGCCAGGACCGGCTGTCTGCACCTTCGCACGCCTGTCGCCGCAGCAACTCATGAGTCTTTCCCCGATCCTGGTGCCACATTCCTCTTCTTTCAGTCTTGATTCCTCTGAGCATTTACGGAGCATACAGATGGAAGAAACAAGGTGAAAGAATACTTCCACCTACCTTTTCCAGTGAGGCTCCCTTGGTCTGCCAGCAACATGAATAACGCAAGTAAACATAGGAGCCAAAAAGCATCGGATAAAAAGGATAGGTAGATGTTTGACAAATCCGAGAGACAAGCGCACACTAGAGCCCCTAAAAGTGCCGGGACGAGAGGCTGCAATGGCTTTGGGCATCAGCATCTCCATCTGCTACCTCTACAGGCAGCCCATGCGCTGGTTGTTAAGTGCCGTCAGCTTGGTCCCATGCATAGCGACCCCATGTACAACAGAACTTGGTCCTCACAATTGTTCTTGTGTTTGAGCACATTGCAGCCACGGTGTCAAATCCATCTTATCGAGGGTCTTCCCTTTCACTCGATGCCCCACTACTTAACCAAGCATGACGTCTCTCTCCAGGGACCGGTCTCTCCTGATAACATGTTCAGGGTACGTGAGACCAAGTCTCCCCATCCTTGCCTCTAAGCAGCATCCTGGCTGCATTTCTTCCCAGACAAATCTGTTTGTTCTTTGGCTCCTGCGTGGTACTTTCAAAGTTCTCTACCAGCACCATCATTCAAGAGCATCTGCTCGTCTTCAGTCTTCCTTAGGCCAAGTCCATTTCCCCTTCATATGAAGCAACTGAAAATGCCATGGTTGGTGTCAGTCACAACTTAGTCCTCAAAGTAACATCCAAAGAGCTCTTGCCCGGCAGGCTTGCCCAGTGCAGGGCACAGTTTGATCTCGTGACTGCTGCTTCCATGTGTATGGAATGTGGTTCCATGGAAGACAAAATCCTGCCCAATTCCAACCTGCATGTCTTCACACGGAGCCGTACCCCATGCTGGAGGTTCCCCTCCTTGAGCTTGATCAGCAGGTGCTTCAAGTCTTCCTCACTTTGAGCACGCAGGGCTCGATCATCGGTCTCACAGGTGGTTGGACGCTTCCCTCTGATTCTCATCCCGAGTTGTTCTTCATATACTCTGACTTCCCTGGGCAATTGCTCAACATACAGATTGAATACGTGTGGCGAGAGGAGACAACCCTCACATACACACTTTTCTTGATGTTAGCTCATGGAGTTCCCTTGTTCTGTTCGCACAGCTGCCGCTTGAGCCAGGTACCGGATCCGCATGAGCACAGCCAAGTGTTGTGGACTTCCCATTCTTTGCCGGACTGTCCACAGTTTAGGCGGCCAAAGGTTACACATTAGATCTGTTCCTCGCTTTTGTCTTTTAGAATTTGTAGGTAAATCAGAGCAGTGCATTCAATTCTTACGTAGCTTAACCAAAGTGCATAGCAAGGAGCCATAGTACACGGCTGGGTAAGCGCTTGACGAACTTAAAGTCTAATGCGGGGTCATCGGTTCAAACTTCACCAGCCACTCCAAGGGAGAAAGATGAAGGTGCCTGCTCCCATAAAAATGTACAGCCTCCCTACTCCTGTGCAGGGAACCTTGGTAGAGTAGTGGGTTATGTGTTGGCCTGAAACCACCAGCTCCTCCTTGGGCTAAAGATGGGGCTTTGTGTTCCTGTTAAGGTTTACGGTCTCAGAAAACCCCAGGAACAGCCCTCCTGCATCCTGTAGGGCCCTAGAGGGTCACAATGGCCTCAATGGCTAGGAGTCGTTCTGTGAGCTATGACTCAGAAACAACTCAATAGCAGTCAGTTTGGTTTGGTTTGTTCTTTTTAAAATCATTTTATTGGGGGCTCAGACGACTCTTATCACAATCCATACATCCAGCCATTGTGTCAAGCACATTTGTACATTTGTTGTCATCAACATTCTCAAAATATTTTCTTTCTACTTAAGCCCTTGGTATCAGCTTCTCATTTTTCCCCTCCCACCCAGCCCCATATCCCTCACGAACCCTTGGTAATTTATAAATTATTATTTTGTCATGTCTTACACTACCTGATGTCTCCCTTCACCTACTTTTCTGTTGTCTGTCCCCCCAGGGAGGGGGTTATATGTAAATCCTTGTGATTGGTTCCCCGTTTCTACCCCATCTTCCCCTCCCTTCCCCTCCTGGTATGGCTGCTCTCATTATTGGTCCTGAGGGTTTATCTGTCCTGGATTCCCTGTGTCTCCAGTTCTTACTTGGACCAGTGTACGTCCTCAGGTCTAGCCAGATTTGTTAGGTAGAACTCGGCGCGCCAAGATGGTTTGGTTTTTAAAGCCAGAAAATGCTGGACGCCTTGCCAGTTATTTCAAAGCTATGTGGGCATTGAGTGAGGTGATTAGGCTGAAGAATCTGCTGTAAGTTAGGGTGGATTCAGTTGTTTCAAAGTGAAGGCAAATTTACATAACATGAATGTACTCCACATTACATAACACAAAGGGGGTGCCCTTAAGTTAGACCAGTGGTTCTCAACCTTCCTAATGCCATGACCCTTTAATGCAGTTCCTCATGTTGTGATCCCCCCCCCAGCATAAAATTATTTTCATTGCTACTTTGTAACTGTAATTTTGCTACTGCTATGAACCGGGCGACCCCTGTGGAAGGGTCGTTGGACCCCCAAAGGGGTCATGACCCACAGGTTGAGAACCGCTGAGTTAGACATTCATAACTCCAGGACTGTTTGTATTTTTTTTTTAATTCTTTGTCTGCCAGTTGGCGTGCTGTGTTTCTTCACCGTTGCTCCATTGCTTCTCTTGGGTGGGCACATCCAGGGACCTAGAGAGGCCAAGAACTTTCCTCACTCTCAATTCAAGATTTTCACAGAAAGAAATCTGATGACCTCGGGCGAGGGCAGTACTCAACCCCAGTCCTATCAAGCACGGGTAAGAAGCCAGTGTGCTGTTTTGCAAAGCGGCTTCTAAGGCTGAGCACTGGGGGTGCAGGCTGAGTGAGGGACAAGGGCCCTGGTGAACCGACTCGCAGAGAGCACCGAAGGCGTGCATCATCGCCAGCGCAGGGTTTGGATGTTTGCAAAGACTGACTGGAAACATCTTGGGCAGGTTGACACTGCCGTTCTCCGCTGGGGGAGAGCTATTTACACTTCTGTTGTGAGGTTATTCCTGTGAGCCCTCTAAAGAGGTACCGAAGACATGTTACCCAATGCTTCCCCTCCAGAGTGTCGCGCCTTATTGGCTACAATCGCACACCCTTGCTGACAGCTTTGGCTCGCTTCATTGATTGTTGTTGTTTTATTTTTTTATGAAAGAACTCTTTCAACAAGCCAGCTTTGTGAGATAACTTGATAATGACGATTAACTGTGAAAGGTAACTGTTTGTAAATGTCATGGAAACTATCCCAGACCTGCCCGCTGCCAAACGCTGATATGGATATACCCTTCTGAAACTTAGAGTAACATTGGCCACCCTCCCCCATTTTGTGGGGGGCGGGGCAGGTGTGTGTGCGAGCGGGCGCATGCGGGAAATGCTTTGTGATTGTACGAGGTGCGCCGTTACGCTGTCATCTTAGGTTTAAGCGAAGCATTCTTTCAGCATTTTAAATCTGCTCAGAAGACTTCCTTTTATGCACAGATACATTTGTGAAGTATTCCCCTGTTGATTTGGGGGTTTTTAAACTTGGCAAATTATGGATTCACATTTCTATAGCTCTCGGTGCTGGCCTCACATTTTAAGTGGAAACCACAGGCTGATCTGGCGCCGACACCAAGCGGCTGCTTTCCCCGGCTTTCAGGAACTGCTGTTAACCGCCCTCCAGTCACGGCACCATGCGCGCAAGGAGATGGACCCCCGTGTGCTCCGGCGGGTTTTCACGGGCTGCTTTTCAGAAGCACATCGCCAGGCCTTTCCCCCTCGTCTGTCTTTGTCTAGCATCTTGGCCCGAAGCCTGTTCAGCTCAAAGCAAAACTCCAGGTTCCTCCAACAGCCATTGGATGGCCGCACGGGAGGCGCGCCCGCTGGGGATTGAACCCACATCTCCCTCGTAGAGGGTGAGAATTCCTTGACCGAGCCTGCGCCCTTCACTTAAACTGGCTGCTCCTTAATGATTAAGAAAGAATGCACAAGGTGGCAAGCGATGCTAATACCCCAAAGATGTCCAAATCACTGCCAACCATAAAACCTTGGCCAAGGCCTCCTGGGCGTTGACAAACTCAGACACTATCAACATTGCGCTTGCAAGTTTCGTAGCAACAGGCCGACACCCTCATCTTTCAGGTGGCCCTTGCTCAGGTGACAGCCCTTTCCATCTGTGCTGGGGAGAAGCTCTGCTCCACCCTTGATCCCCGGCACCCTTGTCTAGAGACGGTCACCGCCACATCCTAGTGAGTTTCCTCTAGAGCCAAGGGGGAGAAAGAAATGTTCTACAGGTAAGAAAATTCCACCAAAATAAAATCTTGGGGGGAGGGGGCAGTGATAGACTTTTTCCGAAAATCATGTTACTGAAATTAGGAATAGTCAGGCTACATCACCGTTGTTCCGATGACACAGAAAAGATGGGCTGGGCCGGGTGGCTTAGCTTGTCTAACGGCCACACAGCCCTCTCATTTAAATAGGCTTGGGTACTGAGGCTTTAGGTTGGCATGAGATGCTGTTGGCACGTGTGAAAACATCTTTTGGTCTCAGAGAAAAAAAGTAACGGCACTGTTTTTGTTTTTGCTGAGCTGTAGGCTTTGTTGCATCTCTGCCACGGTAGCTGTTCTGGTGAGAAATGCGCCATTTCAAGTCAAGGAAAGTGCAGTCCATTCTACAGAAGGAGCCTCTCTCACACACACACACCCTTTTTTTGAGAGAGAGAGTTTTGGAGGGTCTGAAATGTGCAAATGGCATGGCAAAAGAAAGTATACGCTGCTGTCTTTAATGGAAAAAATTGCTACCCACTTGGGTTTGCCAAATTCAATCTGCATGCCAAAAAGTCGAGGAATCTGGCTGGGGCTACAGAGAGCCGCTCCACCTTTCATCTGTATTCCTTTTCTGTATTTATCTAGCTCGAGAAAATGCTGGGAATGTCTTTTCCTTCCGACCTGGCACTTCTGCTCAACCACAGAAACACCCAGGGCTGCCTGGCGCGGTGCTTTGGTGACTTACCGTTTAGTCCGGCTTTGATTCTCATGAGCGGTGAACTTTTTTTTCTCTCCATAGGAAACATATGCAAACTTTATTTTCTTGCCTTGAAATTTAACCCAGGAACTACAACAAAAAATAATAAGGAAAGAAAAGTAAAGACTTTTTTTTAATTATTAAGTTGACAGCCATTTGACTCCATCACGGCCGCCCGACGGTCACTCGGTGGAGTCCAATGGCTGCCCAGTGACGGTACAGCAGTGGGGTTTCGTCCGTCTCATCACTATCCCTATTTGATTCCATACCCAAAGGCAGCTCCCAGGTCATTAGGTTTGGCCTTCAGCTGGCCCAAACTGATTTTCTTGTTATAAGAAGTTATTCACAGGAGCTAAATGTAAGAATTAATAGTAGTATTTCCGGCTTCGTGAGTAAGGTAGTTTGGGGCACTGAGAAAATGACTTCTGTTTTTCCCCAGGAAGACGGCAATTTTGTTATGCACTGAAAGTAAGCAGTACTTGAACTAGCAAAACTATGCAGGCTTCAACTCCCTCCTAAGACTCCTTTTTCCTCCCACAGGCTCAGTCCATTTTTTTGTCACAAACGGAACAAAGCTCTTTGGTTTCAGGGACGGTGTTCTCTGTGCTGCCCGTGTCCATTGCCATGCTGTAAGCGGTCATTCTTTGAGATGTCTGTGGCCGTGAAAGTCCAGGTGTTGAACAAAAGTGACATTGTTTACTCCATCCAGCCTAACATTTGCAGTGTTTCAACCACAACAACCCCTTCTGGGGCCCAGGAATGATCGAACACAATGCTGACCCATCGGGTTAGCGAGTCAGGATCTGTTTCTGCTGTCTTAGTCCTCGATACGTGGCGGGGGGCGGGGGGAGGAATAAAGTGAAATGAAAAGGCTCTTCCTCTTCTTGATCTCTGGTTATCCACGAGCGAAAGTCCGGGAAAAAAATACTTCTAGCGTTTAAACTATCTTTATTTTACAACCAAGTCTAAAGTTTGAATCCCCGAGAGACAGATACCCTTATGAAACAGAGATTACGGTGATGAGGAAGAAGGGGGGGGGCTTTAAAATCTGGGGGTAGTGTCGGTACTTAGCCCTCTGCTCATTATAAGAAATAACTTAAAATATGCACACAAACTGCTGCCAATGTTGATACTTCCACTAGACCATGGCTTTCTGATTGGGGGAAATCTGATCAAGTTCCTGTGAAAATAAATTTCTAAGGCATATTTTCCCCCTTCAGATGATTACTTGCCAACAAAACTACTTGTCAGAAGGTTGACTCAATATTCCTCATTCCATTTTGCACGCAGAGAAGTAAAACTGGAAGCCTTTTTGGAAACGGCCATCTCTGCCCCAGGAGGGCGGGGGCCCTGGCCTAAACTGTGCTACGAGATCCCTGGGACAGGCCCGCTCTCAGAGCCATTAGCACGATTCCATGAGGTCAGGGCGTACCGCAAACGAGAGTGTGGCATTTTCATGCTGACTGCGAGAGACAGTTCGAGATGCTGGTCTATTTCAAAGTGAAATCCTGTTGAAAATAAATTATCCTTCTGGTTGGATATACCTTTTCTTTGTGCCAAAATCTGCCCTCAGTTATGCTTGTACAAGTCCCGGAAATCCTCGCAGCAGGGGAGTTGGGGATCTGGGGAAGGAAGTTGAAAGTCTGGTTTAAGCTACATTCAAGCAAGCTCTTCTCCGCCACGCCGGCGAGTTCTCAGTGTGATGTTGAAGCTCTCGCATCTCGATTCACCCAAAGACACTTGCGGTTTTGATGGTTTTCTAAGGTTTGCTTTGTGTTCTGATTGTGGTTCGCTGTTACTTCGTTTTATTTATTACATCGGCCACTCTTCCATGTTGTAGCACCCTTTCAAGATATTTTTTACCCCCCGGTGGTGTAGTGATTACACGTTGGCATGCTAATTCCAAGGTCAGCGGTTCAAAACTCACCAAGGGAAAGACAGGGCTTTCTACTCCCATAGTGAAGAGCAATTGGCTGAGGAACTCACAAGGTGGCAGTTCTACCCTGTCCTATGGGGCGGTTATAAGTTAGAATTGACTCAATGACAGGGAGTGAGAGAATGATTGAATGTTCAGAAAAACAAAACAAGTTGCTTCTTACTAGTTGATTCCAACCCCTGGTCACCCAAGTGTGTCGGAGAAGCTGTACACCACAGGGATCTCACTGGCAGACTTTTCCAGAACTATACCCGCAGGCCTTTCTTCCAAGATGCTTCTGGCGAATTTTTTAAAAATCATTTTATTGGGGACTCCTACAACTTTTATCACAATCCATCCATCCATCGTGTCAAGCCCATTTGTACATTTGTTGCCCTCATCATTCTCAAAACATTTACTTTCTACTTGAGCCCTTGATATCAGCTCATGTTTCCCCTCCCTCCCCACCCCTCCTCCCTCATGAACCCTTGATAATTTGAAAATTATTATACTTGTGTCACATCTTACGCTGTCCGACGTCTCCCTTCACCCACTTTTCTGTTGTCCGTTCCCCAGGAAGGGAGTTATATGTAGACCCTTATAATCGGTTCCCCATTTCTACCCCTACCTTCCTTCCACCCTCTGGTATTGCCACTCTCACTACTGATCCTGAAGGGATCATCTGCCCTGGATTCCCTGAGTTTCCAGTTCTCATATGTACCAGTGTACATCCTATAGTCTAGCCGGATATGTAAGGTAGAATTGGGATCATGATAGTGGGGGGAGGCAGGGAGGAAGCATTTAAGAAGTAGAGGGAAGTTGTATGTTTCATTGGTGCTATACTGCGCCCTGACTGGCTCATCTCTTCCCCGTGACCCTTCTATAAGGGCATGTCCAGTTACCTACAGATGGGCTTTGGGTCCCCAATCTGCACTCCCCCTCATTCACAATGATATGATTTTTTGTTCTTTGATGCCTGATACCTGATCCCTTTGACACTTCATGATCACACAGGCTGGTGTGCTTCTTCCATGTGGGCTTTGTTGCTTCTGAGCTAGATGGCCGCTTGTTCACCTTCAAACCTTTAAGAACCCAGATCTTTTGATAGCTGGACACCATCAGCTTTCTTCACCACATTTGCTTATGAACCTATTTCTCTTCAGCAATCATGTTGGGAAGGTGAGCATCATGGAATGCCAGTTTAATAGAACAAAGTATTCTTGCATTGAGGGAGTACTTGAGTGGAGGCCCAATGTCCATCTGCTACCTTAATACTAAACCTATAAATATATGCACATAGATCTATTTCCCCATCATCATATATAAATATATTTATGTATGTACATGCCTATATTTAGACCTCTATGCGCTTCTGGCGGTTTCCAATCTCTAACCTTTTGGTTTTCGACCAAGGCATGTTTATTGTTTGCACCACAGTCCAAACAAACAGGAAACACTGCCATCGGTTCAGTCATGTGGGTGTTTGATGGCGTGGGCGGGGCTCCAGAAGGCCTTCTTGCCTGTTATGTGCTTGCCTGCCAGGCCGCTCTTCTGAAAGCCTGTTAAGTGGGTTTGAACTAGGGATCTTTTGTTTAGGGGTGCAGCCCCTGGGTGCCACTCGGGGACCTTCTGTACTGCAGTGCTGCTGACAGGTCATATCAGGCAGTTCTCCGCAGGCCTTTTCAGTCGTAGCTCCTTCAAGTGGTTTTAGACAGAGCAGAACTAACTGTACCTTTTTTTGTTTTAATAAATCATTTTATTGGGGGCTCTTACAGCTCTTATAACAGTCCATGAATCAGTTGTATCAAGGACATCTGTATATATGTTATCATCATCATTTTCAAAACATTTTCTTTCTACTTGGTATCAGCTCCTTTTCCCCCCTCCCTTCCCACCCACAGGGACCCTAGATAAATTATAAATTATTTTTATTTCCATATCTTATACCATCTGCTGTCTCCCTTCACCCACTTTTCTGTTGTTTGTTCCCCCCCCTACCCTCATGGTATCACTACTCACATTACTGTTTCTGAGGGGTTTATCTGTCCTGGATTCCGTGCATCCAGAGCTCTTATCTGTACCAGTGTACATGCTCTAGTTGAGCTGGATTTGTAAGGTAGTACTGGGGTCATGACAGTGGGGAAGGGGCAGCATTAAAGAACTAGAGGGATGTTGTGTGTTTTGTCGGCGCTATACTGCACCCTGGCTGACTCGTCCCTTCCTTGTGAGGGGATGTCCAATTGTCTACAGATGGGCTTTGGGCCTCCATTCCAACCCCGCTCGTTCACTTCAAAATAGTTGTTTGTTTTTGGTCTTCCAATCAACGCTGTGGGTACAGGAGAAAAAACACTTAATACATCTTTTACGGATGGAGGGATAGGCACACGGGCAGGGGACAGACCAAGCCCAGTGATGCATACGGCATTCCGTTGGGTTGTTTTCTAGGCTACAATCCCGATGGGAGCAGTTGGCCAGAACGTTCTTCCATGGAGCCACGGGTGCGTGGAAGTCACCGACCTCGTGGGGAGCTGCAGGGAACTTCACTCTGTTCCATCGTGGCTCCTTTTCCCGACACAGTGCTGGGGGCTGGGCCGCAGTGGTTCCCAAATTTATTTGGTCTTTCACGTCCTTTAAAAAAATAAAATTACTCAGTATTCCCTGGCCATGAAAAACATTTGTGCCATAGGCCACCTTCCAGGCTAGACAGTAGCAGGTGTCTGCTTCTGCAGCCCCCTGAAGTGTTCCGGCCACAGCCAGGGGGTGGTGTCATCCACTTTCAGAAACACTGGCTGCCCTGTATGATTGCGACTCTTACATCAGAAACACTCGTTTGGCTTGGCTTTTTGTTTTGTTTTTGCTTCCAGAGTCCTTGAAATCCTAAACGAAAATGTGTCTTCTCATCCCGAGACTCATTCAACGGTGAAACCAGCCAAACAGATATTCTCCTAGCTTTGTCGTAAGCCCTTTGTTCTAGATTACGAACACAGCATTCTGTATCGCTTTTCAACACTGTCACGTAAGTGGAGGGTTTCCACTTCAGACCATCACTGCTGCCTTCAGCCCCCTCGTTGACATGCCTCCCTTGTCCTCCTCCAGACCCCCCTGATTTCTTTCCCCCTCTTGTGGTCCTCCATCATCCCCCGCAGCCAAGGAGAGCACCTGTCAGTCAGCCGTCTACTCTGTCACGTGATCGTCCATCCCGTGCCCTTCTCCACTTGGTGACCTCCCAAACCTGTTCCTTTGGGCGCGCAAGCCTCTGTCTTGTTTTCGATCTTTCTAGCAGCGGTCGCCTACATAATGATCTCCCGGTCCACTGACGTCAGAGGCACTGGGTGATTTCATCAGTGTTAGTTTTTCTTAGCAATGCGTCGATGGAATCAACGTCTCCTGAGCCATTCTTCCACAGATGGGCTTTGGGTTGATTCCAGGCCCTTGCTACCGTGCACAGTGCTGCCATGACCGTGGGTGTGTGTACGTCTCTTGTACCATGATTCTCACCTACTTAGGGCTAATCCCACGCAGAGGGACCGCTAAGTCTTACGGAATCTCTATTCCCAATGGTAGGAGGTGGTGCCGTTTTCCATCGTGCTTGTACAAAAGAATTGTGTATGAACTTTGCAAATTTAGATCAATTATTGAGGGGCGGGGGAATCATTCTAGAAGAGATAAGTATACAGTTACTAACAGGTCTAATTCGGATAGACGTGCCAAAGCTGTTTCATTCATCAAATTTAGAAAATCAAGAAACTGGAGAGGGAAGCTGGGTAATTAAGAAGAATAAAGTGTGGCGCAGTGGAAGGGTTGTGCTTTTGGTGTTGAATAGACTTGGGCTTGAATGCTGGCTGCTTATGCTTGGACCCAGTCGCTAAGCCACCTGGGCCCCCGTCCTCTGCTAGGTCCCCAGAAGAGCTCCGGAGAGGACTGAGTGATCAGTCATTATATCAGTAAGAAACCTGCCTCGTGGCGAGTGCATCAAAATGTTCACTGTCAGTCTTGTTTGTTTTAGAAGCAGAACCCCATCGAGCTAAGCCTAAGGGAGGTGTCAGATGGGTGGCTTATCAGGTGCTGCCCCCCACCCACTTACGTGACCCAGGCCCGTACCTCTACCTAAAGAACTAAAGAAGACAGCAGCCAGTGAGTCCTTGGATTCCTTTTAAATTTCTTTAAGGCTGGGCACAATAGGAGGGGCAGCTTTGGGCAGCCAATCTCCCAGGGTTTGCGAACCAACGCGGACGGTCCCCAATATCTCTGTGGGAGCTGGCGCTTCTTAGAAGGGCGTCTCGAAGGAACCTGCCCTCTCAGATAACAGGGGACCAGGTTTTGTTCGCAGGTGGTGTGGCTGGGACGCAGGACCACCGTGGGACGCATGCACAGATGCGGTCGCACCGGTCTACCCACCCCGATGCCTTAGAGCGCGGGTTCTGTCTGGGCCTGCAGGAAATGTACAAACCCAGAGCACGCTCAGGATCACTGGTGACACAGGCCTGTGAGGTGTCTCTCCATATCTTGATGAGCTGGGTTGTCACAGTGGCTGCAACAGTGGCCGTAAACATGACCCTCCTGACGATGGTCAGTGTCGAGTTCTGCTGTGCATAGGGTCACTGCGGGTCAGAACTGACTTGATGGTACCTGACACCAACACCCATGGCCAAAGGAAAACGTCCCGTTAAAATGTTCAGCCCTGAAGAAGTGTCTTCAGAGACTACATGGCCCTAATGTGTATGTCCTATGTTGCACTATGCACATATACACGTCAATGTGTATGTCCTATGTTGTATGTACTTTGGAGATGGTGAGATGGAGTTGATGTACTTGGGGAAGGCCAGACTGTGATACCAGACCGCGGGACCACTGGCCCTTATAGTGTCACTTGAGGTGGGGGGAAGGGGGGAGGCAAATTCCTCGATTGCTTACATCATTAACTATTGATCTTTATGCTAATGCAGTTCAGCCTTAGCTCCGTTGCCTCAGAAACGCCACCCTCGGGAGCTTTCACACTCCTCAGAAGGCCCGGCGTCCCCAGCAGGGCCCCGGGGAAGCTCTCTCTCGGCGGTTCTCAGGGAAGCCCTTGTCTCTTCGCAGAGTCTGGTCCTTGCTTCCCTGGAGGATCCCTGTGAGGCGACCCCTCCCTTCCCCCTCTGTGCGGTTGTGCAGCTTGTCTCATGGGCTTTTTCTTCTTTTCTTTCTTTTTTATTAAAAGACCAGTTTACAGCTCTTATAACAATCCGTGCATCAGTTTCATCCAGCACACTTGTACATAGGTTGCCGTCATCATTTACAAACATTTTCTTTCTACTGAAGCTCTTGGTCTCGGCTCCTCTTTTGGCTCCTCCCTCCCCGCTCCCACCCTTGTGAACCCTAGAAAAATTATAATTATTTTCATATCTTACATGGATTACTGTCTCCCTTTCCCCATGGATTCTGTTGTTTGTGCCCTGTGTGTGTATGTGTGTGTGTGTGTGTGTGTTGATCATTGCAATCTGTCCCCCTCTTCCTCCCCGTCTAACCCGCTAACCTCCTAGTATCACTACTCTTAATGGAATTTTTCAAAGCTCAACTCAAACTGATGTAAAATGCACCCTGTACTAACGCTGCCCAGTCAGCGTAAGAAACAAATCCATCCTCGAATTAGGTACTAGCCACAGGTGTACAAGAGTCAATGCACTGGAATGAGGATGTTGGCAAAGAGCGTGGAAAGTGCCGTGGCCTGCCAGAAGGCCAGACCGATCTGCCGGGGAGGAAACAGCCAGAATGCACGGGGAGAGCCTTCATCTCGTGTACTTTGGCGGTCATGTCAGCAGAGACCAAATTCAAAGCCAAACTCCCTGCCATCGAACCGATGCACACCTCCCGCCCCCACAAGCCTGCCCCCTGCCCCCATGCATCCTCTCGTGGGACGTGGCCGGGCAAGGTGCCAGGAGCTTGTGTATGTGAAGGAAAAGGTGCTCCCGGCTGGAGGCACCCACAGGACAAGGTCCACGGCCACACCATGTTTACAGCCATGGGGGAAAAACATACTCTTGCAGACAGGCGTTTGTTCTTTGAAAACTGCTCCCTAAGAGAGTAGGGCAGACAGAGTCTGCATCCAGCGGTCCACATCATGAGGAGCAGGAGGAGAGGAGGGCTGAGCAGGTGGCTCAGAGCAGGGAAGAGGTGGGAGTCCACTCATCTAAAGAGGAGCGAACACTCTCCTCGCACACATGGCAAAGTGCTGAAAAGATGGTCCTGCTCGGAACCCCCACGAATGTGCATCCATTGTCGATGATGCTGGCCGAATGCCCACAAGCACGGCCTCATTTCTGTCCATCTTGCGTCCTCATGTCCACTCTTGTTCCTATGCTCATCCTCCTGTCTTGCTCTCTGAGGCCCCGGATAGCTCTTGTTCCACATTACACCATTTCCTCTGTAATATTTGGTCATCTCCCTAGACTGATTCACGAAGACGGCTTCGTCCACGCTTGCGTTCCCAGTGCCTACTTCCGTGGCTGCCGCCGCCCAACCATAGCCCGCACTTGTTAAAGGAAGCAGTGCGGTGCCCTCTCCAGTCCTCACCATCACCACCACAGAACCAGGGCCCCCGTACAGCAAAGGGCCCTGCGACTGTGCCAACCCAGAACGTTGTGTCTGAGGAGGGGTGTGTATTGACAGTGTTTCTCTGCCGGCCAGCCACGGAAGCCACAGAGCCTACATAGTTCGATTTCCTCCTTCTCGTCCTCCTCCTATAGTATATTTTATGTTCAACTTTCTACTGTTTTCTTTGGTTTCCATCCATTTCAACCCTGGAGAAGTGGGGTGCTAGATCAGGGCACTGGGGGCAGCATGAACCTCTTGCTGGGTTGGACTCCAAGGGTGTTTTTGGTTTTTTCCCCTCTCCTTCAAATTGCTGATGATGTTGAGGATGCCACTGGCTATCGCCCTGCCGGCAGCATTTGGTAGCTGTCTCTGGCAGCAGGAAGCCAGACCATCAATGCAGAAAGCGTTGTGCCATATTCAAGAATGTACCCCAAAGCCACCCCCAATATGTTCTGGGCTCAGACCTGGGCTTCAGAGTGCACCGAGCTCCCTTTACTTACGTATTCTGTGCGACACGAGACACTTCACAAAGCGCCCGGCCAGCTGGGCGAGGGAGACCGCCAATCTGTTGAGCGAAGGAATCTGGAAGCATCACAGATTCCACCTGCCACGGCCACACTGGAGAATCCAGTTTGCACCCTCCCATTCCTCATGGACCCGCCTGCGATCCGGAAATAACCAACGGCTGTCGCTGTTACTAAAGACTTCAGTGAGCACCAGACCACTTTCTCAGAAACTCCTACCAGAGTGAGCTGTTTAGCTAGAATGCATTTTCTAGGTTTTAATGTAGCCTGCGATGGGCGAGGCTGAGAATCACATTGTGAAATGCATCCGGCTGAAGCCCAGCTCTTAAGTCCACCTACCCTATTGGTTAAGCAGTAAAGATGGAGGTAGGGAGAGCATCAGAAGTTAGCCGACCTGCTAGCCATTCTGAAAGGGGCTAGCAATTAGCGTCTCCGTGACTGTCATGGCTCTGAAAGGAGCCAGCCACATCCATGTGCAGACTCCTAGGTCATTTTGCCTAAGTCCTGTCCCAAAACAACGGTGCAGAAATGTGTGTGTGTGTGTGTGTGTTTCCCCAAGTCATAACATGAGGGTTGGGAAGAACTTCAGCTTTACAGTGACTAGGGAAACTGTCTGGGCAACGGGGGACAAGAGATAATTGGTGATGCAAATAGTATGCACGCGGGGCTGCTACCTTAAAAGTTGGAGGCTCGAGTCCATGCAGAGGCACCTGGTGATCTAGTTCTGAGAAATCCGCCTTAGAAAACTGTAGGTTAGCGGTGACACGACAGCAGCGGGTTTAGATCAGTCTTCTTCAGAGATCAGTAGTGGGAATAATTTGATCAAGCCCTTTAAATCGTTGAAAAGAGAACACGTGCACTAAACCCACCCAGTCTGTTTATGCAGTGAAATAGTTAGGAATGTGGAGCCAGGGTGACGCGGAGTCTTTGGCCCGGGCAGAGAGAGGACTACCTGGTGAGCTGTATTGGGCATCAGAGGAGAACGAGCTAAGTGGCTCCTTCAAGGATGATGAGCTGTGAGAATGCAAAGATCAGGGCATCATTTCTCAAACTCAACCTGCTTGGCGAGTGGCTCTGATGAGACTTTGCCGAGCAGCTTAAGGTCACAGTATTGTTTGTTGAGTTTGCCCAGGGGTGTATCAGAGGAAACATGAAGAGAGTCCATGCCTTCTAGAGAAGTCTGCAGGGCCATCATGGTGCTGGGGCAGTGGTGCACCCTTGGTGCACATATTCCCATGGGAATCCCGTTCGTTTATGGGATTCTACGGGAAGGTTTGCAGAAATGATGAAAATAACACTGGATTCTGGATTGAAGCAAAGAGGTCCCACTGAGCGCAGACCTTTCACGTGGAGGCAGTTAGCTGGAAGCGCAGATCTCGGGACCGAGGGTGGTGACCGTCTTCGTTACCTAGTGCTGTTGAGTGGTTTCGATCAACCCAAATGCATCTTGTCACAGTTTGAGAGGCCAGAAGTGTGAATCCAGAGTGCCAGCTTTAGGAAAGGCTTGCTCTCTCTCTGTCTGTGTCTCAGTCTTTGAGATAAGGACCTCATCATCTCTCTTCAGGTCCTGGGACTCTATCTTCCCTTTTCTTCCTTGCTAAATCTGTTCTTTTATATCGCAAAAGAGATTACTTTAAAGCACACCTTGCACTGACCCTAGGAACCCCATGGCATAGAGGTTAGGCATTGAGCTGTTAATTTGGACTGCAAGGTCAGCCGTTTGAAACCACGAGCCGCTCCGTGGGAGAAAGCCTGGGCTTGCTTCTCCTGTAAAAGAGTGACCATCTCTGAAACCCAAAGGGGAAGTTCTGCCTGTCCTACAGGGCCTCTCTGAGGCGGCGGCGACTGGCTGGCAGGGCGTTTGGTGTTCATTAGACACTGGCCCTGCCTCGTGAACCAGTGAGAATATAAATGCAAGTAGAGGGTTGGAACTCACAACACTTATTTTGGGGGGAAGCCACAATTAGGTCCACAATACTGACCCAACATGTAAAGGGCAGGGGGGGCATGCCTCAGAGAATGGCAGTAGCAGGCAGTACCGCACAGCAAAGGCGGCAGATGGTGTGAGGGTTGAGAGCATGCGCTCCAGAGCTCGAGTTGCAACCCTGACTTCCTCAACTCCACCTCTGGGCAGTTGTCCAGACCATACATCACCCTTAGGGGTCGTTGAGAGAGAGCTCATGCACTGTTCAACGGGCGCTCCTTTTGCACAGAGTCTGGGACATGGAAGAATGGATGGTCGAGTGTTGGTCAGCTGGCATTTTTGACCTCTTGTTTCTGGGTGGAGGGGAAGCATGGGTAGAGGAATGCTCGTTCAGGGGGGGTTGGGTGGCGATGAGAAAAGGGGATGGGGATTGGTGGAATAGTTTATAATGAAACAGGGAAGCCCTCAGTACTGCGATTCAAGCCCACGACTGGCCTTGTGAGAGAGAAGACGTGGCCGTCTGATGCTGTACAGCCTGGGGAAGGCTAGGGGACAGTTTGACTCTCTCTGGGAGAGTGGCGAAGAGTCAGAATCACCTTGATAGCAGGGGAAGGCTAGGGGACAGTTTGACTCTGTCTGGGAGAGTGGCGAAGAGTCAGAATCACCTTGATGGCAGCAAATGACAAGAGCGTTGGACCGATAGGAAGGGCTCCCTAGGGAGTATTGGGAACAACCGCGATCAGTGCTTGGCTCCGGGGAATGGCCATGCTGCCAGCCATCCCGCCCAAACTGGCTGCCTCACCACCCCCAAGGCCGGCTCTCCCAGCCTCTCACAGAGCTGGGAGGAACTCACCCCAAGACGACCGCCAGGGTCCAATGATAAGCAGATACCACCAGCGCAGAGAAGTCTCAGCTTCTGTGGAGGCAGATGCAGCTGACATGGGGAAAGCCACGGGGCGTAGCTCAGCGTATGGCCTGCCTGGGCTTCTCTTTGTGGGGGAAAAAGAGTCATCCAGATCACCTGTTCCCAAGTCTGGCACCTCAGGGACGTAACAGTCAGAAGGCCGGCAGCCCTCCATTGCTGATCCCCGGGTTCTCTGCTGGCAGGGGGGCCGTGCAGCCCCCCTCAGCCACTAAGCTCCATAAGCCTTGCCCCTTAACCTGCAGAGGCCTGCCCACCCCATTCCCCATCACCATGCGAAGCTATGTCTTCCTCATTGACCTTTCACGTCACGTTGCGGGGGGATCCAGGGGGCCTCGTGCCCAATGCTTTCCTTTGGCATCTCATTTGAATCCCCCAGAAGGTGAGGCAGTTGACTTGCACTCGCCTTCCCTGAAATACAGTGAGCGAGCCGGGAAGATGAGCAGGCCATGGCAGGTGCTCTGTGGCACCGGGGCTGTCTGCTTCCCTAAACATGCACAGGCTCGGAAGCCCGACGGAGAAGTCTTACTGTGTTCTGGTGCAAGGAGGGTGGGGGTAGGAATCAGACGAGATGAGAGTGGATTTGTTTTGTTTTATCAGTCATTTGCCCACCTGCCCGTCCAGAGTAGCCAAGAGGCTGGTAGAGAAAAAACCCGAGTTAGAAGAAAACTGCTTCAGAGATATGCCATGTGGTCAAGACAGCTCCCTCCCTCCCTGCTATCACAGCAGTGCCGACTCGTGGCAACCCTCAATGTCCACACAAGTAGGTTGTTTCAGGACAGTGGCCCCAAATGGATTTTAGAGTTAGGGTGCGTTATCTCAGACCGGAGTTCTCCGCAGGACTCTGAGACCGGTCAGCGCAGCAAGTGACAGAGTTGCTCATGGTTCCTGTGGAGGGTTCCCCAGAAGGCCTGCGCTGCCTGAAATGTTGGATTCTGGTCATGGCCTGCTGTAGTTTGAAACTCCAGGATGAAAGAGTTGGCTTACAAATTGTCTTTGCTGAGATATAAAATCTGACGTCTGGGATGATTAAGCAAGATGACGGCCAGTCCCTTGGAATCCTTGGCGGGTGGCGGTGGGGGGGGGGGCGGGCATGCAAACAGCTAAATGCTCAGCTGCTCACTAGAAAGTCGCCATCAGCAGTGCCTGGGCTGGGCTGCGAACCACAGAGTCCTCGTTTTGGACTGTTACACGGAGAGATGGGACTCTGCTCCATCGAGTGTTACCGTCTCGGAAACTCAAAGGGGAAGTTCTCCCCTGCCCTACAGGGTCCCTGTGAGTCTTCAACGGCAGTCTGACTATGTGCCTCCTAAAGGCCACAGCCTTGAACCCCCGTGGGGCAGCCCTACTCTGCATGCAGGGGGGGGGCGGTCTCGCCATGAATTGTGGCCAACGTCGCAGCAAGCAACAACAGTCATCGGTCACTTGCCGTTTAATCAGAGCATGTTACGGACGTCTGCCCCAGCCGATCAGGATGGACAGACGGCGGGCTGCGGGCTGGGTAAAGTGCTCCAGAGCAGTTGTCGGAAGAGTACGTGTGGCATGAGCCCATCTGTGTGCAAAGATGAGTCTCGGGCAACCCATTGGAGAGAGGGGCAAGGGCAGGTGCTCAATGTTGAGGGTCCGGTTGCCACTGGATCCTTTTCAACTGCCCCCGGGTGTTCTCAGGCTGTGATCCGGACAGGAGTAGATCCCAATGCTTTCTCCTGCAGAGCCAGTGGGTGGGTTTGAACTACCAGCCTCTGGTTAACAGCCAAGTCCTTCCCTGCTGTCCCACCAGGTTCCTCTCCTTAGATATTGAGTAGTGAGGAAACGGTGTGGAGGGGTCAGCGATGACACCCTGGAAAAAGCAAGCTCGCCGCTGCTCGGTGGGTTCTGAGACCCAGTCACCCTGTAGGACACAGCAGAACCGTTCCAGGCCTTCCGAGGCCGGAGTCCTCGCAGACAAAGACTGAGCCCCCTTTCTCCCGAGGAGCGTGCCTGGTGGCTTCCGATTGGCGACCTGTCCATTAGCAAGCAGCCACCAAAGATGATCCCTCTCCTATTCCGGACGGAGCGCTTTGCAAAGTGCCTATCATGAACCTGGAAGACGGATCATCCGGGGAAACAAGGAGGCGCAGGCAGAGTTCTAAGAACCCCGGCCTCCGCCTCCTCTCCAGCTGCTCCAGTTTCCGTTTCCTCTTCGTGTCCTCAGAGCTCGGTGAGACAAAGGGCCAGAGAAACGTAGGAGCCCTCAATACGGTGCGCTGGCAAAGAGGCTGCGGATGACCGGAGCACATTTCCGTCTGCAAAGTCGGCGGCTGGAGCCCAGCCAGCAGTGCCTGGTGCTGTGGTGGTTCTGAGCACGGCTGCTGGACTGAAGTGCTGCTCGAAGCCACCCTCTCTGCAGGCAAGAATGGACTTCCCCATTTGTCCATAGGGGCGTGCCAGTTGGAACGGATTCAGCAGCACCGAACAATACCGTGAATGTTCAGATACAAGAGAGCTTCAACAAGTTTCTGGGGAAACATGGAATTAGGGGGGAAATATATATACACATAGATACATACATGTGTGTGTGTGTGTGTATATGTGTATATCTCCCCGAGACAAGTTGGGTTTTGTTTCCGAGGGCTGGGGACCACTGCCGAAAGCCTTTTTCATCTGTGTTTTCACCCACTTGCATAGAGCCCTCTCTACAGATCTGAACAGCGACCTTAGCAAGAAGCACGCAGGTGGCGCGCTAAGATGAGCCCGGCGCTTAGCAGACGGCCCGGCTGTTCGCCAATCCCATTTCATTTCTCTCCCTGAACTTTGAAATTCTTAAAAAAGGAAATTAAGGTGAATCATTTTATATCATTGTAACCAGAAGAAAAGGCTAACAAACATTCACATATACATTTAAGAACTTTTAGCATGGGAGGGGGGAATGAGGAGCTGATGCCAGGGTCTTAAGTGGAGAGCAAATGTTTTGAGAATGATGAGGGCAATGAATGTACAAATGTGCTTGACACAATTGATGCATGGATGGACTGTGATGAGAGTTGTATGAGCCGCTAATAAAATGATTAAAAACAACAACAAAAAAATAACATTTAGGGGGTTAGTTATCGTGGGCATTTTTTGTTTGGGCTCCGCGCAGTAATGGGTAAGTGCTGGGCCGCTCCCTGCAAACCTGGCCTTTCCAACTCACCAGGGCTTCTTGGGAGAAAGAGATGAGACTGCAAGCTTCCCTAAGATGGACGGTCTCAGAAACACGTGGGGGCAGTGTTCCATCCCACAGGGCTGCTATTAGTAAGAATTGCACTTGACGTCAGCGGGCTTTGGCTTGATAAACGCCCGTGCTTTAGGAAATTGTACTTTTTTTTTTAAGTTTCTAGTTTTAAAAGTCTTAGGCAAGTTCTACCAGAAATAAGGTGTTTGGGTTTCGTTTGCTTTTTCTAAAGAAATTAGCCACATCTGACATTTTCCTCCCAAAAAATCGTGGGAGGGAAGAAAAACATTCCTCAAATGGGTAGCAGGCGACAAGACAGACAGACTCCTAAGGTGCCCTTGATGCTAATGGGATGGGATGCAGGGGAGGGTGGAAGAGCCTCCAGAATGAGGTGAAATCCACAGTTTAAGAACAGCAATTGTTGCGCCCAAAGAATCTTTCAGCTCCGGTGGTTCCCCGAGAAGCCAGGAGCTTCACCTTCATCCTCTGGAGTCAGCGCAGCTGAGGAGGAGCAGGGAAAGCTCTTTCCTTCCACATGGAGAAAACAAATGCGGTTCCTCTCTCTGGGATCTGGCTTTCTTTTTTCCATGTTAATCTGCTTTTCAAAGCTGAAGTACATACAGATACATTTGGGAATGGTGTTTAAATGCAGCAACCCATTCCACCCCCGCACCCCCACCCCCATTTTCATTTCTTGTCTCTGGATGACATCCCTCCATCTCCATTGTCCCCTGCCCACAGCCCCTAAGGATGAATTGCCAAGGAGTTGAGTCTAGCCCGAGGAGAGCTGTGCGCCGTAGACCTGTCAATGCTGGTTTTCCTAAGGTGACATGCCAGGCCTTTCTTCTGAGGCACCTCGGGATTGTTGTTTGTGGGGGTCCCAAACTGTCAACCTTTCTTTGTGAAGTACTCTAAACACACATGGGCCTCTGGTCTCGAATTCCTTCTACGACAGTAGCTTGTTTTCGGAGGTAGACATAGATGCAAGTCTAAATCTAAATTTGGCATGACAAATTTAGACTTAGAATCAAGGAATAGCGTGGAGACAACTATCTGTCTTAATACATATAGATTTAGATCATTCTTTGCCTTGCCTGCGTCTACATTAAAAAATTTTAAATTCATTTTTCCTTCGCTTGATGGATTTAATTTCCTAGCTTTGCAGCAGATTTTATCAAGACTTCGCATTTCTTAGGGCAAAGTTGTAAACGAGAGCAAAATCCTTTTGTGGATAACTTGGTTATGCCTGGAAGGTCATTTTTATATTTTTCTAATTGAGTACAGATCTTAGAATGTTTTAAAATATTCCCACCCTAAATGATCAACTTTAAACCTGTGTCTTGATTAAGTAGAGATATCGCTAACATGAACTTGCTTTAAAGTTTGAAAAGAAACAGGTATAGTGCTTCAGCTTCCTGTCTCACTCCTGTAATCTTATCTGAGGCCACACCGACCTCAACACCTCCCTCCGGCCTTTGAGGTTGCTTCTCCTGACGGTGCCCACATGCTGCACTCTGATTGCCATGCCGTCCCCTATAGAAGCTGGACCTCCCCACCTTGAATGTCCCCTCTGACCCCTCTGCACGTTGCTGCTCGTTCCCTTTGAGTCAGGCCCATGGGCAGTGAAACCAAACCTGCCGGGTACTGGGTCAGCCCCCGATCAGATGTAGATCAGACCACTGTGATTTTCAGGGTTTTTGGAGGCCAATTGCCGGGCCTTGCTTCCTACTAAAACCTGTTCTTCCTCATGGCAACACACAAGCCTCCACTGACAGCGGGAGGGGTGGTGGCTGTGGACGATATGGGCCCACTCACTACCCCACTGCCATCGAGTGGATGCTGACTCAAAGTGACCTTATAGGACAGGCTAGAACTGTCCCTGTGGGCGTCTGAGGCTATACATCTTTACAAGAATAGAGAGCTTCATATTTCTCCCATGGCGCGATGGTGGGTTCGATCTGTCAACCCTGTGGTCAGCAGCACCATGTGCAACCTGCTGCGCCACCGGGGCTCCTCTGGCATTGGCCGGGGCCCGTGCATGGAAGATGAGAATGTTGCCATCAAACCACGAATGACCACTACTCCTTAGCAAATCGCAGTCTCTCCTGCCGCGTCTCACTCCCTAAGGCCCTACCAGTGACTCACAGCCACCCCTGGGATCCACCGTATCAGAAGAGCATCATTTTCTGAAAGATCTCTCATTCCCCCAACTCCCCTGTGACTCTACAGCCCACAGCCGTCTGACTCTCTTCGCCTTCAAGACCTCTAGCAACTGCTTTATTGACAATTTTCTGCATTTCTAAATGCCCAAGGGACCCTCTTTAGTCCTCAACTCATTTAACCTGTCCTAGACACATTAAAATAGGCACGGCGCTGTTCCCTGACAGCGTCACTGCTTCTTGAGCTCCATGATCTTTCCACCTCCTGGGGGTCCTCCTGCCTCTGGTAGCCCCTCCCCTTTGAAGGCCCACTTCTCTCTATCCAATCCCCTGTGTTATCACTGAAAGGGTTTTTGGTGATCGTTCTTTAAAATAACACCAGTCCTGATGTCCCGTGAACAAGTTACAGGAAGGAATGAAAGAAGATTCACGGAAGGGAAACATCAACTGCCCCTCTGACAGGCGGAATACCATTTTTTAAAACTTTAATGTAAAACCCTGAGAAGTGGTTTTCTCGGTGTGCACTTTTATATACTTTAAAATAAAACCAAATCAGTTCATCCTACTACTTTTGGTGATCTGAGGGGACTTCAGAAAGGTTGTGGGAAAATGGAAGGCCATGGATTTTTACCGTGAACATTTTGAGACCCTTCTATCGTGAGGATATTTCTTTCGTGGTAGATTTAGTTCATTAAACTCTCTTTATAGTGACTTCATAGGCCTGCTAAGGGTCTCTCGGGGCACAGGGGTAGAAGAACTCGAAGAATTGTGGCAGGCTGCTTGCACGAAGGTTTGTAGTTTTCTAAGCCTCATGGGGCCATTCTCCTCGGCCCTGGAGGGTTTCTGTGACTTGCAACTGACTCGACAGAGGAGTCCATTAAATAGATGAGTGATAATTTATGTATTTTACTAGGGTACACAATCGGTGGTGAACTTTAGAATAGTCTTGTGATGAATTTGTTGGTGAGTGATTCTTTTTTACATACCAGCTTTGTTGACGGATAATTCATGTAGCATACAATCCAGTGTTTGAATATATCAGAGTCGTACAGTCGTCACCCCAATCTATTTTAGAGCACTTCTTCACTTTTGTACTCTTACTAGCTCCCAATTTCCCCCCAAACTTCTCTGGCCATAACCCTTAAGAAGCTTGTCCAGTTACTGTCTGTATAGATTTATCTATCCTGAACTTCTCATGTAAAGGAAACCATACCCCCAAAAGCAAACCAACCAACCAATAAACAAAAAACAATAACAAAATAAAACAGAAAAATCACAATCTAAAAGAAAGCAGAACATAATAAAAACTAGGACAAATTAAAATGGGAGTAACAGAGAAGCAAATTTAAAATTGAACCTAACTATATCTTCATCAACCCATTTCCTAATGCACTCTGTCTGAGGGCAAGTCATTCACATCCTGGTCAGTATTCCAAGGATATCAGTGAAAGCTTAATTCCAATGGGGACTCTGCTTTCCCTGTCATCTATAGCCTCCTGAAAACCAGGTACTCAGAATTTAAGCTCTAATGTGATTCCCTCCTCTCATCTAAGATTTTATTACTTATAATCCTTGGATCACACAGGCTGGTGTGCTGCTTCCATGTGGGTTTGACGGGCATCTCACTTAGATGGCTGCTTGTCTTAAGACAAACTTTTAAGGCTCCAGATGCTATCCTTTCTGATAGCCCAGCATCATCTGCTTTCTTCGTGACACTTTGCTCTAGCACCCATAGCTTCAGTAATTGGGTGGGTAATTCTTCTTACATTCATGCATGTATGTATGAAGACTTCTAGTACATACTTCCAAATACCTTTCTAAAGTTTGTACCAATTCACATTTTTATCAGATAGCAGCATTATGTATTATTCCTTAATGTTTTTAAATTAGATAAGTTAAAATGAATACTGATATAGTTCTTATAGCTTATTTGCTAAACATTTTTTTCATGGTCAGTGAGCTTTATTATCATTTAACTTGTATTTATCTGATAACTGGTGCGATTGAACTTTTTTTTCATAAGGTTTTGGTAGTTTAATTTCTTCTTGAAATTTCCTATTCATGTACTTTAAGGTTTGTTTGTTTTTTTAAAGGTAAGCCTGGCTAGCTTCCTATCCTCAAGGAATTTATCATCTGGATGGCAAAGCAGATGAAAAGTTTACGGTTCAGAGTAAAATGTGTTCTGATGATACTAGACATTCTGAGATTAAACTAGAAAGACATTCCATTCTTTCTTTAAAACTCAGGAGAGGTTTCCCCCAATGGATGGAGCACCTTCATAAGATTGTGTTGTGTTGGATTGGATTGAATTGGATCTATCCAGGTGTGAGCAAAGAGCAAAGACCCACAGTGCAAGTACAGGGTCCTCACAGAAGTAAAAGAAACTAGCCCGAAGATGGGGTGTAGCGAATGGAGGGACGTGCAACAAGACTAAACAGGAAAACAGAGGCCTGCTGGGAAGATCTCTGGGAGCCCTTTTAGGGAACTGAGGTTTCACATATGGGACATTTGGAAGCCATCTCTTCTACCATGACAGATGGGGAGGAGGGAAAACCTGTGCACAAGCCCAGAAACCTGGACATGTCGTTGAAGGAAACTAAGCCACTTTCTCTTTGCGTGATTTCTATTTTCCCCATGAAGTAGGAGGCCAAGGCATATGCTGAGCGGGAGGACACTGAAGTTCTGGGTTAGGTAATCCCAGGAGCAAGGAGAAGGTGGCTGCTGGGAAGGATGCAAATTGGTGGGAGCAGCTCATAGGCAGAACTGAGAGCCATCCGAAATTCTAGATCACGAGAGCCAGGAGGCACGTTCCATCACATCGGTCTGCCGGCCCGACCCAAGGACTGGTGGGGATCCAGAAATTCCGGCTGCAGTCATTAGTTCAGTAGGAGAGTAGGGGAAAGAAATGTATTATACCCAGTCACAGAGAAGCAGTTGGACCATAGAGGATGGTGAGATCAGAGACACTGGGAAGATAAACACCTCTGGGTCATTGGTTCTGTAGTCTGTCTCCCCAGCAGCCTGAAAATGTTCCAACAGGAGGAAAACAGGAGCAGAAGGGGAGCGACTCCTGGTGGTCATAAAGGTGCTGGGGGTTTTGTGGCTTGATCACGTTGGAGCGGAGGTGCAAATCCACTGAGTTGAAATAGTTAAGGTCTGAAGTTAGAGGAGAGGGTACTATTTAGCTCAAACGATTTGTGTTGTTTTATATGGAGTGAGATGACATTTTCTTGAAGTCACAATGTCATCTACATTTCAAAATCATATGTTTGCTCAGTAGCTCATGTCTTACTAAGCTAGGACTATCCCATCATGTAGGCAATGTGCTGAGTCAACCCCACCTCTGCTTTGCGCGACCTACGTGCGATGAAGTCTGGTAGGTGCCATGGAGTGGGTGCTGACCCGTAGTGACCTGAGGCAGAGTGGAACAAGGAAAGCCTGCCTGTTCCCGCGCCAGCCTCGCGACTGTTCCTGTGCTTGAGTCCATTGTGGCAGCCATGGCATCACTCCATTTCCCAAGGGCCTTCCAGGTGTGCTGTCCTTCTGCAGGGACGGGTTTCCCCTGACCACATGTCCGAAGTATGTGAGATGAAGTCTCACCAACCTCACCTCTAAGGAGCACGCTTGTCCTTACTTCGTCCAACACAGATCAGTTTGTGCTTTTAGCAGTCCACGGTACTTTCGATTTTTCTTAACCGGTCCCACCATTCCAATGCGTGGGCTCTTCTCCAGTCTTCCCTTGTCAATGTCCCACTTTCATACGCTTATGATGCAACTGAAGATACTATGGTTTGGGTCGGGTGTACCTCAGTCCTCCATGTCTATTTAAGGGGTAATTCGATTTACTCTCGTCGTCATCTGTAGCTTCTTGTAACTCGTACTTCTAGACAGGTGGTCTCCATGCTAACTGGAGTTAACCTGTGTTGTTTGTCCTCCCCACGAACTGTCCCCCACCCCATGAACACAACAACCGGAAAGGAACAAAACACAACCATTCTTTTTTTTAAATCATTTTATTAGGGCCTCATACAACTCTTTAACAATCCATCAATTGTGTAAAGCACATTTGTACATACATGGCCCTCATCATTCTGAAAACATTTGCTCTCCACATAAGCCCCTGGCATCAGCTCCTCATTTTTCCCCTCACTGCCTGCTCCCCACTCCTCCATCCCTCATGAACCCTTGATAATTTAAAAATTATTATTTTGTCATATCTTTTCTTGTCCGATGTCTCCCTTCACCCACTTTTCTGTTGTCCATCACCTAGGCAGGAGGTCACACGTAATCCTTGTAATTGATTCCCCCTTTCTAACCCACCTTCCCTCCACCCTCCCAGTATCACCATTCACACCACTGGTCCTGAAGGGATCATCTGCCCTGGATTCCCTGTTTCCAGTTCCTATCTGTCCAAGTGTACATCCTCTGGTCTAGCCAGATTTTTAAGGTATAACTGGGATCATGATAGTGGGGTGGGAGTGGGGGAGGAAGCATTTAGGAACTAGAGGAAGGTTGTATGTTTCATTGTTGATACATCACACCCTAACTGGCTCATCTCCTACCCAAAACCCTTCTATAAGGGGATGTCCAGTGGGTCTACACTCCGCACTCCCTCCCTCATTCACTATGATAAGATTTTTTGTTCTGATGATGCCTGATACCTGGTCCCTTTGACGCCTCGTGATTGTACAGGGTGGTGTGCTTCTTCCATGTGGGCTTTGTTGCTTCTGAGCTTCATGGCTGCTTGTTTACCTTCAAGCCTTTAAGACCCAAGACGCTGTATCTTTTGATAGCCAGGCACCATCAGCTTTCTTTGCCTCATTTGCTTATGCACCCATTTGTCTTCAGTGATCATATCATGGAGGTGAGCACACATAATCTGATTTTTTGTTCTTTGATGCCTGATAACTGATCCCTTCGGCACCTCATGATCACATAGGCTGGTGTGCTTCTTCCATGTGGGCTTTGTTGCTCCCGAGGTAGATGGCCACTTGTTTATCTTCAAGCCTTTTAGACCCCATATACTATATCTTTTGATAGCCAGGCACCATCAGCTTTCTTCACCACATTTGCTTATTCACCTGCTTTGTCTTCAGTGGTTGTGTTGGGAAGGTGAGCATCATGGAATGCCAGTTTAATAGAACAAAGTGTTCTTGCATTGAGAGAGTGCTTGAGTGGAGCCCAATGTCCTTCTGATACCTTAATACTAAACCTATAAATATTATGCACATAGATCTATTCCCCCATCCTCACATATAAATATATTTGCAAATGTACATGTCTTTATTTAGACCTCTATAAACGCCCTTTGCCTCCTAGCTCTTTCCTCTATTTCCTTTGACTTTCCTCTTGTCCCACTATCATGCTCAGCCTTTACTTGGGTTTCAGTAATTCCTCTCAGTTACAGGCCTCTTATACCCTCTCACCACTGATTTAGATCTCTTGTTATTCCCTTGTCACTGGGTTTGTTAACACCACTTCCTTTCCCCCTGCCTCCCTGTCTCCCATGTCCCCCTGGAACTGCCGGTCCCATTGTTTTCTCCTCCAAATTGTTCATCCAGCCTATCTTATTTAGACAGACCTGCAGAGATGATAACATGCACAAAAACAAGACAAAGCAAAACCAAGCAACAGTATACAACAACAACAGTATAAAACAACAACAACAACAAACCTGTGACCAAAAAAACAAAACAGACCACAACAAGAAAGAAAAGTTTGTAGCTAGTTCAAGGACTGTTTGTTGGCCTTTAGGAGTGTTTTCCAGTCCAGTCTGTTGGGGCACCATGCTCTGGTCCCAAAGTCCACCTTCAGAATTCCCTGGGGACCTTGCTGCTCCGTTTTCTTGCTGTTCTGTTGCACCCCCTTAGTGTTTTGTGTCCGTGTGGCGGGATTAGATCGGGCACAATGCCTACAGTGTCTCCAGTGTTGTCTCCTGTAGGGCTAAAGGTCAGTGAGGGACATCATGTCTCATAGTGGGGCTGGCCATGCGATCCTCTCTGTGGACTGGCTGCTCTAATCAGGAACATCGTCTTCAAAGTCTGGTGGGCCAGGATGTGCTCTATTCTCTCCTACCCCTTCATCTCCTGTGTGCTCAGATCAGATATGCCCCTCTCCTGGTGCTGCAGATTCAATGTCGTCCTTTGAAATTAATTCTTCTGAGGGGAGGGGGCAGGTGTCCATGTAGTAGTTGGGACCTCTCCACTGGTTCCCTACTCCATGCTGGCATGTTGCGTTCACATCTTGGAGCACTGGGTTGAAGCTTGGTCCCTCTTTCCCTGTGGAGATATAAACAGTACCATCCCCTTGGGTGAGTTAGTGCCCTGTGCCCCTACTACCCATTTCTTTTTTATTATTATTATTTTTCCTTTCCCCACCTCCTTTTTAGTTGTCTACCATATGTGTCCCTGTATTTTGTCTGGTCCCTGCCACACTACCTGGTCCTCAGGAATGTTTGTATACAGTAGCTTTTTCCCCATGTCCCTTTTTCATTATTTTTAAAGCTTACCTCAGAGGACTCATGTTGTACTTGTCCTTTTGTGCTTGGCTTACTTCACTTAGCATGGTTTCCTTCAGCTCCTCCCATGCAGCGATGTGCTTCATATGTTCATCACTGCTTTTTAGTGATGTGTAGTACTCCATTGAATGTATGTACCACAGCTTTTTAATCCACTGGTCAGTTGATGGAAATTTGGGTTGTTTCGAACTCCTTGCAATTGTTTACAATGCTTAGTGGTTGTCCGACATTCCCTTTATCATTATGTAGTGCCCCTCCTTATCTCTTTTTATGGTTTGCACTTTGAGGTCAATTTTATCTGAGATTAGGTTTGCAACCCCTGCTTTTTTTTTTAATTGCTGTTTGCTTGGTATACCTTTCTCCAGCCTTTGATTCTCAGCCTATTTTTGTCTGTAGCCTTGAGATGTGTCTCCTGTAGGCAGCAGATTGATGGGTTGTGTTTTCTAAGCCAATCTGCTAGTCTCCGTCTTTTAAAGCCTGAGTTCAGGCCATTGATATTCAGGGTTATCTCCATCTACAGAATCTGTGATGTCATCTTATATCTTTTGTGTTGGGTATTTTCCGTGTGTGTGTGTGTGTGTATCATTCTCGACTTCTTTCCTTCCTTAAGCCAAAACTATCTTGGGGTCTGTTTCCTCTTTGTTGCCCTCTACGTGAGGTTGTTCTATGTGGTGGTCTCTTATTTATGCTTGATGAGTGTTGTTCTGCCCATACTGGGTCATCAAGGATCTTTTGTAGGGCTGTGTTTTTTCTAACGAATTCTTCCTGCATTCCAGCAGTGTTGAATTTCCCTCTAAACAACTCTCCTGGGCTGAATTCTGTGGAGTCCCTCTGGTATGTGTTACTCCGTCGCCATCTTCCCGGAAGTCTATAACCATTCTTACAAAGCCTTGGTGTATACATTTTTATCGATTTAAAGGTTTGGAGTGACGGAAGAAGACTATACCCTGCAGCAAGTCTAGCACCTTAGAACTGGTGTATTGGATATGTCACGTCCTAGGAAACCCCAGAACTATTTCTGAACCAGGGTTTCATTCTGATGGCCGCTCTCTGAGCTCCTTTTGCTTCTTCTTGGCCATCTCTTGTTAAAAAGGAGAGTCTCCTAAATGTCCAGTCTGAGTGATTTCATCCTCTCCAAGACTTTTTCCTTGTCAAGTCACTCCAGGTCTTTCTTCCCATATGAAACCCCTGACCTAATCGTCCAATGCAGGCTGTATAAATGATAATGGTTTGGATCACAGCAGTGAAGGTAATGAGAAGAGGTCCAATTGGGGCGTATTTTGAAGGCTCAGTCTTGCCAATGTGCTCATCGCTCGACTAAGGGCTATGAAAGAAAGAGAAGTGTCCGGGACCACCCCAAAATTTTGGCCTGAGCAACTGGAGAGATGAGTCACGTTGACTGAAATGGGGAAGTTGTGGGAAAGTAGGTTGTGGAGGGAGGATCAAGAACTCAGCTGTGGGTACATGTGAAATCTGAGCTGCCAGGAGAATGCCCAAGTGGAAATGTCCAGGAGGCAGCTGGATGGTCTGGATGGAATTCAGATCAGAGCTGGAAACACAGATTTTGGAGACATCCCAATTAAGTCTCCCAAATTCTTCCCCACTGACTACTGTGCATCTCAGCCTCCCCCCCCCCCCCCCCCCGCCCACAGAATACACTTCAACTATTCTCTCACAAACGTGCTCTAACCTTAAGGACACAGACAGCCACATAGGCTTCCCTTACCCAGAGTTGCTATCAAAAGCGCACTCTTCTCAGAGCCTAGAGAAAATAAATGGATTGTTTCAGGAAAGCAAACAGATTAAATGCTTGAAGATAATGTTGCTTCCTTCTGAACCCACTGACATTATATCCAAAGGACTTTTTAAAATATACAGTTATAGAGAAGATCATGGAAATGATTTTTTTTGGTAAACTGAGTATTAAATGGAATATGGACTACTTCCTAACAGACCTGAGGGATCCAACCTGTAAAGCCAAGAGTGGGAAAAGCGCAGAAGCCTGGCTCACACCGTGAATACCTCAGAAGACAGTGACCTAGCATTACCATGTATCTCTGCTGTGAGATGATGGATTTGATGTGACTCACTCACTGTCACCGAGTCCTTTCCAACACATAGGGATGGGTGGCTGTTACAGTAAGGAAGACCGAGCTCTAGCTGGAGTCCCTGTCTGTCAGCCTTCACACGGTGAAGGCACTGCCCTCCCCAGCTCAGCAGCTGAGTGCAGAGGACTCGACAAAGGGCCCAGAGAGAGTGGGTCTATGAAAGACTGAAACTCACTGAAGCTCTTGCCACACACAGTCCCAAGCCCAAGAACTCGGTTCCTTCTTCTGCTGGCAAATGTTTGCAAAGCTTTTCTGGAGAATTTGACCGGCTCAAGGCAAACGATGTCAAGATAGGAACCTGGCGAGGACTCCCCGCGAGCCTTCCCAGACACCGTGCTGGCCCACAGTGAGCTCCTGCCAGGGTTAGACAAAGGCGTTTTCTCTGGGCAGATGCAGCCTTGCTGGTAGAAGACTTCGAAAGCAGATCACCCCTTCTCCCATACTTTGGGCATATTGTCAGAAGGCATTACTGTTGAAGGGCATGGAAAGAGAGGATGATCCCTGATAAGATGGATGGACACAGTGGCAGCAACCATGGCTCAAACCTAACAACGATTGTGAGGATGGTGCAGGGGTCGGCTGTGTTTTGTTCAGTTGTGACCGCCTTGCTGGGGCACCTTAACAACAGCAAGAACAAAGGAGTAGGGGGTTGGGTTTTCCCTTTCCTGTAAATGGCATCCCATGGCCATCAAATCGATTCTGCCTCACGGTGACCCTGTAGGACAGAGCAGAACCCCCCCTGTGGGTTTCCGAGAGTGTAACTCTCGACGGAAGCAGAAAGCCTCATCTCTCGCTGGTGGTTTCTAACTGTGGGCTCTGTGGTTATTGGCCCAGGTGTAACATATTACACCACCTGGGCTCCTTAGTGATTGAATCTGTCTGCTTTCTTGGGTGGATAAATGGCACAGCCAAGCCTTATGTCTGTGAAGGTAAGTCTTGGGTTGCACACAGGGGCGGCACTTGGCTATTATTGGAAGATAGGATGTTTGACGAAATGGAGCATGCCCCTCAGAAGACAGGTCTGGCTCTGCTTCTGAAAGGTCACAGGATGGAGCCCCCTGTGGAGCGGTCCTGCTCTAGGGTCGCCGAGAGTTAGAATGGACTGGATGACCGCAGGTCAGGCCTGGACAGGTTACTGTTGGAATATTTAACATTCCGACACTTCGCCATTCTTCCAGCTTATTTCACTCCCATTGAAAAGGTGTTCCAATTCAATGCATTTGTCCCAATTTTTCATTCCTTTTTCAATTTCATATCTCTGGAGTCTGATGTCTCCCTAGACTAGTGGCTGACTCAGGAGAAAGCTTATTTAATCAGAACAGATCAGTTGATCAGAAAAAAACACAGTTATGCAAGTGCTGACGCCTTGACTTGTTTTTGTTTAAGAAAACACTGCCACTGCTTGTTAACATCGGTTCTAAATATAACTGGCATAAAATTGCTTATTTGGGTCACTCCAACTAGAACTCCTGTACAGAAATACTTTAATGAGAAATGTTATTATAACGTCTTTCCATTCTAAAGCAACCAGTCTCCAATTCAGTAAAACAGTGATGGTGGGGAGTAATGGGCACCTTTAATGAGCAAGTGTTCTGTGCTACATACTTGTGATGGTTAATTTTTGTATGTCCACCGGGCTGAGAGAGGGGGAGGGGTGTTCTTCCTCGTGGCTTGGATAACCCTGAATCTGGTTGTTGCCATGGCACAGTCACCAAAACTCATGGCCATGATGTTCATTCTGGCTCATCACAACTGGGTAGGACAGACTAGAACTGCCCCTTTGGGGTTTTCCAAGGCTGTAAGTCTTTAGGAATCGGGAACATTGTCATTCCTCTTAGAGAAGCTGGTGGGTTCAAACTGCTGGCCTTTCAGTTGGCAGCACAATGTGCAGCCAACCCATTACACCATCAGGGCTCCTTACACATGAGTAAAACTGTTCCCCTTCATAGGTAGAGCAGGTTACCTTCCATAACTACTGTAGCTATGGTCGTGTAATGTAGTGGCGTGTAGTGCCATGTAATCTCTTTCTATAATGCAAGCTAGTGTCATCAGTCAGTTGAAGGCATCATGCCAGAGTAAGGTGGACTCCAAACCTAATCACTTGCACATTATTGAAAACCACCACCCACAGAATAAATAGAAAGACACATGCCCACAGGGGAAGACAGATGACATAATGTCGATAAGCAAAAGAGGATCTCTGGGAGACACCAGAAACTGGTTGCTCACCATAGTAATTGACATGGCCAAGTGCCTGCTTTGGATGTGTAGCTTCCAGAACTGTGAGAAGATACACTTCTGTTCATAAAGGTCACCCACATAGGGCATCACAGCAGCCCGAGGCAGCACGGTCAGCAGTTGGCGTTCAGTATTTCACTGCATCACTACCGCGACGGGAAGGCGCTGCTCATGCCCTCCGTCACCCCTCAGGTGAACCAACAGTACTGCCAAGCAGGTGCTCGCTACTCACAGCACCCAAGCGTGGGAGATCCGAAGGGCAGCCTTGGCCAGAGGTGACCTTCAGATGACAGGAAGGATTCGAAAAGGAGGGATGGAAATGGGAACCACTGGGGGGAAGTGGCGGGGATGAGTGCTTGTTACATTGTAGGGGTTCCAATCAACATCACTAAATAACGTGTGTATGAATGGAAAACCAATGGGCTCTGGCACCTTTCACCCAAATCACAAGCCTGCTTTGGTGGGAAGAGAACCTGGGAATAGAGCACGCTGCTTGTCTTCAGGTCTCCACTAGTAGCAAAGAAAGCAAGGATTCCAAATCAGACTCTTAACCCAAACCATGTATTCATAGCCTCTTCACTGCATCACCTACAAGGACATGCTTTTTTTAAATGTATTTCCAGAGGGCTTTCTTTGGCGCCTATGAAATAGTAAAATGCATTTTTTAAACAGCTCTGTGGAGCACCAAAGGAGCTCTGGGGCTTCCTCGGGTTAGGCGCTGGGCTCCTCACTACAAGGTTGGAGCTTCGAGCCCACCCACCAAGCCACAGGAGAAAGAGGAGGCTGTCTACTCCCTCCCACAACCATGTACAGTCTCAGAAACCCTAAGCAGCAGCTCCAACTCTGCCCCCACCAAGTCCCTGTGAGTCTGTATCGACTTGTTGGCCGGAGTGGCCAGTGGTCCGGTGGTTCAGCCCTCAGCTGCTCACTGCAAGATCGGTGGTTGGAATCCACCCAACATCGCCAGGGGAAGAGATGTGATGGTGAGCTGAGGGCAGCAGCCTGGAAAGCAGGTCCCATGGAGTTGAAAATCAACTCAACGGCACTCAACAACAACAACTTAACGACAAACTGGAATAAAATCCATGTGTGTGTCTTTTCGTCAATCCTCCTCCTGACATCCCTTGAGCGATTTTTCCACAGCCTCCCAAAACTTCAAACCAAAGTCACTGCCCCTCGAGTGGATTCTGACTCATGGTGACCTGTACAGGACAGGGTGGAACTGCCCCTCTGGCTTCCCGAGACTGTCGCTCTGCACGCGGGTGGAAAGTCTCGCGTTTCCCCGCAGCTTTGCCGGTATTCTTTATACTCACTGGGCTCAAGGGGAAAGCAAGTGGAAGCCGGCCCAGAGGACTCCACGGCCCTCTGCCATCCATGTGCTGAGACTTGCGGTTCCCCTCTCCTCTCGAGCCAGAGTTCCTCAATTCTCCTAACCCAGACAATAACCAACTCGCGTTTTCAGAAGACGCGGGGCGCTCTCTGTTACATTGACTTCCCAGCGTGACAGGCCTCACATGCCAATCTCCTGTGTGCATGCCTATGAGAGCGCAGAAACGGGACAAACCGGTTTCCATGGAGTTGGACTCAGGGTGCCCACTCCACGTGTGTGAGGACAGAATGGCTCCAAAGGGCTTCAGTGGCTGACTGTTGGGGAAATGAATCTCCATTTCTTCCAAAGTGCCCTGGAGTGGTTTCGAACTGCCAGCCCAGCGTTTGCCTGTTTGCACCACCCCGCAGAGTCCTTTGGGTACGAGAGCTCAAGAAAGAAACGCAACGGCACAAAACCCAGAGGACAAAAGGTATTGCACTCTGAACTCATGCCTTCGCTGAAGTCAAGTGGACGCGCTTACAAGTGTTGTGGACCCAGATGAACCCGCCTGTAACCCTGGGATCGCATCATCAACACAGCACATGGTTGGTGGTGTCCTCAGGAGGAGGCCAGAGACCCCTGTCCCCAAGCCCGCTTGAATCAAGGCTCCCCGGCTTAACAGAAGGAACGGTTCGGGCCCCCTCAGCAAATCCTAAATATGTGTCGAGCCCACAGCTCGGGGGAGCTGTGTGTCACCTGACATGAATTACAGAAGCTCCGGCTTTGGATGTTAAAGGAACCTCCTCAGGCTGCAATAGCAGCAGGACCCCAGCCCATCTGCAAATCTGTGAAGAAATCCTGCGGGGCAGACGCAATCCCAGCCGTGGTTCGTCCTGACCCCAGGCTGTGCGGCAATGCTGCAGCCTCACCTCAACCAACGCAGGGTGGTGGTGGTGGCGGGGGGGGGGGGGGGGGGGGGGGGGGGGCAGGGTTCACAGTTCTGACCAGCTCAGGCACTGGGGCTCCTTCCAGCAAAGCCACTGCCCAGCTCAGTGTGCACCCAGCTCCTTCGGAGCTCACCCGGCTCCAATTAAGACCCATATTTCCAGTCTGCGCTCACCCAAACAACGGCGAGTCAAACCACAAGGAAATCTGTTATCACTCAAATGGGTCTACAGGGTTGGCTTGTTTTATTTTTCCTTCTGTCCCCCACCAACCCCCGCCCCCCAAGGGCTGAAATGTTATATAAAATCATGAACAGTTAAATATAAAAGTAAAAATTGGATGCAGATACCGGATTCCCAGGCTACCTTTGTCTCACCTACGGGTGATGTGAGCCACGGGTCACAGCTGCGGACTTGGGGATCAAAGCCTCCCCCGCCGGAGGAAGTATTCGTGTCAGCCGAATCCATAAACCGCGCGTTTCGCCGCTCGCCACGTCGGTCTTCTTTCACTCCGAAGTTGTAAAAAGCTATTTGTTTGAACGGTGTTTTAAAGCGTTCTATGCAATTAAGTTTTAGAGCGAGGGGGCTAGTTTTCCTTGGTGTGTATATGAAACTCCCTATAAATGTAAAGTCCTTGGGTGCGTTTGCGGGTGGGGGGGGTTATAAAGAGGAAAGTTTTCTATGGGAGCCAACACTTCAAAAAGGTAAACCCAGGGTGTTTTCCTCTTTATGATATTAAAATGGTTTTTATGGTTGGAAAAAGCCTGAAGATCAAAAACTAAATTAATTAAATTTTTAAAATCTATGGGTATAATGAGTAGATGCCAATTCCATATTTACTTGTCCCCAGTTTGTGTCTCACTTTCTGTGGAAAATGACTCCTTTGAAGTAATTATCACAAAACACTGAAACAAAAAACAAAGCAGCCACCTCCACCTCGCTCCGAGTGTTAGTCGCTGGAGAACACGTGTGACTCTCTCCTCGCTGTGAGCTGCCCGCCAGCCTGGGGTTTGCACCAGTCGCTGCTTGGTCTAGAAGCTGGCGAAGCCCTTAAGAAAAGTAAAGACATATCCCTTAGCCTGATTTCAAAGACAAGACCCTCTCCGAGGGGGCTTCCAGAGGCCTGTGGGAAACACCGTTATGTTTCCCTCTCATGCTGGCCCGCAGCCTCGCGTGCAGGACAGACTGCACTGGCGTGTCTGGCGGACAAGCAGCGCCAGCTCATCTGAGCGGCCAAACAGCATCCGACCCATGCACAGCAACAGAGCAACCAGCGACATGCGCTGACAATAAATAAATGAATTATAGTCACAGGCAGGAAGAGCAGTAAATTCACGTGCCGCCCTAACCCAGAGCTACGGGCTACTGCTGCCTCTCCAGCGCTAAGTAATCCGTTCTGGGAGCACAGGGAAAAATCCAGTCCCTCCAGCCCTCTACCCTACAGCGACAATGTTCCTGGCGAAGTACACTGGGCAGAGCAGCCACGGCTAACCAGCCCCAATAAACCACAGTGCCTGGCATCTAGTAAGCTTGGGAGCTAATAATCATGACTTCGAATTACACAAAAGTTAGGTAACCTGTGGGCCTGATGCCCATGAGAGACTGGGCAGCAGAGGAAGCAGCGTCCCAGCCCCACTGCGTGTACGGTTTTGAGAAATGCCTTTTCCCCTTTATCTTGTGTGAAGGTTCTTGTAGGTTTGCTTGGGTTTCATTGTGTCTGTCAACGCCACTCTCACCTACACTTTAACCAGTTGCTGGGGAGTCGACTGCCACTCGGGGACACCCCTGGAACAGAATTTTGCTCCATGGGGTAGTCAACAGCTGACTGTTTGGGAGCTGTTCCCTAGCAACCCCGCGGGACAGGGGAGAGCTCCGGGATGGGTTACTGAGACTAGCTTTTTACATCGACTCCATGGCAGTATGTTTGGGTTCATTTTCCTGTATTGTTGCCTTTTATTTTGGGTTGATTAACTGTCTTTTCTGGGGCCTCTGCCTGTACTTTACGGTAGCTTTCCAAACTTATTTAGCCGACCACCTGCTTTTCAGGAAAAAAAACCCCACACAAATAGACAACACTCACTATCTCTCTGGCAGTTAAAAATGTGTGTGTTACAGCTCATGATCCAGGAGAAAGTGTAGGTTCTCTGCTTTGGCAGTCCCCTTCCAGGGTGGGAGTCACCCACTTTGGGGAACACTGCTGTAGATCTTTAATATAGCCAAGTCCTGCTGGTCTCTGCCATTCAAACTTTTAGGTTGGAGGGAGGGTGGGGTAGAAAGGAGGAACCAATTGCAAGGATCTACATATAACTGCCTCCCTGGGGGACGGGCAACAGAAAAGTGGGTGAAGGGGGACGTCGGACAGTGTAAGATATGACAAAATAATAATTTATAAATTATCAAGGGTTTGTGAGGGAGGGGAGAGTGGGGAGGGGGGGGGAATGAGCTGATACCAAGGGCTCAAACAGAAAGCAACTGTTTTGAGAATGATGAGGGCCACAACTGTACAAATGTGCTTGACACAATGGATGTATGAATGAATTGTGGTAAGAGTTGTATGAGCCCCCAATAAAATGATTTTAAAAAACAAAACTGCACTGACCACCATGGTTAATTCAAGAAAGTTGGGCAAAATAAATCCCTCAGTGAGTGAATACTCCTGTATTCAAGACTAGAAGCTAGTCAAGAACTCTCTGCCACTGACTGGGATTCAGCCAGAGCTTGACCTCGTCCAGGGTTTGAGGGACTGTGTGTCTGTACAGGAAGCAGACGGCCTCATCTCTCTCCCACTGAGCTGTTAGTGGGTTTGAACAGCCAACGTTGCAGTTAACAGCCCATGCAAAGCCCCCAATACCCCCAGAGTTCCTTAGGTAATAGAAGGATAATTTCATCCATTCCAGCATGTGCATCGATTCGCCATCTTGATTTAAACAAAGAGGCGGCAAAGATGCAGTAGTTGCTCTCTTAAACAACGCTTCTCTGAATGATCCCTGAAATAGCCAGTCTGCCAACGCCCTTTGGGAAACCAACAAGTCTCGGTTTCCACCCTGCACATGGTCCCTCAGTGTGTCGTGTGGGATTATGTAACAGGCTCCAGAGGCTTTGGCATGAATACACATGACTCTTGGGGAGGCGGGATAGGACCGGAGAGCAGCAACCAGTTCTGGGGAGACACGGGCAGGGTTCAGGCCCAGTTTGAGCAGGGTGTTCCTCCCCAACAGAGTGTACCCGGGCTGGTGCCCCAGGGAGTCCTGGGTCATCATTGCAAATGGAGGTGACCCAGAGGCAAGGTGGAGGCCCAGAGGAAGTGCTGACAGTAGCTAGACCGACTTCCGGGCCAACATTGCTTCTTCCTCATTCCTCCCCGACGAACCGAGGCTGGCCTCCAGCTAATAAAATCCAGAGCCAGACTTCAGAACTGGCAAAATCATCACGGTGATTATAAATACCATTTATCGAGTGCTTATTCTGAGCTGGGCACTGCGCGGTGCCATTTAAATGCATAACCTGCCTGAAGCCAAGCTGCCTCGCGGTCCAGTCTTGACAGGAGAGAATGTCGTCAAAGAAGTAAAGCTCAGGCAGGCTGGCAGCCATCGAGAGACAAATGAATCTTAGTTGCACGCTCACTTGAAACCAGCTCGAGCTGCTCTGCTAACGGACTTTAAAATCCTCTCATCTGCCCCATCTGCATCCCTCTCTCACCCTCCAGCTGCTCCCAAAATAACGCTGCCACCTCCAGGTCCCCAGGCCCTTTCTCTCAGAAACAGAGCAGGAGTGCCTTCCCCGCTCCCCCCACCCCCACCCCACTCCCTGCTCTCCTTCCACATCTGTTGTTTTCTTCTCTCCCACAAGGAATCCTCTCCCCTTCCCAGGGTAAATTCCCCCAGCCGGTGCCTCCTCCGGCTTTCCCTCCTGAGTCTTCAGATTTGGGTCTGCGGGATTCGAAGGGGAAGAGGGGAGATGGCCCTGTAGGGTATAGAGGAGAGGAAGGGGCTGTAGTGAACAGGGATTTGCCCAGTTTGTTTGCTTGTTTTCTCCCTGTATGCATATCGTCCCAGTCATCTTGCAGTAACCCTGAGAGGCACATAATTCCATTAAACAATTGAGGTTTCCGGGTTAAGCAATTCCACGACTTGCCTGACGAAAGCCAGAATTGGGATCCAGGCCGGAGTGGTATTAATAGCCCATCTCTTGACTCCTCTTTCCCCCAAAGAGTCAAAAGGGCTAAGGCAGGTACCAAGGCCCTACCCGGCGGGTGGGGGTGAGCAGGAGGGCTCTAGTCCACCTCTTCCCAGATTGAAAACCCGGCAGCACAACCACGAAAGAGACGAGGGATCAGAGAGGCGCAAGGCAGGCTGACCCACCCGAGGAGGGGAGAAGAGGATGCTCCTGAAGTCGTCAGAGCTCGCAATCTGTTTTCTTCCAACCCCCTGAACCGTAAATGCAGGGCAATTTGAGTGAGATGATTTCTCCATCCCATTGTGAATAGGATTCAAGTCGATAAAATAGGACCATCAGATCAGCTCGCTTGTAACCCAGGGCCCAGAAAGTCCCGCAGGTGGCATGCCTTGTCTACAAGAACAATGTGAACGAACGTTAACAGTCAAGATTCCCTATTAAAGTGGATTTGGCCTGTTTGCAGAGTTTTCATGCGATGCTTTATGTATCCGTGAAGTCTACAAGGGAGATCAGAGGGCTGAAAATCATTCCTGTAAAGGAAGATTGTTACTAACTTCTAGATATCCCGCAGGGATGACTTACTTTACCAACAAATGGGTTGGCATGTGTTATTTTGATTGAAGAACTCCTGTAAAGGTGGGAGATCAGGCCTGGGGAGAAATAGGCCCATGTGGAACATTGTGGTTAGATGCTGTGAAAGAGGACCCTCCGCAATCTATGGGAAAACTGCTGCCCGGTCCGCCACCGCCGGGCCTGCCACCACCCGGCCTGCCACCGCCCGGCCTGCCACCGCCCCTGTGCTCAGGGGCAGAGCAGGCTACTGTGATCCACTGTTTTTTTTTACACTGCCTGGTTTTTTGGAGGTAGGTCAGCAGGCCTTTCTGCATCAGTCTTCATGTATAAACTCTGTTGAATTCAGCATGGGAGCAGTACACGCCAGGCTCCATCTACAGATAGATGGTGCCTGCACATGAAGTGCTTTAGCCGGGAATCAAACTCGGGTCTTATTCATGGAAGGCACTCAGCCATCTGGAAATAAAGAAGTATGAACAGCAGCCTTTTCCAGGACCAATGGTGGGACTGCTCTTAGTTCATGATTTAGTACATGATCCAAAGGCGTGAGGAGCCAAATCTACAGGTAGCACTCAATATTTGAGGTGAATGTAAGGTTAAAATGGTGGAGGTGGGGAACAAGTAAATCACTAAAAATTAGAAGAGAATGGAAAGAAAAATAGGCGGGTGAACTTCTTGGGGGGCAGAAGTAGTCTTAGTTCTGTGTGATGGCATTTGCTTTCAAATCTTTCCATTGTAAGGCCAGAGATTAAAAAGTACATTGATAAAAATACTCAACTGTAGATGACAGTTTAAAGGGTTCAAACTAGGAAAGGGATTTCAGTGTAAGTGCTATACAAAGACATCTCTGTCGTGTCTTGCACCGTACAATTTGAACGTGCTGCCCTGTGTTTCCTGCTCATTATCATTTTCTCCTAGAGAGAGAGAGAGACCAAATATATTAGTACATGTAGCATCTGTACAGTCTGGCCTCGGGTAACTTGAGTGTGTGTGTGTGTGTGTAACGGTGGAGATGGAGACAGGAGAGTCAACATTTGAATTCTCCATATCTCTTCCATTGCACAGATCTCCTTGCCATCCTATTTGCATCCTATTTGCATAACAATCCCATGCTGCCCTTACAGAGTTTTTATATATATATTTATCGAAACCTTCCACACCTGCTCTTCTGAATCTCTCGTCCTACTGCTATCTTGGATGATTATAATATCTACATGAATCACTTACCCAGCACCATAAGCTCATGCAATCTGCATAGCAACACTAAAATAACATTTATTTTCATTCTACTTTGCCAACACATTCTCCTGACTACGCACTGGCCCTTGTCAGTACTCAGATCAACTGTATGAAACAGACTATAAATATTCCATTCTCTGACCACGGTGGCCTATTTTTCAACTTTGTCCTATACTTCAATTCCAATAAAAGTGCTTTCTTACTTCATCATCACCTCTCCTGATTCTTTGATCACTTCATTTCCCCCCAGGGTCCCAGTCGCCTCTTGTTTTTACTTCCCTTCTAGCCTCGCCTGGATGCTACTGTTTGTGAAATGAACTGCAATCTCATGATCCAGCTCCTCTGTCCCTGATCTGGTTTGTTAAATGGTGCTGGAGTTCACCAGGCCTGGCCTCCCCCATGCTTCCTTATTTCCTCTCGCTTGAATCTCGGAAATCTACCATCCCTCCTTCCCCTTTGTTTCTCTAGCATCTTGCTGCTTACTAGTAAACCTCACACTGGAGGTAGTTTTTCTGGCTGTAGCATGAATAATCAATCGGCAGAGTCAAGAGGAGAGGATGCGAGTCCGTCAGGGGTAAGGCTGTTACAAACTGCGTGAGGTTGGTAACATTGGGGACGGAGGGAAGCAGATGGCTTTGAAAGATGTGCGGGCCGAAGAAGGGGATCACAATCATATGATACTTAGTTGGAAGAGGTCTAGAGGAGGTGTGGACAAGAGTGAGCGTGTGTTGGAGCAGCTTCTGCCCAGAGCCGTGAGTGATGATGGCTCTTGTGGACACGGTGGAGCACTGGGAGGAATCAGACTTCCAGAGGGAGATGTCTAGGAAATGGGACATCAGGAGTAGCAGAGCGCTCTAATGTGGCAATAGTATTTTGGAAGCATGGTTCCATATGGCTTCTATTTGAAGCCAGGTAGTGAAAGAAATCTCGAGGGAGATACGGCAGAATGAAAATAGAGGAGGCATTTGGGGAGAAATTCTAATGCTTATGGTTTGGAAAAGAAAAAAGAACTACCCGTAAAAATTGAGAAGATGAGAAAAAAAAAGAGGAAAATTCAGAGAGCATGGCATGAGACATCAACAGCTGAGACTTTGGGAAGGAGAATGCAGTCATCGTATCAAATGGTACTGAAGGTCATCGTGTTAGACAGGGTTCTCTAGAGAGACAAAACCAGATTGTTGATAATTATAGATATATAGATATTTATAAAGATAGATATATATGTAGCACAAGAAATGAACTGTTAAATTATAGATAGATAATACAAGAAATGGACAGTTAAATTATAAAGCAGTACAAATGGCTAAGTGCAACTCCCGTGAGAGAGTTGTGAGACACTGGCAGTCCTTCAAGTCTTGAGGGCTGCCAGTTAGTCCTCTGTTGATTCCGTGCTGACACCTGCCCTCTACCATTACAGGGACCAATCAGCCCCATTGTGGGCAAATGTCAGAGTTCGCTTAGGGAAGTTCCCACTGTTAATCCGGGTGCATATAAAATAGCAATTACAGAAGTCTTAAGAGATGCTGGGGCCCATTTCACCATCTTGTTCCTTATGGTTGTGGTAAAGGGTATGTCCTCAGGAACCCCCTTTTTGGGTCTATGGGAATATCCTGATAGATCCATTCCAACATACCAATTTCTCTAAGCTTTTGGATGCCTTCTCTACAGTGTACCAAGGTAGGTCCGGTAATTCAAGTTGGTCCAATCTAGGCCATCTTTAAACTGGCTCAGTCATATAGGTGGAAGACTCAGAAGTGTCCTTCATTCTTTTTTTCTTTCTTTTTTAATAACTTTATTGGGGACTCATACAACTCTTATCACAATCCATCCATTCACCCATGTGTCAAGCGCATTTCTACATTTGTTGCCATCATCATTCTCAAAACATTTGCTTTCTGTTTGAACCCTTGGTATCAGCTCCTTATTTTCCCCTCCCTCCCCACTCCCCCTCCCTCATGAACCCTTGATAATTTGCAAATTATTATTTTTCATATCTTACAATGTCCGACATCTCCCTTCACCCACTTTTCTGTTGCCCGTCTCCCAGGGAGGGGTTTATATGTAGATCCCTGTAATTTGTTTCCCCTTTCCATCCCATCCTCCTTCCACCCTCCTGGTATCACCACTCTCAGCACTGGTCCTGAAGGAATCATCTGTCCTGAATTCCCTGTGTTTTCAGTTCCTATCTGTACCAGTGTACATTCTCTGGTCTAGCCAGATTTGTAAGGTAGAACTGGGATCATGATAGAGTGGGGGGAGAGGAAGCATTTAGGAACTAGAGGAAAGTTGTATGTTTCATCATTGCTACACTGCACCCAGACTGGCTCCTCTCCTCCCCGTGAGCCTTCCATAAGGGGATGTCCTGTTGCTTAAAGATGGGTCTTGGGTCCCCCACTCTGCACTCCTCCTCATTCACAATGATTTGATTTGTTGTTCTTTGATACATGATACCTGAACCCTTCGACACCTGGTGATCACGCAGCTGGTGTGCTTCTTCCATGTGGGCTTTGTTGCTTCTGAGCTAGATGGCCGCTTGCTTATCGTCCAGTCTTTAAGAACCTAGATACTATATCTTTTGATAGCCGGGCCCCATCAGTTTTTTCACCACATTTGCTAATGCACCCACTTTGTCTTCAGTGATTGTGTCGGGAAGGTGAATATCATGGAATGCCAGTTTAATAGAACAAAGTGTTCTTGCATTGAGGGATTACTTAAGTGGAGGTCCAATGTCCATCTGCTACCTTAATACTAAACCTATAAATTTGTGCACATAGATCTATTTCCCCATCCTCATATATAAATATATTTACATATGTACATGCCTTTATTTAGGCCTCTATAAATGTCCTATGCCTCCTAGTTCTTTCCTCTAACTTTCCTCTTGTCCCACTAACATGCTCAGCCTTCATTTGGGTTTCAGTAATTCCTCTCGGTTACATTACCCTTGATCACACCCTACCAGGTCGCCTACATCCTTCTCACTACCAATTTGGATCACTTGTTGTTCCCTTGTCCCTGGGTTTGTAAACACCTCTTCCTTTCCTCCCACCTCCCCCTCTCCCATGTCCCCTTGGAACTGTCGGTCCGGTTGTTTTCTCCTCCAGATTATTCATCCAGCCTATCTTATTTAGACAGACCTGCGCAGATAATAACACACACAAAAATAAGACAGACCAAAACAAAGCAACGAAAGAAAACAAAACAACAACACCAAAAAGCCAATGACAAAAGCACCAACAACAACAAAGAAAAGCCGGTAATTGGTGCAAGGACTGTTTGTTGGCTTTAGGAGTGTTTTCCAGTTGAGTCTGATGGGGTGCCAAGCCCTGGCCCCAAAGTATATTTTTGGTATTCCCTGGGGACTTCATTGCTCTGCTCCCCTTGCTGTTCTGTTGCACACCCTTAGTGTTTTGCCTTGGTGTGGTGGATCAGATCGGGCGGAATTCCCACACTGTGTCTCCAGTGTTGTCCACTATCGTGCTATGGGTCAGTGAGGGATAGTGTTTTCTCTGTGGTTTGGCTGCTCTGAGTGGAAACATCATCCTCAAGGCTTGGTGGCCAGGATGTATTCCACTCTCTTCCTCCCCCTTCATTTGTTTCTGTGCTCTGATCAGACATGTCCCTCTCCCTGAGATTCAGCATCAGTGCTATCCTCTGACATAAATTCTTCTGGGGGGAGGGACAGGTGTTCACGTAGTTGGGATTGGGGCCGGCCCCTCAGACCTCTCCACTGGTTCCCTGCTCCATGCCGGTATGTTGCATCCACATCTTGGAACACTGGGTTGAAGTCTGGCCCCTCTTTGCCTGTGGTGATGTAAACAATACCCGCCCCTTGAGTGGGTTAGTGCCCAGTGCCCCCGCTCCCCATGTCTTTTTTTGTTGTTTCCTTCCCCCCTCCTTTTTAGTTGGCTTCCATATGTATCCCTAGATTTGGTCTGGCCCCTGCCACACTACCTGGTCCTCACCCCAGGAATGTTTGTATGCAGTAGCTTTTTCCCTTTGTCCCATTTTTTTAAGCTTACCTCAGCGGAGTGTCCTTCATTCTTAACCAAAAAGTCAAACTCCCTGCCATTGAGTCAATGCTGACTCATAGTCACTGACTGTGGGTTCTGAGATTGTTTACCAGAGCTACTGGTGGTTTCGAACCGCTGACCATGCAGATCACAGCCCAACTCGCAACCACGACCCCAGGGCTCCCGACCCTTATTCTTAGCCGGGGTAATGGACACAGTCAGGGGCCATGGAGTCAGTTCTGACTTCTGGCAACCCCGTGTGCAGCACACCGAAATGCCACCCGGTCTTGCGCTCTCTTCACAACTGTTCTTGGTTGCTGGGTTGCAGCCTCTGTGTCAGTCAATCCTCTTGGCATTCTTTCTCGTCTTTGATGACCTATTTTACCCACGTGTTCCCTCCTAAGAACTAGTCACTCCTGATAACATGACTATTAAGTATGTGAGACAAAGTCTTGCCATTCTCATTCCCAAGGAAAATTCTGGCTATAATGCTTTCAAGATGGATTTGTTTGCTCTTCTGACTGTCCGTGATGCTTTCAACATTTTTTCCCCCAAACTACAATTCATATGCGTCGATTCTTGTCCAGTCTTCCTTATTCAATATCCAACTTTCACATGCTTATGAAGTAATTGGAAATATCATAATGAACCGTTGTCATCACAGTGAAACATCCTTGCTCTTCAACACATTCATCAAACTTGAATTCCTGGTAGTTTCCTGCTGATTTACTGCTGCAACCATTTGGAAATTATCTTTAGCAAAAACATACTTGCACGTACTCTTAATGGTATTGTTCAGTGATTTCCACATTCTGTTGGGTCACCTTCCTTTGGAATGAGGAGAAATATGAATCTATTCCAGTTGATTGGCCAGGTGGATTTCTTCTAAGTTTCTTGACTTAGAAGAGTGATTACTTCCTGTGCTTTGGCAGCTTGTTGAAATGCTTTGATTGATAACCCATCAATTCCTGGAGCCGTGTTTTTGACTAATGCCTTCAGTGCAGCTTGGGCATGTTCAGTGCCACTGGTTCTTGAAGTGGCTGAATGGCAACCAGTGCTTAGGGGGACAGTAACTGTGTGTACATATTCTTTCCATCTTTTGATGTTGCCCTTGGAATCCTTCAATATTGCATCTTGAGGCAGTGTCACTAATAACAATCACCTGTGAATGGCACATAGGCAGACATGCAAGCTGAACATCTGTGAGTAGGCAAATGGGACTAGACTCATGATCATACATAGATTTGGCACATGTTATCTCTAGATACATATGCGTATGCACTACAAATATTTCCATGCATAGAGCTGAACAAGGGGGAAATTGATGAAAACATCTTAGCCATAACCAAATATCTTGTGAGAACGAGTCACTGGGCTTGCGGGCTTAGGGCCACAGTCTGGGGAGACACCAAAGCCAATCGGCATGACATAATCCACGAAGACGACGTTCTACGTCCGAAGGTGGGGAGCAATGACTGTGGCCTCAAAAGCTCGGCAGCAGTCGTCAAGAATACAACTCTTGGTCCTTCCCTGTGCAGAGCAAAGAAGAGTGGGGACAATCAAAGACTCATGGCAGCTCGAGGAAGTCCAAGGTAATGAAAGAACCTGATGGATAGCATGGGCCCCCAGGCTCCGTGACCCTGCCAGGAAGAAAGAGATCTGCTGCCCTCAGAACCGCCTGCTTTGCTTGGGATCACAGAAGGCCCTGAATCAAGCGGGAGACAAATATAGAACAAAAAGTCCAAATCTAAGAAAGACCAGTCTTCGTAATCGCACAGAGCCTGGTAGAACCCCTGAGACGACGTTGTGCGGTGAAGTCTGACTCAGAACCCCCTGCGGCTTCCAGGGCTGTGCTCTTGACAGAAGCACGGTGCCACCACCTTCTCCCCCAGCACAGCTGGTGGGTTCAAACCGCTGACCTTCAGTCAGAAACCACCACACCACCAGTGTTCCTCCCGATTTAATCATTTCTGCCTTATTTCGTCCTTCCTAGTTGTTTAGCATCATCATATCAGTCATTCTCATCTCTTTGCAGTCCATCTTCTGTAAGTTACTATACATCCTCTTTCTGAAATACAGATACAATCATGGTGTGCTCTTAGTGAGGATCTTTAATGTCTTTCCACGATGTTCAGACTAAAAGCCTGATATTTCACAGTATGTCCTTGATGAATGGACACTTTCTACCTTAGTTTTCAAATCTTCAGATATGTGGGTTCAGATATGATTTTTAGCATCTTTTATCAGAACTATTCATTAGAATCAAATTTGACAAAAGGGCTCGTGAATTTCTCTAGCATTGATTTGACATCTAAGTACCAGGCACTATGTACATTATGGGTTTCTTCCAGGGTTTACCATCTAAAGAAGGAGGGAAAGTACTCACCAAGATACCTGTTGGGAAGGGGAGAATGTAAGTACAGCAACAGACCCTTGAGTGGACAGACTTCTGTGATGAGGCAGTACGTGAGCCCTGTTGAGGGAGAAGTGGCCTTTTGTGAAAGCAGGGGGTGTGAGGGCATTTTCAGTATTGGGGTGCGATCCACAGAGGCAAGAAAGGTGGAGAACCGTGGCCCTGGAGTGTACAAAGGAGCGGGGAAAAGATGAGGCAGCGTGTGAAGATATACCGAGGCTGTCATGCAAAATCCCTTCCATGGCAGGTTGCTGGAATGGGCTCCAGCTAGTCTAATCTGGGAACCAATGAAAGTCTTTCCTAAAGGACCGATGTGGTTAGGTTGTGAGTCAGCAGACGGCAGCATGTAGAGAGAGTAAACGGAAGAGGATTTGTTAACAGTCTGTTGTTGAGTCATGTTGATTCTAACACCCCCAACCCTATGAGAATCTGGGAGAGTCAAACTGCCCCCTGGGGTTTCCAAGGCTGTAAATCTTTGCAGAATGAGGCTGACACATCTTCCCATCTCAAAGTGGCCAATGGCTTCAAATCACTGAACTTTCCTGTTAGTAGTCAAGGACTTTAACCTGTGGGCTACCAGGGGTCTTAAGCTAATACTCAAGGCACAGTATGGTGGGAAAGCCAGAAAGGATTCTGGGAACCTTCCAGAGGCAGAACCCACAGCAGTTAGATGAGCAGAACACTCGAACAAAACCCAAACTCGCCGCCATCGACTCAAAGTGACTCCACGAGACACTGCCCGTGGGTTTCCGAGCCGGGAACTCTTTACAAGAAGTCGAAAGGCTCATCTTTCTCCCATCAGGTGGCTGGTGGTTTCGAACTGCTGACCCTTGTGCTTAGCCACCCAACTCGTAACCACGACTCCAACCAGGACGCCCTGTGACCAAAGAGAGGAGAGCGAAATGACAAGATAAGAAACTCACGAACTAAAGCATCCCTGTCTGCAGTGGCTGGGAGTCCAAATCGATTCCCTGGCCGTGGAGTGTGGAGGGCTCGGGGGTTGCTACTAATATTCGCCTAAATGGAATCTCATACCGTTTTGCGATGCTAAAGGAAAAAAAAGTATTTAGTTGTGTAAAATCATTTCTCCAGCTTAACATTGCCTTTAGGCTCACTGTTTGATTCCTGCCCCCCTCTTCCTCCCCTCCGTTTGTTACAGCTTCTCCTGGACATGGTTGGGTCTCCTGACCAGGACCTCCAGGAAGCTGCAGCCGGTTGCATTTCCAACATCCGCAGGCTGGCGCTGGCTACCGAGAAGGCAAGATACATTTGAACACGATGCCTTTGGACTCAGAGCAGACGGGACAAGCAACAGAACAAATTTTACACGACACAGAACACATCCCTCCCCTGACCCACGAGCCTGTGCTGGGAAAACCCTTCCAATACTGACCAGTGTCTAAGTGCAGGCCCACGAGTGACAAATGCAATAGCTCCAGAGACTGCATTTCAGAGTCTTATTTCATTGGGGGTGGGGGTCGGGGTGGGGGGTGTAAGGGGAGGGTGGGGGTGGTAAGGCTATGCCATGAAATAGACACTAATACATTTGAAGTAATTTCCCAGGAATTTGAAAACACCCGCCTGCAGCACATCCTTGTTTCCGGGGTGCGCACTTCTTTGTTCCTCGATTGGTGATGACTTTTAATAAAGGACGTGGCCTTCCCGGTGAGCCGGATTACAGTCGTTCAGGAATGTCTCCTGAATCCCCCTCTGTTAAACCAATCTAACCCCCTCCCCCCTACCCCGTCTTGAAGGCTGTGTCTGTTTGATCGCTTGCAACCCACAGGAGAGCTCTGCAAAGATGTGTTGATTTCACAAACTGCTATTAAATGGCATTAGAATGGAGCAGCTGGAGTGAGCGGGATCATTCCCAGGTCAGCCCACGTCGCGCCTGAGATGACCAAACATCTGTCGTGCTATCAGATCAGGCAAATCACAAAAACATAAGCAGTGAGTGAATATTTTTTACTTTTAGCTGTGCGGAGCATAAACAATCACGTTTAATGTCCCTTGCAGCGAGTCACCAACTCTCTCGCTCTCTTTTTTTAATTGGAAGAACGAATTGCTGCGGAGGTAAGGATAGTATTACTTCACATAAAATTGCTTTGAATTTCTGAACTTGTGCTCAGTACACCAAGTGCTTTTTAAGAAGTGGCTGCGGAGCATGCATGGTGTTTTATCCGGTTATGGAAACATTAAGAGCCCACTTAAACGAATCACATGTGTAACCTCGATGAGCTGCCGACATGTTTGGGAACTAACTGTCCCAAGCAGGGAACGGACGCTCGCCAGATGATAGCGTGTGATGCATCAGCTACATACATGCGCCGGCCGTCTCGGCTCATGCCCGCTGGGGCCGGCCAGCCGCTTTTTTATCGGGAGGATATTAAGCCCTGCGTGTGCCTTCCATGTTTTTGAGACAACAAAACACGTGACTGCATTAAGTGCAAATAAAACTGCCTGACGCAAAGCATCTGTGCCGATGCAAATTATGCCAGGGGTTCATTCTGAGAGTGTCCGACGTTCGCAAAACAGCGGCTTGTCTTCACAGCTCCTCAAGGGGGCTGCCCGGGAGGGTCACGCCAGCAAGGAGCTGGTCTTAAGGCAAACAGCATGGAGGGTCAACGGCTGCTTCAGTTCTGTAACTGTCCACAGGGGGTTTTCTAATGTCGCAGCCGCCACTGACCTTTGGTCCACTAGCCTTCCGCACACCTTTGGAAACAGTGGGTTACAGCATCTGTAGAAAATGAAGGAACATCTCTCTGCTTATGTTGATCAAGGAAGCTTCCACCACTGTTGCCTTTTCTTGGATCCAGTGCCCCTTGAAGTGAGGGAAGGCAACAGAGAGACAGACAGACAGACGGCCAAGAATTAGACCTTTGAAATGCGCTCGGTAGCAGGAAGTTTGCGCTTCATCTACATCATTAGTATGGGCTGTAGTCCACAGTGAGATCTAAGTGGGGGGGCAGGTGGTGAAGGGTGCATAAAGCGAGCTCTTGGAATCCAATCAAAAGCCTGACACGAGGATTGTTCTGAGTATTCCTCACTCAGAATGTTTTAACATGCCGACACCCTCGAAGTGTATGTAGTCCCTTAGAGTCGTTGGATGGGAAGTAGAGTTTCAAGGTCAGTGTGGGCCTCTGTAGTGAACTGACACCCCTCATGTCCCTGGAAACATGTCAAAGGGCCTGAGCTGCCGCCGAGAACGTCCCGACAGAAGGTCCCTCCGTTTCCATCTTTGCTACCACACCTCAGTGGAACGCTCGTGGGGCCTCTTAGTTGCTTGTTTTACTGTAATTCCAGCAAACTGGACATCACACAGACCGCGTAATGACGTTAGCTTCATCTGCCTCATTCTGCTGCCCTAGGTGTGTTTGTCAGGGTGGACCAGAGACAAATTCAAAGACACTTGTGTGTGTAACAAAGAGGCTTATGTACAAGAGCAATTGGACATTGAGAACACATCCCAGCCCAGCCCAGATCACGTCCATAAGTCTGATATTAGCCCATATGTCTGATACCAGTCTATAAAGTCCTCTTCAGACTCATGAAACACATGCCATGAAGCTGAATGCAGGAAGATCACAGGCCAGTGGGTGGGAAGTCTTGAGGATCCAGTGGCAATAGAGGCATCCCACCACTGGCAGGGCCCTCCATGTGGCTGCTCCATCTCAGGGCACTAGCGTAGTTCCATATGTCTTGTCAGCTGCAATGTCTCCCAGAGAGTGATCAGAGAGAGAGAGAGAGAGAGAGAGAGAGAGAGAGAGAGAGAGAGAGAGAGAGAGAGAGTGAGAGTGTCTGTCTGTCTGTCTGTCTGTCTCCCACCTCCAAAGAGGAATCCTGAAGTTCCCAGAATCCTCAGGAGAGGGCCATGCCCACAGAGAGGCCTCATTGGCTTTGACCTGATTGACAGGCTAGACTTCACCCCTACACTCTTAATCCTCTCAAATTGACAAAGGATTATATAACTACCACACTTGTCACCATTCTTCTCCAAAATTTCTCCCACACCCTTACCAGGAACTTGGTCCCCTCCACCCCTGCCCCCGCCCCTAAGCAATAAGCCTCCCTGCCTCTTGCCAGTCCTGGCAATCACTAGCAAGCTGATGTCTCTATGCACCGGCCTATTTTAGATATTTCACATGTGATATCATATGATATGTATCCTTTTGGGGTCTGCTTTTATTTCGTTTCAGCCTGTTTCTTTCAAGGTCTGCTCGTGTTGTAGCCTTCGTCAGAACTTCAATCATTTCTCTATGTGCTGAGTGATACTTCATTGTGCAAACAGACCCCAGTGTGTCCATTCCCCTCTCCACATTTGAGCTAGTGCCAATAGCGGTGCGATGGATAACGCACGTCCCTCTGGTCCCTCTGCGTTCTCCGCATGCTAAGCTCTGATGTTTTATCTCTTTCGTTCTATTTGAGGCCGACAACTGGCACCGGATTGCTTGCACATTCTAGAAAGAGCCCTGGTGGATGTATAGTGGGTATGTGGTGGGCTACAAGGTCAGCAGTTCAAACCCACCAACTACTCCACCGGAGAATGATGAGTCACTCTTTTTCTAGAAATACCTACAGCTTTGGAAACCCAAAGGAGCAATTTGACTCTGCCCTGTCAGGTTGCGATGAGTTGGAATTAACACAGCGGCGAGTGTTTGGGGTGGTTTTTGTGTTTTGTTTTGTTTTTTTAACATCCTGGAGAAGACAAAGGTCTGAAAAAGAACCTCACCTCCAAAATCTTCTAAAGAATTAAGGTTGTCAGCATACACTTTCTTGATAAGGTGCAGCTGTTTCCGTTGGAAAGGAGGTTAGGATGGAAGAAATTTTAATGAAATGTTCGTTGACTTTCCAATCTCTTCAGTTCGCACAACTTTCTTTTCCAAATTCTTTGCCAGGGTTCTTCTGCAGTCCTTGCAACTGTCAGTGTGACGTGCAGTGAAAATAACTCCTCTCTGGAATTGTCTAGGCTCTTGTACAGAAATGGAAGGCTCATTTTCTTAGGGGAGGTCGTGGAGAATCCTGTTATTTTGATGGATTTGGTGTGGTCATGCTGTATCTCTATGGGATTTGCATGGGACTGAAAATTTATAATCCAGAATATTAAAAGAGCAATACTCAAATTACTGCCATCAAGTAGATTTCAACTCATAGCCACCATCTACTAGGTTTCTGAGACTGTAAAATTTTTTTTCTTTTTTAATTGTTTTATTAGGGGCAACACTGTAAATCTTCATAGAAGCCAATAGCCTCATCTTTCACTCTCAGAGTGGCTGGTGGGTTTGAACGGCCAACCTTGTGGTTAGTAGCCCCATGCCTCAAAGTATACCACCAGTGAAAACTTTATTTCCACTATTGACAAACAGAAAACCAAGCACTCTAAGTAACTAAATCTTCCTTCCTCTTTGACACAATGGTTAAAAGATGAAGAAATCCTCCCACCCTGATTCCCAATTCCTTGACGATTACATTTGGAAGATTTGGTAATGAAATTGACTCTGTCCATCTGTGGTTGGGTGAAAATAGGAAAACTACCTATTGAAGAGCTTCAGTGTCCTCAACTGTATTAAATTCCCAAGCAACAAATGCCCTACCACCAGCGCCGACACCACCACCATTATGTATTTAAGTACAGAACGTGAAATTCTCTCCCTAAATGAGGATGAACCGAAAGGAAATGGAATTTTATATAACATATAATTTTATATACTGCTACCCAGATCTGGGTGATCCCATTTCAAATACAAAAAGTGTGTGTGTGTGTGTGTGTGTGTGTGTGTGGTTTTTATTGGCGCGCTGGGATTGATCTAACTGGGCCCTATCATTTTTTCAAGAGCTACCTGGCAATGCAAACTACCTGGCTTCTAGCTCTGTATACCATTCAGTTTTGGCCAAGGACTCAGCTACAGTGATGATCACCACACCGGTGCCTCTATTGGTAAAAATGTTAGGGAAAGAAAGGGGTCGGTTCTAGGGTGGCTTAAATACACAGTGAAATACAGTCATTAAAAACATTTGTTGTGGACTCGCACTCACATCGAAAGTCTGAAGCGGGATGTTCTGTCGCAGCACCTGAAACAGTGTGAGTACCTGCAGCTGAAGAGCTGCGAGGAAGGAAGCTGCCGCAGAGCGGCGTCAGGGTGTAAGCAAGTGATGGTTTCTACATGGCGGCAGAATCCGTGGTTTTGTTTCCTCTTATTTGCTCATCTGCATTTTCTAGTCTTATTTCACGATGGGCATTGATTGCTTTTTAAAATAAAAACACTCCCCCCGTTTTTTGTTTGTGTGCTGTTATTTGGGAACGTCCATAGCAGGTATTCTTCTGACTTCTTAGTGCTAGCTTTTGAGAGCGAGATCCTTAGCTTACAGATGAGAGAAGGAACTAACGTGTAAAATTAATTAAGATTTTTTGGGAAAAAATAGTTCCAACCTCTTGCAATACATGATACCACCAAGACCACAGTTCTCCATAGAGAGCATCATATTTGTCTCCTCTGCCATTTCTTTGTGTTCCAATTACTGCATTGATTTCTCAGACTGGCACTTGTTTCCTTCCTGATTCCTGTGCTCCCCTTCCCCGCCACCCCTCCCCCAAGCCACCCCTCCCCCAAGCCACCCCTCCCCCAAGCCACCTCTCCCCCAAGCCACCTCTCCAGTGTTCATGTCTCCAGTTTCTGCTCCCATTTTCTCTGGCAAACGGCGACCCTATTTTCCAGCACAGAAATTGTTTATGCTGTCATCCCTCTAAAGGCAAGATGTAAAGCATGTATATCTCAACATGTCTCTGATACACCATCGACGTGGCTGATTTGCCATCCAGGAGCAGACTGCAGCTTGATCCTCCTCATCCATGTGTGCTAGTCTGGGTACTTTAGAGAAACAAATCCACAGAAGCTCATGTATAAGAGAGTTTTATATAAAGGTTAAGTACACATCAAGAAAATATCCCAACTCAGTGGTGCCCAAGCCCACAAGTCAATTAACCCATTAACTCATATGTCCGACACCAATCCACGAAGCCCTTCTCCATCTCACAAAACAGAAGCAATGATGCCAACTGCAGGAGGAAAGCCAAATCAGTGAATGTGGTGAGCATCTCAGCGCTGGCAGGGGTCTCCACACAGCTGCTCCAGCACCCAGGGCTGCATCGGGGTAGGTCCATGTGGCTTCTCCTCAGGGATGTCTTTCAGGGAGTGAGCCTTGTCAGCTGAAGCAGGGAACTGCTAAGGCAGCTACACCCTAGTCTGACCATCACAAAGCAAGAGACCTGAGAACTCAAAAGGCAAGGCTCACTGAGCCGTTTAATCTCTCCGCCCTTCAGTTAACCCTCCATGTGTTTATTAGCCAAGTTGGCACAATAGACTGACTACCTCACCATTCCTTTAAAATTTTCCGGCCATAGTGGCTTACTCTTCCTTTACATCTGTCAGGACTAAAGGGGTCTTTTCTGTCTGTCAGCACTTCATGCCTCCTCAAATATATTAGTTGATAGAAGACATCATTTACAAATAACAAAATTTACGCAGGCTATTCACAGTTAAGAGTTGCCATGATGGCATAGATTTATGTCCCAATTTATCCTCGGGTTGGGAACGTATGTTAGTACGTAGCAGAATGGCTTGTGTGGGTTTGGAGAATCTACAGCTAGTGCGTTTGCTCATAAAGGAAGGCTAGATATCAGAAGGGTCTTCAGACAAGAGTCTGGATAATTACATGAAAATCTTCTTTCATTATTGGGAAGGAAACAGTCCCTTGCCAGTCAATTAGTTAAATTATCAGTTTTGCAAACGTCAATTCCTGAAGGGCCAAGTAGGTAATATAAATGAGTGAAAAGAACTAGCTATATTTAAAAAATAATAACAATCCGGATACAATCACCAATTGGCCGTATACTTCTTGTCTAGTCGACAACAGGGCGTGGTAGAGGATATGGATGACTGAAGAGTGCAGGTCTTCATTTAAGGACAATTGACTTACTACTCATCTCCAGCCGATGGTTGCCAGATGTTTGGCTTTTCCCAGAGAAATGCGGAATTTTGAATGCAGTCTCACATGTGTTAAATACCGGCAATCATTCAGAAGAATCCAGATCATATGAAGGTCTTCAGCTCACCGGCCTGCAATCTCAGAATCTCTCTGTACTGCAGTGGCAGTTCACTTGCTGAAGTACTGCCTGGCGCTGGCCTCCTTTACAAGTGGCTGGAGCTAGCTAATCAGTACTCACTTAGGCACTCAGGGAAGGATGCTTTGTCAACAAGAGCGCATGCCAACGCCATCAGCCTTGAACAGGCGGGTTTCCCCACATACAGCACGAAGCTTCACATCCTGAGCATACATGATCATTATGTTGAATGTGTTGTGCTGTGTTAAGTCACGTCTGACCCATAGCAACCCTCTAAGACACAGTAGAGCTGGCCCTGTGAGGTTTCCAAGGCTATAAATCTTGACGGGAGCAGACTGCCACATCTCCCTGCCATCCTGGAGTGACGGATGGGTTCCAATTGCCCACGTTTCTGTTGCCACCGAGCACTTAACCTTTGTGCCACTAGGGCACCTGTGGTAGTTACAGAATCTTGTGCCAACCTGAGGGTATGAAGAGTGAAGGGGTGGAGTCTAGCCTGTCAATCAGGTCACAGCCTGATGATGTCTCCTTGTGGGCGTGGCCTTCTGAGGATCCTAGGAACTGCCCCCACCCCCCTCGCTCTGCCCTCATCTTCCTGTGGACAAGCCCTGGGGAGACTTGCTGAGACCTGCGAGGAGCCTCATCCCTCTGCTTTACCTTCCTGTGTAGGAGCCTCAGTCAGAGAGCTGGAGGGGCAGCACAGCTGAGATGCTTACACCACCACTGGATCCACAAGACTTTCTACCCACGGGCCTGTGAGCTTCCTGCATTCTGTGTCATTGCGTGTACTGCATGAGTACGAAGAGGGATTTATGGACTAGTATCAGACATATGAGCTAAAAGTGGATCTGGACTGAGCTGCGATGTTTTTGCCATATACAATTGCTCTTTGATGGAAAGCTCTTCCATATATATATAAATAATCACTGAATTTGTTTCTCTGGTCAATGTGTGCTCACAAAACTCCTTATGGAAAGTTGAGAAGCAGAGAATAACAGAGCTAGAGACATATTTAAGACAAGTCCCTGTTCTCAGTTAGGCAGGTGTCCAAACCAATCAGGAGAGAGGGTCTCTTCCTCCAGAGGGCCCCCAGGTTCTGATGCTTCCCATTCCTCCTGAGCCTCAATTTGGAATCCCCACCAAAGTGTGATGGTCTAAAGAGCCGTGAGGGGTCGAGGAACCTGAGCTCACTCCTACAGTCCGATGGCCCTCAGAGCATCGTTAGAAGACCAGGGGGACGATCTGTTAGGAGACAGACTCCTGGGTGCCATCAGAATCAGAATCTCTAGGAGGACCTAGAATATGCATGTGCCTAAGACTGCTGTCACAGCAGGTCTCTTGAGGAGAGACAAAATCTACATAGGGTCTTCGGGCAAGCTTACCAGCTGGGGATATTCTAAATAGATGAACAAACAGGATATGAGATGCCTTAGTACTGTGTTGCAGTGGGTCTAGTATAAAGTTACAGCTTGTCAACTTAGAGACGGTGAATAGGAAGAAGCAAGCATGATGTCCCCGCCCCCCCCAAAAAAAATTATGAAGGAAACAGTTACCAAGCCGACCATGTCTTAAAGTACCCAAAGCTGCTGCTGCCTCCACCTGACAGTAAGTCCACAGCCCTGAATGGCCGAGGACCTCTAGGGTGGCTCTGCCCAGTAGACTTCGGATGGGGGCCGCCTATGAGTTCACATCTGCTGTCATCTCTACAACAGTGAAAAGGAAACAGGTCCAGTTCACTTAAGTCTATTTCATTTAGCTAGAGGCATTCAAAGTACGATGGCCCCAACATGGGGCCAATAGACACATCGTGGAGATACTTCTTTGTGTGTTTTGGTTTTTTGCTCTCAATCTTCAAAATCGGTGTGCCTTTGGCAGTGCAGTCTGATGAGTTTCGGAGACTATAAGTCTTTACAGGAGTCGAAAGCAGCGGTCTCGGAACACTACAACCCTCCGGGCTCCTAAGGACGAGTCACATCTTCAGGGCCCATGTCACCTGTGAGTGCTCCAGTGTATTGCCCCAGGCGCCGTCTGCCTGACTCTGGCTACTGCACCCCGTGTGCACGGTCCAGCTGTGCTCTGCTGGGTTTGCAAGGCTGTGAGCTCTGGGGAGCAGGTCACCAAGGCTGTCTTCTGAGGTGCCTCTGGGTAGGTTCGAACCAACAACCTTTGAGTTAGCAGTGCTGAACTGCCCACCCTCCCCCGCCCCCGGACTCGCCCACATGGCTAGCAGCTACCATGTGGTACAAGTCTCAGGCTGTCTACTTTGTCATATGAAGGAATGCCTTTGACGGTTGCCTTACTTTATGTGGAGGGTGGTCACGTCACCAGCCATTCTGTCTCGGTGTTTTTTGTTTTTGCTTTTTCCCCTGTGTCACCAGGTCTCTCAGACCATACCCTTTCTATTGGCATATTCAATCCAAATGTAGATGCGTTTCTGTGTCACGTGTTGAAAAGACTGTAGTCAAAATGTTATCGGGGTTTAATTCCCACTCCCACCCCCCAAATCCTACCCAAACCTGAAATAAGAACAGGAACTGTGGGCATTTTTACCCAGCAGGCTTAGTGAATCTTGCTTGCACTCAGATCGACTCTTGTAAGGGATGTCTGTTCCTTAAGCATTCCAACGTCTCCCAGTCCCACACTCAGAATCCCCTGAAGTTAACTTGAGTCGGTTAAGTGTGATTTCAGCTCGGAATGAGCCAAGTTCTCCCAGTGCGTGCTTCAGCGAGCACAAATTAGACAGTTAGCAAGACACAGTCATACTTGTGGCTCCAGAGTCGAGTGTCCTGCAACTCTTCCACGATAAATACCAAGAGAGCCCCGAGAGACAAAAATGCACGTGACTCTCCTAAGGACACTGTCTAATGCTTTGATTGTGCTAATGGGAACTCCCTGGCTATAATTAGGCCCTTTTAGGGAGAGGACGGGTCTGAAAGCCTCCAAAAAGTTTGTTGGGGAGCAGGGAGAACAAGCTGTGTGCTGGGTGGCTGCCATGAGAATCTGCGTGACCTGGGTTGGAGACATGGTCTCAATTTATATCCAGATGGCCCATAAGAAAAGGAGGCCGGTTCTTCGATTGTTTCACACTCTTCCTATGCAGAGCAGCGGAGTCTCTAGACCAATGGTTCTCAACCCGTGGGTCGCAACCCCTTCGGGGGGTCGAAAGACCCTTTCACACGGGTCGCCCGATTCAGAACAGTACCAAAATGACAGTGATAAAGTAGCAACTTAAATAATGTGATGGTTGGGGCGTCACCACCACATGAGGAACTGTATGAAAGGGTCACGGCATGAGGAAGTTTGAGAATCACTGCTGTAGATGGTGCTGAGTCGACACAGAAGTACCCAGGAACACAGGCCTGGTGACTGACTTACCTACCCAGCCCTGGCATTTGGGAAACCCCATGGAGCACTGGTCTCCTCTGACCCCCGTGGAGCTGCCATGAGTCGGAGTCTGTGATAGTCCAGGTTGACTAGAGAGACAAATCCAGAGTCACTCATGTATTTATATCAATATATATCATGTATCTTATATCAAAGAGCAATCATACATTAAGAAAACACCCCTGCCCAGTCCAGATCAAGTCCACCAGTCTGATATTAGCCCATATGTCCGCTACTGATCTATAAATTCCTCTTCAGACTCGAACAACACATGCAATGCCACCGAATGCCGGAAGATCACAGGCAAGTGGGTGGAAAGTCTTGTGGATCCAGTGGCAGTGAAGGCATCTCCAGGGCTTTGGCTGCCATCAGCATGGTGCCAAGTGGCTTGTCAGCAGGAAGATGAAGCAGAGAGAATGTGTGACCCACCTCCAGGGAGGAAGAGAAGAGTTCCCAGAATCCATAGGAGAAGGCCACGCCCACACAGAGGCCTCATTGGCTATGACCTTACTGATAGGCTAGACTCCACCATGCAAGAGCAACAAGTTCCACTGAGGGAGAAACGGCAGCCAGCCCTCGCCTGCCTCCCCTTGCTTGGGTGTGGTACAAACTCAGCAATCTTCCCTGGGTTTTGTTGTGAAGGAGATACGTTTGCCTTGTTTGACTTTTTGTTTGTGTGTTTGTTTTAAAGCTTCGGTGACCAACCCACATCTTTGACTGTACAGTATAAAACATGCAGGGATCCCCTTAACGGTTTTGTCCTGTTTGAAGCAATCCCCAGCCACTGAAGCTAATTGGAAACAGAAGGTTAGCTGACAGAGTTGAATCTCTGAGGTCAATTTAGTTGGATTATTCTCTTAAACTGAAGTCATTATAAGCTAAAACCACAACCTGGAAGGTGCAAAGTGGAAGAGAGAGTCTCCCGAGCCTGTGAACATGGTGAACGTGCACGACAGATGTCTCCAGTCAACACCGGAGCCTGTCGGTGTTCCAGGTGCGCCCTGACGAGCCCAAATGGAATTGGCCTGCACTGTCGTGGTCGGGTGCCCCTTGTCTTGCCAGTGCTGTCCATCAGAGAAGGCAGGGGAGATGGGGAGGCTTTAGACCGAGGGCTGAGGTTTCAGAGAAGGAATGGGCCTTCCCAACAAGCAGAGAGAGCCTGGCCTTTCCATTCAGGGGCTATCAAGTGATTCAACAGGGGCTACTTGCGTTTCTGCACCACTGGCCCCAGGGTTCTAACTTCTAGCTGCCTCCCCAGTCTTCCCTCCCAGGTTCTCTTTTACGTACATGCGATCTATTCTCTAGAGACCCCTGAGCTCACTGCGGGCTGGCCGCTGGGCTGCCACCCACAAGGCCGGTCCAGCCCACCTTCTAAACCCACTAAGTGATGCTCAGGACAGAGATGAGGCTGTCTGCTCCCGGAGAGGTTACGATTCTCCGAAACCCTCGCAGGGGTGGGCCGAGGGCCACCTGGCTATTCATGAATGCATCATGTGTGGTCCCTACTGGTCAGACATTTCATTAACTTACCTTTAATGTGACGGCTGGAACTGCTTCTCTTGGGTGAGGCATGTGAAGTGAGTGGGATGGCAGATTCCTGGGCCTCAGGCAGCCTGCAGGCCAGCCGTTCCCCACGAGGGTCACTGTGAGTCTCACTGGCAGTGGGTTTTGGTTTTGTGTCTATGTCATGGGTTCATTCAGATGTCCTGAAACGTATGCAACTTCCTTCTTTTCTTTTTTTTTACATGCCTTTCCACTAACATGGGAATAACTTGGCATTGCCAGCCCGAAGGGTCATAGCCTCTATTGATTTAAAATGCTCCTTGTGGTTCCCTACTAATTCTTTCAGAGTGTCTTTCCATGGTCAATGTTCTGCCTTTCCTTCCCTCCTTCTCTAATTGCGGGCATCGGGAATCCTGAGAGCGTGGGACCAGGTGTCTGGCCTGCCTGTTCTCTGATCGATAGCCCACATCCTCCTAGGGATTCTCCATGGAACTTTTGACCTTCCTGGGTCACTGGGAATCCTGAGGTGATCCCTCAGATGTAAAGCTTCCCCTGGGGTGTCACGCTGTCTCCTGGGCTGATGTCTGTCTGGAGTCTCTCATGGTTCCTAGTCAAGGGGTAGTTACCCCCTCTGTCATTTCCTGTTAGAAACCCTGGCCACTTCTGGTGTTGGGTCCTCTTGGATCCAGCCCCTGCCTTGGAGCCTCTGGCTTCAGTTCCAGGTCACAGAGTTCTGAATGGGGACCTGCGGAGGTCCCCATTGGCTCATGACTTAGACATTTCCTCAGCCAGGCCAGAAAGGGCACCCTGCTGGTAGTGGAGCTTCTCCGAAAGGCTTGGCCCTCTGCAACCTCTAACATAATTTTTAGTTCCCTCAGACTCCAAAGTGGAGTGAGAGCTCCCAGGAAACTCCTTCCCTAGTGCTCCTTGTGTTCTCAGACACAGACAAAACAAAAGAACTCACTGCCACTGAGTACGTGCCAACTCACAGTGCCGCTGTGGTCTTCAGAGATTGTAACTCTTCACAGTAGTAGAAAGCCTCTTCATTCTCCTCTGAAGCAGGATGGTGGTTTCGAACTGCTGAACGTGCAGTTAGCAGCCCAAGGCAGAAACACTACACCACCCAAAATCCTTTACTCCCCCAGAAGTCCCTGGATAGTACAAATGGTTAGTGCAATTGGGTACTAACCAAAAGGTTCAAGGTTCAAGTCCACTCAGGAGAACCTGGGCTCAAATAAAAAAGCATCCACTTATGGAGCCTAGTTCTCCCCTGGTGAGTGTTCAGTTCCTCCCTTACGCACTTCCAAATTACATCCTTCCTCATCGTGCTCCCAGCCAATCCTTTTATAGAGGTGTGGTAGTTATATGATCATTTGTCAGTTTGAGAGGATTAAGAGTGAAGGGGTGGAGTCTAGCCTGTCAATCAAGTCATAGCCAATGAGGCCTCTGTGTGGGCATGGCCTTCTCCTGAGAATTCTGGGAACTCTGGTATTCCTCCTTGGAGACAAGAGGCACACTCTACTCAGCTCACTCCCTGGGAGACATTGCAGCTGACAAGACACTGGGAACTACCCTAGTGCCCTGAGCTAGAGGAGCCACATGGAGAGCCCTGCCAGTACTGAGATGCTTACAACACCACTGGATCCGCAAGACTTCCCACCCACTGATCTGTGATCTTCCTGCATTCAGCGTCATTGCATGTGTTTCATGAATCTGAAGAGGTCTTTATAGACTGGAATTGGACATATGGGCTAATATGGGACTTATGAACTTTATCTGAACTGGGCTGGGAGTTTTCTCAATATTCAATTGCTCTTGTATATAAAGCCTTTTCTTTTAAAAAAAATCATTTTATTGGGGACTCATACAATTCTTATCACAATCCATACATACATCCATTGTGTCAAGAACATATGTACATTTGTTGCCATCATCATTCTCAAAACATTTGCCTGCTACTTGAGCCCTTAATATCTGCTGCTCATTTTCCCCCCTCCCTCCCCATTCCCTCCTACCTCATGAAACTTTCATCATTTATAAATTATTATTTTGTCATATGTTACACTGTCCGATGTCTCCCCCACCTTCTTCTCTGCTGTCCCTCCCCAGGGAGGAGGCTATACGTAGATTCTTGTCATCAGTTCCCCCTTTCTACCCCACGTTCTCGCCACCCTCCAGGCCTCGCCACTCTCACCACTGGTCCTGACGGAGTCATCTGTCCTGGATTCCCTGTGTTTCCAGCTCTTATCTGTGCCAGTGTACATCTTCTGGTCTAGCCAGATTTGTACGGTAGACTTGGGATCATGATAGTGGGGGTGGGGAGAAGCATTTAAGAACTAGAGGAAAGTTATATGTTTCATCGCTGTTACCCTGCACCCTGACTGGCTCATCTCCTCCACACAACCCTTCAGTAAGGGGGTGCCTGGTTGGCTACCATTGGGCTTTGAGTCTCCACTCTGCACTACCCACATTTTCAATGATAGGATTTTTTTGTTCCTTGATGTTTGATACCTGATCCCTTCAACAGCTCATGGTCACACAGGCTGGTGTGTTTCTTCTTTGTGGGCTTTGTTTCTTCTGAACTAGATGGCCACTTGTTTATCTTCAAGCCTTTAAGACCCCAGGCGCTATATCTTTTGATAGCCGGGCAACATCAGCTTTCTTCACCACATTTGCTTATGCATACGTTTGTCTTCATTGATCGTATCAGGGAGGTGGGCACCCACTGATATGATTTTTAGTTCTTTGATGTCTGCTAACTGGTCCCTTCTACACCTTGTGGTCAGACAGGCTGGTGTGCTTCTTCCATGTGAGCTTTGATGCTTCTCAGCTAGATGGCCGCTTGTTTATCTTCAAGCCTTTAAGACCCCAGATGCTATATCTTTGGATAGCCAGGCACCATTAGCTTTCTTATAAAGCCTTTTCTAATACACATATGAGTGAGTCCTTGAATTTTTTCTCTAGTCTACCTGAATTAACACAAGAGATTTCTATAAAACTTCTGCTCGAAGCTGGAGGCGGGGGAGGGGGGAGTGTCCAAGGGGAGCACTGAGAAATGTTCTACTCCAGGTTAGAACGCTGTTTGAGCTATTGTGTAGCTGGGGTGGGGGTGGGGGGGGGTCTTGATCTTTTAAATCTAGTTGGAAATTCACAGTTCAGCAAAGACTTCTCTGTGTAGGTGGCATTCTGTTCTGTTTTTGACTTTTTGATTTCTGTAAAATTTATCTTCAGCATCTTGGCTGAAGGGGAGGAAAGTTGCAGGGTTTAAAACAAAAAACCCAACAAACAAGAAAGCCAACACTGGAACTACGAAGGAGGTAAAGTAGACCACACGGTGTTTCGAAATATCGCCTGCTACAGTTAGCCTAACTAAAGGCCTTCTGGTCCCCGAGTCTGCCGGACTGTCCTGTGCACACTCCCTGTGGGGTCTGCTTCCTGTCACCACAGATAAGTGCAGGAATGTGGGGCACACGCCGCACTGCTTGGCCCGTTGCCTGGCTTGGTCCACAATTGGATGTGTGTGGTTTCTGCTTGCCTCCCAGGCTGATGCAAAGGGAGATCAATGGGATTGATTTCTTAACAGTGTAGGAGGACTACCTAGGTGTGTCACGGATTTCCCTCGGCAGTTCCTCTATGCCGACAGCCAACATGTGAAGTAGTCTGTGCATGAAGAGACCGCATCTATCACCCATTAGCCGTTTCTAGCCGGTTGGAGGTGCTTTAAGTTGTGGGGGTGGGGCAAACGGTTGAACGCCTGCTGGCTGCCTCAAAGCCTGGTTGTTTGAGGCCACCCAGAGGCAAGTTTCTTCGGAAGAAAGTTTCCAACCTTGGAAACCCTGGGAAATGTCTGACTCCGACACCCGAGGTGGCTATGTGCTATTTGCTTTGAATGTTTGAGTTGGTGTTGTTGACCTTATCTACTGAGATTTAGATAAAATCTTCTTGAACCCACAGGTAGAGGGTTAGGGTTAGGGCCAGCCCTCCTTTGGGTATTTCTAGGGATTCTTGAGTGAGGTGTCTTTTTCTACGTCACTACATGATCTGAGCCGTCTTTTTCTACGTCACCACATGATCTGAGCCACTGCCTGCATCCTCTAAAATGGTCAGCTCTCGCCAGTCTCACCTCCTGCAGCGATTCCCTTTACTTCTTCCCTTCCCTCATCCCTGGTAGTCTTCGATGTGGAACAGGCTCCTTCTCGGACTTCTCAAAGAAGCCACTCACCTGGGATAAGAATGCGTTGCAGACCTGGAGGATTCAGAGGTTTGAGTAGGGCTGACTCAGTAGCACCATTCCGTGGGTGTACTCCCAGCCTGAGTCAGAGTCTAGGATATCTCAGTGACTTCTGACAGGCCTTGTTGGGTTCTGTGTTAGTCCGGTTGACAGGAGAAACAAATTCAGAGACAGCCATAAATTTGTAAGCGAGAACTTTATATCAAGTCAGAATTATGCATCAATAAAACATCCCATCCAGTTCAGATCAAGTTCCTAAGTTCAATATTAGCCCATAGGTCTGATATTAGCCCATGCATTCCTCTTCAGACTCATGCAGCACATGCAATGATGCCAAATGCAGGGAGATCACAGGATGGTGGGTGGGAAGTTCTGTGGACCCAATGGCGGTGGACACATCTCCAGGCTGCAATTAGTGGAGCTCCATGTGACTTGTCAACAAGAAGGTGAAGGGGGGTGGGGGGAATGGGCGGAGATCCACTTCTTCTGATGGCCAGAATTAAGAGAGAGAGAGAGAGTTCCCAGAATCCTCATGAGAAGGCCACGCCCACAAAGCGGGATCATCAAGCTGCAACCTGATCCACTGGCCCGACTCCACCCCTCTTCGTTCTTTCATCAAGTTGACATTAAGTTGTGTAACCACCAAAGGTTCTTTCTCCCTCATCATCCCTTCCTCACGGCCTCTTCTTCTTGCTAGCATTTCCCACAATCCCTTCCTCAGAGATTTAGATATTTTTGTATCAATTACTCTTCACTCCTTAACAAACCATTCTAGAACAACTACTTCTTTAGCTCATGACTTTGCTGATCAGCCCTTTGGGCTGGACTCAGCTGGATGCCTGCATGGCTCCAGCTTCAAGTTGACTTTGCTTCGCTGTATGCTTAGCTGGGCTCTCATGGGTAGAGCTGTAGGAACTGGACCGACTTTAATGGACTCCACACAGTCTCTCCCACCACTTGTCTGCCACTTAGTCATACTGTGGTGGCTTGTGTGTGGCTGTGATGCAGGAAGCTATGTCACTGGTATTTCAAATGCCAGCAGGGTCACCCACAGTGAACAGGTTTCAGCAGGGCTTCCAGACTGAAAACAGACAATGAAGAAGGAATCGGGTGTCCACTTTAGAAGAAGTAGCTGCTGAAAACTTTATGCATAGCTTAGAAACACTGTCAGATGCGGAAGGCCTAGGGAATAGAGGCAGAACGCTGATGGAGATAGTGCCAGAGGATGGGTCCTTTGGTCCCAGGGCACCCAGACGAGGAGCTGCTTTCTCGCAGGGGAGTCGACCATGGTGACGTGAATGGAGTGAAGCTGTGGGCGTGGAGCCTGTGGGAGCTTCATTTGATGATGGGGCATGACTCAAGGTAGGGAGAAATTGCTCCCCCAAATCAGCTCATGATAAGAACTTGGTCAGTGTAAAGTATGAATCTAGGAAAATTGGAAGTCACAAAAAATGAACATGGATAGTATGAAAATCATTATCCTAGGCGCGAATGACCTGAAATGGATTGGTACTGACCACTTTGAGTGAAAAAACCATGTGTTTTATGATGTTGAGAATAACAAAATCAAGAGGAATGGCGTGGCATTCATTGTCAAAATGGACATTTCAAAATCACTCTAAAATTGATGATGAGGAGGAGAAGGGCGTAGCGTTCCTGGTGGTATTTGACCAGTTGAAATGTATCTGAGAGAAATTACTGAGAGGTGAATGATAGGTAAACATGATAGTGGGGCAAGAGGAAAGAAAAAATAAAAAGAGGAAAGAAGAAAGCAAAAATTATATATATAGAGAGAGAGGCTTAAATATAGATATGTATATATGTAAATATATGAAGATAGGTATCTCTATGTCTATATATAGACATACAACAAGGAAGCAGATGGACTTGGGCCTCTATTTAAATCTTACCTCTGTACAAGAACGGTTTGTTCTAATAATGTGACACTGAGTGATTATGCTCTCCCCCCAACCCCCCCTTGCCCAACATGATCACTGAAGACAAAAGGCTGCTTAAGCAAACATGGTGAAGAAAGCTGATGGTGCCCAGCTATCAAAAGATATAGCATCTGGGGTCTTAAAGGCTTGAAGTTAAACAAGTGGCCATCTAGCAGGGAAGCAACAAAATCCACATGGAAGCAGCACATCAGTCTGTGCGATCGTGAGGTGTCAACAGGAATAGGCATCACAAGATCACACGCAATCAAATTGACATGAAGGAGCATGGACAAAGTGGAGACCCCCAGACCTCCTGTAAGATAATTGGACAGCCCCTCACAGAAGGGCCACATGGAATGGATGACATATCCAGGGTGCAGTATAGCATGGATGAAACACACAACTATCCTCTAGCTCTTTACTATTTCCTCTTCTTACTATTAATGGTCTTTGTTTTACCTCATTAATCTTGTTCGAGCTGGACTTTAAAACACTGACAGCATTGTTTCCAGCATGGCAGCCACAGGCAAGCTACCACGGGGGGACAGACGTGTGGTGACTCTTCTCTCCAACAGCAAAAACCAAGTGCAAACTCAACTGCTGTCAAGTCGCTCCCATCTCGGCCACCCTGAAATAATAGCATCACCCCTTACGGCGTGTGAGGCTATCCGTCTTTACAGAAACAGGCAGCCTCATCTTTCTGCCACACAGCAGCGGGTGGATTCCAACTGTGGACCTTGTGGCTGGTAGCCAAGCTCTTCTCCATGGGTGTAAACCAAGTGGGGACAAATCCTAAAGCCTGACTTTTCACACCCACACAGTCTGTCAGCAGTTTCACTAGAAGGCACACACGCTCTCCCTGTATTAGGAGAATCAGAGAATGTTGCAGCTGCTCTTAAACTTCTAGATGTTTTTCCTTCCTCAGCACACTTGGAAATAATGCTGCTGTTTGTGTCTACCTGTGTGCATGTGTAATTATAAAAAGTAATTACTTTGACTCCTGGAGTTATGGTGATAACCTGCCACCCCCCCCAAAAAAATGCTGTTATTGTAGTGCCTTTAAGCTAAGCAAACATGCATTTACCTCGACTTTGTTTTATTTCATCTCACCGAGAATTGCTTGAACGTGTGCATCCAAGCACCCGAAAAGGGCAGCGATCCCCCAGGTTTCAAGCAACACTGGTGGTTGCTGTCAAAAAGAGGGTCCATCCTGAAATGTCAACGCGATTTTACAAGTACGCTGGGGATAGCACTCGCTACAAAACTCGTCCTAAGACAGTGGTCCTTTCGGAATCACTCTCAATCAAGGTAGAGTTAACAAAGGAACAGAGAGCATTGAAACTTCTGCAATAATCATAATCTTATTCGCACAACATTCCTCTCCTAAGGAATTGGAAAGGAGCTGGTGAGGAAAGGAGGTAAAAATGAATTCTGGAAGAGCAAATTTCAGCAAGTTCAGGACACTGGCAGGGCAGACCTGACGGAAGAAAGGAGGCAGGCCAGGAGAGCTGGATGCTCTTGAAACAAACAATTTTGGCAGGTGAGCAAACTAGGGAAGTGCAGGGCAGGCCACCGTGTGCCAAACTGACTAACCAGAGCCGTTGCAAGGTCTGAGAGGCAAATGCGAGGAGCATGAAAAGGTGATGTCCAGCCAGCTCACCAAGGAGGAACCCAGCCCAGGGCCACACGTATCGGGACCACATCAAAGAGGAGGAAGATAACGCAGTGTGAGGTGGACATCAAAGGCACCAGGAAGACATTCATCAAGCGCATGAATTAGAACCAAGTGATTGTGGACACAGGTTCCCTTTGGCCAGCCCGAGGTTTCACAGCCTTCTCTGGGGGCGTGTTGCCTGGCACTGGAACTAGCGTCAGCTAAGAAGCTTTCCCTTGCAATTAGCAAAAGCCATATCTCAGAGGGGCTTTTTAGAAACAACGGGAACTTCGGGGGGGGTGGTTCATATAACGAAAAATCCAAAGGCAGCTTGATCTGCTGGGGACATTGGGCCAGGGTTGGAATTCTAGTTCTCTGGAAGGAGGGGCCTTGTGGCAGCCCCGTGCTGAAGTGCTCGGCTGCTCACTGCACAGTCCGTGGTAGAAAACCACCAGAGCTCTGCAGAGAAAGACGGCTCGTCTGCTTCCACAAGATTGCAGCCTGGAAACCCTGTGAGGAAATCCCATTCTGTCCCATTGGATTTCTGTGAGTTAAAATGAATTCAATGGCAACTGTTTGTTATCGCCACCGCCCCCCTCCCCCACCCCCCGCCAATATTACCTTGGCTGTTCACTACTTGTTATGTAATTCATGCTCAAGATGATTGGCCTCATGGTAACAAAGTGGCTGCAGGATTCCAAACCCCATATCCCCGTCCCACACCATTCAAAAGACTTTCTCTTCCAACCACTGAAGAAACTCTCAGCCTCATGCTACTTCAAGAGCCTTAGGTTATTATTGTATAGATTGGCTTGTTGATGTGTTGTCAGGTGCCAACGAGTCAGTTCTGACCCTTGGTGACCTTCTGCAGAGAACAAAACACCTCGTCCTCCCATGCCAGCGTCATAATGGTCCCCATGCTGGAGCCTGGTGTTGCGACCCCAGTGTCACTCCATCTCCTTGAGGACATTCTTCTCTGTCCGCCTTCCTTCCACTTGAACAAACATGATGTCCTTGTCCAGAGACTGGTCTCTCCTGACAACGTGTCCAAAGTATGAAAGATGAAGCCCGGCCACCCTTGCTTCTAAGGAGCACTCTGGCCTCACTTCTTCTAAGACACAGGTTTATCCTTTGAGCAGTCCATGGCAGTTTGAATATTCTTCACCACGACCACCACAATCCACACTCATGGATTCTTTTTTCATTTTCCTTACTCAATAGCCCACTTTCAAATGCCTACGAGGCCACGGAAAGTGCCGTGGCTCGGGTCAGGCGCACCTTAGTCCTCAAAGCCGCAGCCTTGTTCTCAGTACTCAAAGTGGTCTTGTGCAGTAGAGTTATCCAGTGCCACTTGTCTTTTGATCTCTTGACTGCAGTTTCCATGAGCATTGATTGTGGATTCCACCTTCATTGTCTTTTCTTAGTCACGGTACCAAAAAGCCTTGTTCATCGTTTAGCCATTGCAAGAGGTAGCATGTGACCCGGAACTGATGATATTGAAGAAAGAAGTCCAGTTTCTCTGAAGACATTAACAAAGAAATAAGACTCCAGGTATGGAAGGAAAACACATTGAAATGTTTCAACAAACTGACACAGCCCTGGAAATACTCACTTGTCTATGTCAAAATATTTGGAAGGCAGCGACCTGGCCAACCAACTAGAGGCGATCCATATTTGTACCTATTCCAAAGAAAGATGACCCAACAGAATGCTGAAAATTTTGAACTGAGGATAACATTGAGATGAATGGGAATTCCAGAACACTTTTTTGTGTTCATGTGGAACTTGTTCATAGACCAAGCGGCAATCTTTCAAACAGAACAAGGGAGATGCTACTGCATGGTTTAAAATCAAGAAAGGTGTGTGCCGGGGTTGTGCCTGGTCACCATCGATTCAATATGTACACTGAGCAAATGATCTGGGAAACTGGATTATATGAAGAGGGCCGTGGCATCGGGACAGACAAAAAGTTGATTAACAACCTACGATAAACAGGTGACATAACCTTACTTGTTGAAAGCAAGGAGGCCTTGACGGACTTGTTGAAAATCAAAGGCTGGATTGGTTGCAGTTCAATGTCAAGAAAATCACCATCCTCACAACTGGATCCGTAGATGAGATTCTGATAAACAGAGAAAAGGTTAAAATGGTCAAGGGTCTCCTTTCACAGGAATCCATGCTCACGGAAGCAGCAGTCAAAAATATCAAATGACACCTTGCCTTGGGGAATGTGCTGCACCAGGTTCCTTTACCGTGGTAAAGGGCAAGGATGTCATTTTGCAGACTGAGGTGCACCTAACCCAAGCCATGGGCGTTTCGACGGTCTCATAGTCATGCCAAAGTTGAGCATAGAGCAGGAGGACTAAAGAATGGATACATTGGGATTACGGTGCTGACGAAGAATATTTAAAAAGCACTGTGGATTGCCAGAAGAGCAAATAAATCTGTCTTGGGTGAACTACAGCCAAAATGCTTCTTAGAAATAAGGATGGCAGTACTTTGCCTCACGTGCTGTGGACATGTTATGAGATAGGACCAATTCTTGGAAAATGACATGCTTGATAAAGTCAAAGGACAACAAACAAGAAAGAAAAAGAAAGAAAGAAAGAAAGAAAGAGAGGAAGACCATTGTGCCAGTTACATCATCTCCTGTCAACTTGAGTGAAGGGGTGGAGTCTAGCCTGTCAATCAGGTCATAGCCAATGAGGCCTCTGTGTGGACATGGTCTTCTGAGGATTCTGGGAATGCCTGTCTTCCTCTTTGGAGGCAGGACACACACTCTCTCAGCTTGACATTCCTGTTGACAAGCCACGTAGCTGTGCCAATGCAGCCAGAGCCTTGGAACTGGAGGAGCCTCTTGGAGATCACTGCCAGCGCTGAGATGCTTCCACTGCCACTGGGCCCACAGGACTTTCTACCTGCTGACCTGTGATCTTTCTGCATTCGGCATCATTGAATGTGTTGTGTGAGTCTGAAGAGGAATTTATAGACTTGTATTGAACGTATGGTAAGGAGACCAGGCGTCCCGCTTTTGGCGGGACAGTCTGGTTTTTAACAATTTGTCCTGCGTCCCGCAGCATTTTTAAAAGTTCCGATTTTTGGAAAGAATGCATGACAAGCTAGGGTATACGGTTTTCGGCTGCCATGTGGCTATTTCAACAGGATATGAGTTTTATCAGTGGTGTCCCGCTTTACCAATGTTAAAATCTGCTCACCCATATGGCCTAATGGACTTGATCTGGACTGGGCTGGGATGTTTTCTCAATATACAATTGCTCTTATAGGTAAAACCCTTTCTTACACACATATGAGTCTCCTTGGATTTGTTTCTCTAGTCTCCTCGGACTAACACAACCATCAAGGAGATGGACTGATGCAGTGCCAGCAACAATGGGGTCAAACATAACAAGTATGAGGTTGGTGAAACATAACAAGTATGAGGTTGGTGAAGGACTAGGCAGTATTTCATTCTGGAGTACTTAGAGTCACTAAGAATCTGAACTGGCACCTAACAATAACATAGTATAGTAGTTACATAGTTACATAATTTCATGTCAACTTGAAGATATATAAGAGGGTAGGGGGTGTATTGAACCTGTCAATCAGGCCATAACCTGATGGTGCCTTCTTGTGGGTGTGGCCTTCTCATAAGGAGCGTCCTAGGAACATCCCCTTCTCTCTCTGTCTTGACCTTCCTGCTGGCAGACCTGAATGCTGCCAAAGCCCTGGAGATCCATCCCCCGCCATTGGATCCACAAGGCTTTGTACCCACCGGCCTGTGACATTTCTACATTCTGCACCATTCCATGTAGCTACATGAAGGTCTAAAGAGGGTCTTATAAACTAGTAGTATCAGACTTATGGACTTGAGTTCAACTGGGCTGGGATGTTTTCCTGATTTATAATTACTTCTTGATATAAACTCTATCTCACACATATATGGGTGTCACTGGATTTGTTTCTCTGGTCAACCCAGGACAACACACATAGTTTGTACTTTGCAGGAAAAACAGGAATGGGGTCATGTAACCAACCCTAGTGTGTTAGGGTACCTTCTCAGAGATGAACTTTCACCTGCACCTCTCTGGGTCCCTCCCACTTGCATTTGAAAGAAAAACAAAAGCTCTGTGTATTGGGAAGTGAGTACCGGCCAGAAAGCCATCCACCTTCAAAGTTATCATCCCCGCATCTGGAGGTATTCGAATGCCTCTCTCTCTCAGTTGATCGTCAAAGGTGTCAAACACTCTTGTATTTACAGCTCAAAGCCCCAAATCATAAACCCCTTGCCCTACAGTCAGTGCCCACTCATTGTGGCGCTCTCACTGCGCAGTGAGACTGAGAACACTTCACCACAGTCCAGCGGGTCTACATGTAGGGACTGCAGGCGCTCTGTTTGCATTTCCATAGAATTTACCTGGTGAGAATCATTGAGTGTGTGTGTATAATACATCTTTATGCCACTAGGTTAGCAATAAGAATCTTGCTCTGTAAAGAATAACTCCAGTTTCCTCTATAACTATTAGTTTTGATGGATTTGAATTTCAAGGAGAATAAAACCAATAATTTCATTTCTTAGAGGAACAGCCTATAATGCACCACTAAGCTGCATCTGCAAAATGAAAGCAATCTTCCTGGGGTGTCATGGGGATTAGAGAAACGAACGTGTGAAGAGTAGCTACCACAGCACCAGGCATGTCTCCCCACTATCTGTAGTCACTCATGCTGGATCTCGGGGTTCGTATTTTTATCAGCTCCTTTGGGGAGGAGAAAAGTGAAGGGCAGAGAGATTAAAAATAAAGCTACTGGTTCCCTAAGCTCTTCGAGTGGCAGAACTGATGTTCTTGGCAAATTATGAGGAAGATCCGTATCTCAAAAATAACTTCAGATCTGCTCATCTCTTTTTACTTTACCTGAATTTTCTTAAATCAGCACCCAGCTTGGTTGAAATCTGATAAAGGCATGGATGAGAAACGAAGCCTGCCCTATCGGGTGACTATATTCTAGACTCCTTCTATCTTCCAATCTCCTCATGTTAGTTCATGCTATAGATTACGTAATCTTACAGTCAGGCTTCTACAGCTAGCCTTACATTGAGACTTAAATATCTGGCCATGGGGTAGTGGCCAGGATTTCCTGAAGGCACGACTGCATGAAGCATAGTGAATAAGATCGATCTTTAAAGAGAACACAAAGACTGACAGGAAAGATGGAAATGGTAATCACTACCCTATCTTTCAAGTCAATGACATGACTGTAGGAATAAAATACAGAGAAAGCCTGAAGTGATTTTGAAAGCTGGGAAATGGTAGCTTCTACACGTCAGAAACGAAACCGAATTGCTGTAAAATGTAATGGAAATAGGAGTGGACTAAAGGAGGACATAAAGAGTCAGCTGTCTACACAGCTGTAATAGATGCTTTTATCACCTTGGAGCCCTGGTGAGGTTGTAGGTTACACAGTGGGCTGCTATCCTCAGGGTCAGTAGTTCGAACCCACAAATTGCTCTGTCAGAGAAAGATGAGGCTGTTGGCTCCCATGGAGATTAATAGCACCCCCAAACCCCAGAGAGCAGCTCTGCTCTGTCCTGTAGGGACTGCGCTGAAATCGACTTGTTTTGGGGGTTTGTTTGTTTTTTTCTGTTTCTTGAAACTTCGAGGTGTGTAATGATCAGCATTACCATTTCAATTGTTTATAAACATTTTATTATGTATATATGTTGTGATATATTTGATCTTTGTTAGTATTTAGAATCTGTGCGGGTCCACAGCAACTCTACTGTACTCTCTTATTCAAAGGACTTTTAGAATGCTACTCGAAAAAGTAAAGAGGTCACAACAATGAATTAAGCAAATACAGATTAAAGGGGAAAAATCAGGTATATTAATATTATACCAACCAGAATTTAAACCAAAAAAGTGCTAAGTCAGGCAAAATGATCATTTTGGTGAGTTGAAACCAAAGAAAAAGTCATGAGAGTTTTTGCCTAAAAATAAAAAGGTTAAATAAAAAAGATTATCAGCTATTCAAATTGCAATTAGAAATGTATTGATCAATATTAATAAAAGAATTTAGCTCACCTTTCTCAGTGCAGAGAAAATAATATCATATCAAAATGTGACCTATAAAATATATTTATTTATAATTCTTATTTTTCAAATATTCCATAAATGTGGAACAATCATAGAGTTTTTTATGTCATTTTATTGGGGCTCATATAACTCTTATCACAATCCATACATACATCAATTGTGTAAAGCACACTTATACATTCGTTGACCTCATCATTCTCAATATTAGCTTTCCACTTGGGTTCCTGGAATCAGCTCCTCATTTTTCTTTTCCCCTTCCCCCTCCCTCCATGCTCGCCCCTCCCTCATGAACTCTTAATAATTTATAAATGATATTTTATCTTATCTTACACTGCCCAGCGTCTCCCTTCACCTACTTTTCTGTTGCCCATCCCCGAGAGAGGAGGTTATAAGTAGATCCTTGTGCTCGGTTCCCCCTTTCTATCCCCACTTCCCTCCCGGTATCGCCACTCTCCCCACTGGTCCTGAGGGGTTCATCTGTCTTGGATTCCCTGTGTTTCCAGTTCCCATCTGTACCACTGTGCATCCTCTGGTCTAACGAGGTTTGCAAGGTAGAATTGGGATCATGATAGTTGGGGGAGGCAATCATAGGTTTTAAAATCTTCACTAACTTCTGAAAGCAGACATTGATCAAGCACATTCCTTAACCACCATGCAATGAAATTTAAAATAACATTCTACCAATGTGAACTTCAAAGCTTGCTTCTTAAAAAAGATAAAAAGAAGAAAAGTTTAAATCCGCTCTTGGGTCAGGGAGAAACTAACCATGCTTGCATGGCATGCCCTTTGAAAATTAATAGGAAATCATGAAACAAGTCCCCATCTTAAGAATTCATAAAACAATGAAACAAATAGGGAAATCAGAAAGAAAGCAGGTGATGGAGACAGAAAGTAACTTACCAAAAGAAGACAAAGAAGAAAGTGCAGCTGAACCAGCCAAGTAAGACAAGCCAAGCTCCTGCTTCCCCACTACCTGACTGTAAGGACCAAGATTCCAGATCCCAAACCTGTGTCGGTGCAGGTACATGCTCCCTGCTGTTAGCTGTCAAACACTCACCCAGGGAATGCCATATGGGTTTGTTGAAATAAACGACAATGACCACCAAGTGGACTTTGATTCTATACGTGACCCTGTAAGACAGGGCAGAACAGCTCCGTCTGGTTTCAGAGATAATTAGTCTTTCCAGGAGCAAACAACATCATTTTTTGCATGATGAGCTGCCGGTGAATTTGAACCACCAACCTTGCAGTTAGCAGCCCAATGCCTAGCCCACAGTGCCGCCAGCGTTCCTTGATAATGATGTGTCGACTCTCAAGGAGGTGGCTCTTCTTTTAAGGGGTGAAAACATGTAGTGATTTTTAAACAACCGTGCATCTGTATTAGAGCTTCAATTCTGGGCACTAGGCTTGCAGAAAGCTACTGTAACAGAGATAGCTCCAAATCTACTTCCGAACCTCCACACAGTGCCCACTGAATTCTTTCAGACCATTAACCGGCATGCATTAGAAAGTGGATTGCTACCACTCCCCGAGCCAGCCCAGGGAGGAACAGCCTAGCCCTTCGGGCCTTGCCTCAGTGTGCCCTTGAAGGAATTTGGGGTCCTAGGGTCTCCTAATCATGAGTCATACTCGGACTGCCCAGGCTGGAGGGCCCTGAACCAGTCTTGTAAACTTTTCTAATCTGTAACAGTGTACACATCCCAATCACGGTCCCTTTCCCCCTCTGGTCCTAATGCGCATGGGCAACATGATGTATTGATCTGCTGCCCATTTCCTTTGCTGTCTCTGTCCTATTTAATTGGCTGATGTCTCATGAATCCTGGGACACAGTGGTCTGGTTCTGGTGGTCTTCCTCATCTGGACGATCTCTGTCCTATTTAAGACATAATAAATGTCTCCATAACTTATATTTGAGTGTGGAGTGTATATTTTCTCCTAGAACACATCAAAACAAAATCCAGATATGAAAGAAAGAGAGAGGGAGGCAGAGAGGAGAGGGGTAGAAAGGAGAACAAAGGAAGGCGCAGAGGGGATGTGAGGTGACAGGAGAGGAAAAGAAAGGGGCCAGAGACTTGAAAATTCTTTTTATTCTGGTCTCTGGGGGGGTAGAGGGGCCCTGGTGATGGAGTGGTGACTTGTTGGGCTGCTAACCTCAAGGTCAGCAGTTAGGAACTGCCAGACAATCTTCCAGAGAAAGATGGGGCTTTCTACTCCCTTAAGGAGTTGGTCTTGGAAATCCACAGGGAGCAGTTTTACCCTGTCCTATGGGGCCCCTATGAGTCGGGATTGATTTGACGATTGTCAGTTTGTTTATTTGATGGGGGACCCTTCATGTGGCAGCCATGGGTAGGTTCCATTCAGCTCTTCCACAGAGAGAACTTGCCTCAGACTGCAGTCAGCTTACAGCCTCCAGGGCACGGCCTTTGGAATAGACCCAGCATCTACACATCACACACACGCCTGCTGTGGAAGAGTCCCAGCCAATCACTGAGCACAACCTGGGCACTAGAGCCCGTTTTCCTTAATGGGGATGTTTTGCTGAAGGGCTCCCGATCCACCTGAGTGTCTTTCTCGGCTTCTTCCTCCACTCTCCTTCCTTACCCGAGGCTTCCTCCGCAGTCTTCTCCTGCTCGCCCCATTCGCTGACCCTTCACAATCAGGAAACAAAACAAAACAAAAACAATTCACGGACATTACGTCTGTTCCCATCAGAAGCACCACACAGGACAGGTTCTCAAGGCTGTAAATCCTGAAGGGAGGGCAAAGGCTCATTTTCCTTCCCAGAGTGGCTGGTGGGTTTGAACTGCTGAACTTGTGGTGAGCAGCCCAATGGGTAATCCACTACACCACCAGGGCTCCCTCAGAGGCATTACCACCAATAAGTCAATCACCACCCAAACATCACTTGCACTTTTAAATCCCCATTGATAGCTGCTCCCTGGAAGACCCTGATGAGCACACCATCACCCCCCACCTCGCCCCCCCGTACCCCGCCCCCCAGCCTGCCAAAGGATTTCTCCTGCCTCCTGCGGAGTCTCTCCAGAGAAACAAGGATTTCCAGCTCCCTGAGCTCACCCCACCATCCTCAATAACACTGTTCTTTGGAATATGGCCCTCTGTTCGCAGGGTATTCATTTTGAGATTTTCAACTCAATTCATTGTTCACACACAAGGGGGCTTCAACAAGCTCGTGGAGATAGTCCATTGTCTTTCTCTTACATTTGTTTCCATGGGTCTTTTGAAGCCCCCTGGTGTGTGGCTCCTACTCACTGCACACCATTCTCTAAGCATGGTGGTTTGTGCCATACCACCAGGCTTCTCTTCCCTGGCAGTCCAACGTTTATTGGAGGGAAATGGACATTCATAAATACCTTCCGTAGAAAGCAGGCGAGAGTAAACTTTCTAATACAAGCTATATTTGCTTCCAATTACTGCGCTGCCTGAACAAAGTACCACACACCTAGGGCTTCACATCTCAGGGAGTCAAAATCCAAATCAGAAAGCAATACATGGAGAGGGGAAAACAAAATTATACATAGCAGGCCCCTTCAGCAACATCCTCATAAAGGAAGGGAAGATTCAAGTTGTCAATGACTTCATTCTGCTTGGATCTATAATCAAAGCCCCTGGAAACCGTAGTCAAGATCTCAAGCAAAATGTTGCCCTGGACAGATGTGCTACCAAAGATCTCAGAAGCAAAAATGCCACCGAAGAGACTAAGGTGCAACTGATCCAAGCCGAGGTATTTTCGACAGTCTCCTAGACACACAAAAAGCTGGATATTGAATAAGGGTCGCAAAGAAAAATGGAAGCATTTGACTTAAGGTCTTGGCAAAGAAGATTGACTGTATAGTGGACTGCCAAAATAACGAACAGACTTGTCTTTGAACAGAAACAGCCAGAATGCGCGTTAGAAGCGAGGAAGACCAGACTTCATCTCATGGCCTTTGGACATGCTCTTAGGAAGGACCACTCCCTTGGGAAGATGACCATCATCCTTGATAAAGGAGAGTCCATGAAAGAGGGGAATCTTCAGCTAGAAGAACTGACACGGTGGCTTCACCAATAGGCTCAAAAGAGGAAAGATTGAGAGGATAGAAGTTGTATAATCCATGATGCACGGGGTTTCTGTGAGTTGGAAATGATTCGACGGCACCTAGCAACCACAATGGAGCCAACTGTCCGTTCAGTTAATCACAAGTCATGATATTAAGTCCAACATGGAACGTACACAGGGAGACTCCAGTTTGTGGCAGAATTGAGTTCCTTCTGAATTCTGTCAGGGAGCATCCGTTCTTTGCCTTTGCTCGAAGCTGCCTGCATCCCTTGACTTGTGGCGCCTGCATCCGGGATGCCTATAGCATCCCCTTCCCTCCAGCTCTCTCCTGGTGTCACTCCTTCCTTGACGCCGATTCTGCCGCCTTCCTCTTTCACGTGTAAGGACCTCGTGGTTGAGCCGCGCATACGCATATAGCTCACAATAACCTGAAAGAACTAAAGGGGGGGGGAACCAAACCTCAAGCTGCCATACTGAAGGAGGCGATGGATAAACAATTGAATGATGCAGGAAGCCTCAAAAGAAGATGGAAAGAATACACCGAATCCCGGTATCAAAAAGCACTGGTCAGCATCCCACCATTTCAGGAGGTAGCGTAGAAGCAAGAACCAATGGGGCTGAAGGAAGATGTTCAAGCTGCACTGAAGGCATTGGCCAAAAACCGGGCTCCAGGAAGCGAGGGAGTACCACTCGAAATGATTCAACAAGATCAGGACGCACCAGAAGCAGTGCTTTCTGTGATGTATGCCAGGAAATTTGGAAGACAGCTATTTGACCGACTGATTGGAAGAGATCCATATTTGTACCCATTCCAGAGAAAGGGGACTCCATAGAATACTCAAAGTATAGAACAATATCATTGATGATGCATGCATGTAAAATTTTGCCAAACATCATCCAGCAATGGCTGCAGCAGTACATTGACAGGGCACTAGACTTTTTGGGGCCATGGGGCCTGGACGAAACCCTGCAACTGTTTAAAAGTTTCCCTGAGATAATTTTTTAGAATCTAAGCCCCTTGAAATTCTACCCCATGTTATAAATTTAAGACACCAATAAGTTCAGTATTTTAAAATGATTTTAAACACTCTCCATCTGATTCTTAGACTAAATCATCAAGAAGCATTTAAAATTGCTAACAACAACAGCAACAAAATGTTCCTTTAGCTTAATCAACTGGGACTCTTTTCTGAGTATGTAAAAGTCATTTTCCAATTCATTGAAACATATATGAGTAGGACTTCTGTTTCCCACTTGACTCTCTGCATTAACTCAGACCTATCTTCCTACAGTTATCTAAAGGAATATACAACAAAGAAGAAAGTAATAGAGCATTGGGGGCATTTATTAACACATCTCCCAGCAAATTTTCTTAACAAGAAGCTGTATTCATTGCAGAGAAGGGTTTGGCCCACTTTCCAGTTTCCAGATCACATTGAGGACCTGGGTTTTTCTTTCTCTCTTCTCTGACGTCTTTCATGTTGGGCTGAGTTGTGGACTGGTGACAGGATGGCTACCGCATTGTCCGGTGTCATATCCGGAAACAGCAATAGCCAAGTGAAAATCAGAGACCATGGCGCCCAGGAGAGGGACACACTCACTGTCTACCAACACATTTCCATTTAGACCAGCACTGGGGCACATACTCAATAAGCAATTAGCTCAAAAAATGCGGTAGAGTCGCCCTTGGATCAAAAATTCCACCACCTACCGCCTGCATCTGAGACATTTGACTATATTGGAAAGAGGTGGATAACTTAACAAAACTGAGGGTCCCTTAGAAGGAAGTTGTGTTAAGTGAATTCTGATACGGCAAGTCATCACTATTACACGACCAGGCAAATAGTAACCGAAGGAAAGACGATGCATAGGAAACAAACGGAAGGACCCCAAAAACTTCTTGCTTTGCCTGCTAAGTTCAGCAGGCAGACATTATCATTCTGAATGTGAATTCGCCTAAAGTCATAACATGAAACTGTGTGAGGCAAAAATACTATGTGAAATGTATCATCTAATAATTATACTCCTCTTGGAAATTTTTAACATTCCTTTTTCAAAAACAGACTGAGCAGACCAAGATGTGTTAAGAATTTAGAAAATATGAGTGAGTGACAGAACCGCTGTTTGATAGATTGTGTGTATGCAAATGAACAAGATATGTGCATAGTCCTACACACAAACGCAGTCCACACATTGCTTTCAAGCACACATTTATTATCTACAAAAACTGACCACATACCGACTGCAAAGCACAGCTTGGCCACAACAAAATGCAATAAAGTTAGAAGTGAAATCAATAGCAAAGCATAGTCCCCCCAAAAAACATGTATATTTAGAATATTTTAAACCCGCTTCCAAATAACGGATGGGTCAAAAAGAAGTCGTAGTTACAATTACACAACAGAGCAGGTTGTCGTGTAAATAAGCACGTTAAAAAATGCACACAGGATTATTTATAGGAAAGATTCTTTCTGAGCAAACCAGGGCCGATCTTTCTCTAGCAGCATATTTCCACTCAAAATGTTGACATTGATAGAAAAAGATGGGAAGCATCTTGCTTCTTCCATGTACTTGGGAAGATTGCCCCAGTTCCCTCTTTCTCTGTGTGTTTTTAATCCGGTGATTTCATGAAGTCTCAGCTGGAGCCCATATGCCATTCATTTTCTTGTTATTAAACATTTTTGTGGCAATTTTCTAGAAACGGACAGTCCAGTGTTGGTCAAACTTTCTGCTGTACCTCCCCACAGAGCAATCCTTTTTTAAAAATTCTAGTCAGGTGGCTATCAAAAGATTCACTCGCTCCCCTCTCTGACCATTCCTCAACGAAATCTAAATCACCCCTGCATCTTCCCAGAATGAATCACTGGACACTATCACTAGCTAAAAATACTCTGCGTAATGCTAGCCCCTCTTCCTAGAGCACTGGCCTATCTGAATTTAAATGGGAAAGGAGCCAAGCCAGGAAAATATTCAGTTCTACCAGGAACTCAAGCGAATTGGAGGCTCGGGTTGATGTGAGGAAGGAGGACTTAGCATCTCAGTGTCTCCAGTGTAGAGTAATAAGGGCTTGCAGTGGGTGATGGGAAGGATAGCTAGCCTAATTAAGAAAGATGGATAGGATGATTTCAGTTTCTGAATATACTACCAAAAATGCATAATTATTTTACTTAAAATCGTTTATTTTTCTCAAGGGTATTTTTTAAATGTACAAATATTTTTAAAGATCACCTACCCTGGTAAAGAGTGGCTTTGCATATGGTCACATGAAGGAAAATCCATTTTCAGTTCTCTTTTGACTTCATTTTAAGATCACACATGTTGGCACTCCTAGCCGAATGAAGGACAGACAGACTTCCTTAAGCATGTTTCCTGATAATCGCTTTCATTATATTTTGGTTGGCTAGATGAATATTGCCTCTCCAAGACCTCAATTATATAACCTGGGATTTCCACATTGTTTTTGACAGAAAAGTAGAGCAAAAATAAGTTATGCAGACCAAATTTGAAACACATGATAGGGCATTGAGAGGACTTAGTGATGAAAAAGTTGTCTGAGTTAGTGGTAATCAAGTCTTGAAATAGATTTCTTCTTAAACAAGCAAACAGTTCAAAGCATTTGGCTCTGCGTCACTGTTTTTCAAGCTTGAAAAGATTATATTGCTCCTTCTCTCTGCTACAGTATATTTACAGCTGTGCCAGGAGGCCATGCCCTACACATCCGACTCCACCTCCAATCTCAACTTGCCCTCTCCATTAAGCAGCCTCGTGAGGCTCTGCCTTCAGTGACTTCAGAAAGCAAGGGGACTTTGTGGACTTAGGGAAAAGAACAAGGTTTTGACATCATAGGCTCCCTCAGCAGATGTTCTTCTTTTAATGTGGCTCAGAAGGACAGAGTTGCTTGAATCTTCTAATGCCATTGTGGCGGCGGTGGTGGCGGTGGAGGTAGTGATGGTGGAGGTGGCGGCATGTCCTCCTCCGGTCGATTCCAACTCAGAACGACCCTGTGGGACCTGGACAGAGTAGGCTTTCAGGCAATCGTCTAACAGAGCAGGTAGACAGGCCTTTTCTTCCACAGCTCAGGGGTGGGTGTGAGCCGGTGACCTTTTCGTGCGCAGTTGAGCACTTAAACACTGCACCAACACAACTCCATTTCAAACGCTACGGAGGCAGATTAGATCCAGTTCTGATATTAACGTCTGTTCCTCGATGCCTGTGCGCACGAACAGTGGGCACTGAATAGAGAAGGCCGGAGGAAAATCGATGTGTTTGACTCATGGTACTGTTGAAGAAGATTGAAAGTACCAAAGAACAGCTGAAAAGGGAAAAAGAGAAAAAAAAATTCTGTCTTGGAAGAAGTCCAGGCCAAATGCTCCTTAGAGGTGAGGGTGATGAGACTTTGTCAGGAGAGGCCAGCCCCCGGAGAAGGACCTCAGGCTTGGTAGAGCAGAAGTCCGTGGAAAGAGAGCAAGGTCCGCGACAAGGTGGATTGGCACAGCGACTGCAGCCAGGCCTCAGACGTAAGGACAATGGCGAGGATGGCACGGGCCCAGGCATGTGCACAGCACCACCACGAGTGGAAACCAATTCAGTGTCACCTGAGAACAGCATCCAATGTCTGAAAGGTTCTTAATATTTGCTCTTGTTGTTGGGTGACAGGGTTTATGTGGATTTAATGAAAGCTATGGACCTTGAAAACACACACACACACACACACACAACCTTAAACGTTTTACTGTAATTGCAGTGGATTCCTGAACCCATCAATTTGGCCCCAGACCTTAAAGAATTTTTACTTTAAAGAATATGAGAAACAACCCCTACATGTGATAGGTTTTGTGTCAACTTGGCTGGGTCAAGAGTCTCAGTGGTTTGGCAGTTATGATACCGTGATTCCCATGATGCAATCGCACACAATGTAACCACCTCCTTAGTGGGCTCTCTTAGGCTGCCAGTCAGTTATAACACCCTTACTCAGATCACAACCAGATGCAACTAGCTTCACGGGGGTTTCCATGGAGGTGTGGCCTGTTCCCAATATAAGTTGATGCTGTGGGAAAGCTTGTTTACTTTTTACTCCATCTGGATCCCGAATCTGGCTCACTCACCTCCATATTTTTGGAGTCAGTGGCATGTCATATGCCTGCCGATCCAGGATGCCATCAGAGGCCTGCCATCTGAACCACCCAGCTTAGATCCATGCACCGCCTCAGTCAGAAGCTTGAGCTGCTGACTGGCCTTGACCTCATTCACTTCTACAGCCACCAGCCATTCTATTCCTGCTGGTCTTGAGTTCAGCAGTTCTTGTAGCTTCACAGCTCACCCAGGATTTGAATATTCCCTGGACTTGGACTTTCCTGCTTCTACAACTGTGTGAACCATGTTCTTGATAAAAATCCATATATTTAAGCTTCACTGGTTTGGCTTCCCTGCAGAACCCAGCCTAAGGAACTGAAGAAAAAAGGATTTAGAGTTGTTTTTCCTCTGATTTCTAGAATACGATATCCTGTTATTAGGCGTTTGATGTGCATATGGAGCATCCATTTTAGCTAATTTAAAAAATGTTCATGAAAACTTTTCAAGAAGAAAAACATACTAACACATAAAGTTTACGATCTTTTTACCAAAGAATTTACATCCAGCTCAAAGACGAACTGCTGAAGCATTAGCTCAGGTTCCAATCCAAATGGTCAGTTTGTTTATTTTTATCTTTAGTCTACTAGATAAGGAAATTCTAGTTCACGGTAATAGGTCACCACAACTGGCAGAAAATAGCTTGTGGCTCTTGGGGGTGGGGAGGGAGTTTCTGGATATTTGAGTTAAAATATGGGTAAATTTCCAACTGAAGACTACTTTCAGTGTTCTAGCAATGCTAAATCAAGGAACACACTGCACTAAAGCCCTGGACCACTTCAAGTTTTGGAATTAGGGCAAATGGTTTCCATTATTTGGTTGCATTTGGCTCTGGAAGGCATTTCCTAACCTCTGGTACGGGATATGTATGTGGTTTTATAATATGCCCAACATGATGTCATTATTATTCTTGATAAAGAAGGAAGAAGCCTGCGTGTGTGATATCAGAAAAGAGTCCTACACACAATAATAGAGCTTTTTGGACTTCAGTTTGATTTCCTTAATGAATCCTCATCTCATGTCCGACATTTAAAGTTATTATATGTGTATTCTATGGTGAAAGAATCAACCTATTCACAAAACTGCATATACTGCCAACCCATGCTCCTTTAGCACGTCATTTCAGATTGTGGAAATGCTCTTTACTTGCAGTTGATGAACGATGTCAGGCTGGGTTGTCTGACGAAACCAAACCAGTGGCACTCATATGTATCAGAACGAACTTTGGATCAACAACTAATTTCCTTTCAAGAAGACATCCCAGCCCAGTCCAATGCAAGTTCTTGGACCCAATGGTCGCTGTGACCCGCTTCCAGTTCACAGAAATGTAGGCCAATGATGCAGAAAAGTGAAGCAGGGAGCAGGGAAATCAGAGACCAGTGGGGGCAGAGTTGCTTGGTTCCAAGGTCAGTGGGAGCTTCCACAGCCGGCAGCCCCCAAGTTGCTCCTAGAGGGAGGCAGACACAGAGTCCCAGCAAGCAGGAAGGTGAAGGAGATGGAAGGGGAAGCTCTCTTCCGGATCAGCCTCTTATACAAAAAGCCAAGGAGATGTCATCAGTCTACGACTTGATTGACAGATTGGACTGCACCCCTACTTCTACTCCAGTATCAAGTTCACCTAATCCCCAACTGCCACATGCACAGATAGACCACCTGGTTTTTTCAGTGAAATAAAATATGATACAGCATCACTCATTGAAGTGAAGACTTCCCTCTAACTTTGAGTCTGTGAAAAAGGCTGACAAGTTATACATTTTGTTCAGTTTTTCCCACAGCAACTGGACTTCAACTCATGACTTCACTGCTGGCTTCGTGTGGTTCTGTTCCCTTTTTCACGGAAAACCCCAGTCAAGAACAGGAGGCACATTATGGGCCACTGCTTCAGCTAAGACACAGAAAGCGCTGCGAGTCAGAACAAACCGCAGCACTGACCCAAGAGCTGGGTTTCTGTCCGTCCGGAAAGCTTTCCAGCTAGCAACAAGGCTCTGCCCTAATCTTCTCAAGTATGCATGCTCCTTGTTTCTCCGTTCAATGTCATTCTTTCTTGGTCTGCCCTCCTTCTCGAGTATCTGCATGTTCCCAGATGGCAAGCCAAGTCTACGAGGCAAAGGAAAGGGGGGACACCACCTTTGGAAAGCAGTCCTGCAGGCTCGCCCAGCTGCAAGAGCCACTGGGGAAATGTCGCCTTTATTGTGAGTGACGATCTGCCCGGTCGAAAGAATCGAATGCTGTTGAACGAGAAGAGACTAGGTGTGGAGGGCAATTAGCGCCTATCAAAACCACCCACTGCCCCCTGCAAACCAAACAATAAGAGATTTGACTTTCCATTATATATATATATATTTTTTTCAATTACAATCTTGTGTCATCTGCTGGGTTTCTGCTCCATCGGAGCAGATCCTTCTTGTTGTTCTCCGTTGCTGTCTAGCCCGTCCCAGCTCACGGCAACTCTGTGGACAACATGACACAACGCTGCCTGGTCCCGTGTCATCTCCGTGAATGCCGGTCTGCTTGAGTCCATCGCTGTGGCTATTGTATCGATCCATCTTCTCGAAGACGTCCTTCATTTTCACGGGCCTTCCGCTTTGTTGTTGCTGTTGTTGCAATTGGTCTTGCCGAATGACATGTCCAAAATACACGCGCCGGGGCCTCACAACTCTCACACAGAAGGAGCATTCTAGCTGCATTCCTTCCGGAACCGAATTGTTTGCCCTTCTGGAAAGCCACTGCATATCCAGTAGTCTCCACCGACACCACAGTTCCAGTGCATCGCCTCTTCGGTTTGTCTTCTCTGCTGCCTCGCTTTTTTTGCACACTCATCTTTGCCTGTCTTCGTCGTGAATCAAAACAATCCACTAAACACACAAATAAAAAATTGCCGTGAATATGTCCTTTCAGTGAAAATCAGAATCAAAATTAATTGAGCCTTTCCCTAGCACGTTCACAATACATATTCCTTGAAGAGATTAATACGAAGCATAGAAATAATTTAACCACAATGTAAAGCAAAAATCCGCTATCCTGCATATACAGTTAGATAGCTTTCTATACGTTCACCCCAACTTGGAAACTGATTGGCTCTGTTGGCAGGAACTTCCACAGGTAGGCTGACTTCCAGTCCTGATTGTTCAGAGACCAGGTTTGGAGAATATATTTGGGCATCAGTGATTTTTTTTATTATTGCAAACAATAAAAATTCAGGTTAACTTAAAAAGGAAAAAAAAGGAGTTTATTACATTAGCATGGAGGCTGCTGATAGGAAATACCAGAGAACAGGAAATGCAGGTCTCAGGAAGGTCAAAAGTCAGGGCAGGGCAGTCCTGGAGTCCTACGGAGTCCCTTCAGGCCAACCTCGCTGTCTTCTGTTCTCAGGCACTGTGCTCGTGGTTCAAACTCCCAGAAGGGCGACCCCACAGTTTAACTTACCTTTGTCTTCAGACCACATGCACTGATGACAAGGTAGCTTGCCAAAAGGAGATGAGAAGACTATCGGGCAGGAACAATAATGCCCAAAATAGAGAAAATAGCGTGTGGCATGCCAAAGAGTTGAAGGCTCTTCGTTTGGAAGAGAGATTAAATGTATTCTGTGCTACCTCCTAAGAGAAAACTAATGTCATTGGAAATTGTGCCAAAATACACAATGGCCAACTGTTACCATTATCCTCGTGAACATGGAATGGTGCTGGGTACTTTTCTGCATGATGTTTCCCAGTCCATCCAATCACCTCAAGAGCAGCTGGTCACTCATAGCCCTGTTTGAACTCCCTAATTTAAAGATGGTACAACTACCTTTAGTGAAACATGGAACCAGATTTTGAGCCCAGATCTCTGAATCTGGAGCTGGAATTCACATCCACGGTGCCAGACTTCCATGAGAGGGACCCCGACAGAAGCTCTCCCTGTTGTTGGAAGAAGAATGATAATCACCATTTCCCAAATTTGTACTCTTTTTTAATCTTTGATTTCTAGAGCCACTGTGCATTTTTTTCAGTCCAGATTACTATATTCTTGGAGTATGCAAAGAATTTACTCTTCAAGGGTCTTTGTCCATTAAAAGCTGTAAAGGTTAAGAGATTGTCCATGCTGTACCAGGTCAGGCAGAGGGAAACCGGATAAAGATGAAGGCCGGGATGGTTGGCAACATATTTAACTTAAGTACATCGCTATCTGTGTTGGGATAAAGGGCCCTCAAGTCAGAGGTGTAACTTTTCCATATTTGATAAGCAGTCTGCTCTGCACCTTGTAACCACAGAAGTAACTGAGCACCAACTTGTAAGAAGCCACTCAGAAGTCTGCGGGAAGCATTCGGCGCAGCGCCTACAGAACGGGGTCCTTCCATGGAGAGTGGCCCAGGCTGTACATTAAGACACCTGGAAAAGTTGTTAAACAATACCTCAGCCTGGGCCTCCTTCCCAGAGACACTAATTCAGTTGGCCTTGGGTGGGGCCCGAGCCTGAGTATTTTTAGAAAGCTTCCCTACTGCTTCTAATATGCAGCCAGGGTTGAGAATCACTGCCTAAGAATTATACAATATAATTAGGAAATTGCATTTCAAACTAATAATGAAACCCCACTTTTCTATTAAGGAGCCAGCCAGAACTATTTTTAAACCAGATGCGCATCAAACTCAGTCTTTGGCTTTTATTCTTCCAGGTCTGATGGTATTAATAAATCCATTGCTTGAAAGCATGAGACTCTTTTTTAAATTCACTTATTAAAATCAATTATTCAGGTCATTTTTGAGATGGTTGCAAAATTTGACCAAATCATATTTATGCCTTTTTTTCTAGAATCCTATGCTTTCATATGCTCTCTAGAATTCCCCCCCACACACACACACAATTGTTGTGTATCTGATTGGGAGGTTGGTTATAAATTAACATTTTGTCTGTGTGCTATTATCCATTGCTGTATTACAGCCACAAACCCAGAGTAAGGGTTTATTGCTCATGTGTCTCGGGAGAGTTGAGTGTTGGCTTAGCTGATCTTGGCTGGTTCACACAAGTGGGGTGAGTTGGCTGTTGTCTCATCCAGGTGACTAGGAGTGACCGTTGTTGTCCAAGTGAAGTCAGGTAGGTTCCAACTCACAGCCATCCTGTGCACAACACAACCAAACACCACCCCGTCCTGAGCTATGCTCACAATTGTTCTTAGTGTGCGCCCATTGTCGCAGCCGCTGTGTCAATCCATCATTTGTGCTACCTCTCTGCTTCACCAAGCATGATGCCTTGTTCCAGGGACTGGTCCCTTCTGATGACGTGTCCAAAGTACGTGAGACAGTCTCGCCAGCCTTACCTTAAGAAGCATTTTGGCTGTCCTACTTCCCAGACAGGTTTGGGTGTTCTTTGGATGGCCCCCGGTACTTTCAATATTCTGCCTCAGCACCACCTTTCAAATGCCTAGAATGGCTTCATTTTACCCATCTTGTCTCACAATCTCACATTTGGCCCAACACGTCTCACACTGAGCCAGGTAACTTAAACATGTTCTCATGTCAGTGGCCGTGACGCCAGAGAGCAAGACACAATTCAAGAGTCCTTCTCGAGCCTTCAGTTGTGTCAGGTCAGCTCACATTAATTTGCCAGAGCAAGTCATGCTACCGGATGGGCCATTCACGTCACCCATTTGAAGTGGAAGGTGAAAGTCAAAGATCTCAGGAGAAATGACGTCATCTTTGAACTCCTATACCTGTTGAAAAAATCAGTCTCATCACCTCATACTCCAGATTGGGGTACAAGCATTAGAGAAAGTGGATGATCTGGTGAAATGAAATGGGAGAAAGTATTTTTAAATTGTAGAATTTTTACAACAGAAATGGGAAACCAAATAGTGCAATAGCATCACTTTCCAAGGGACGGCACACTGGAGAACGTGAAGGAGAGAACTGGTTCCCACGCTCCACTGTCCCTCTTCCACCTAGCGTGAGACTGGTGAATGAGTTCCACTCTGAGTCAACTCGACCTTTAAGGAAGCTGAAAGAAAGAATATGTAATGACAGCGAATATATGTTGTGCCAATTAGTGAAACTGTATCAGCAAGATGATTCAAATCAACAAAAGTTTCAGGGAGCGCGTTGGAGTCAATTACGGAGAAATGCATTAGTTGGGTAACAACTAGCTAAATATTTAAATTCTAAATCACTTGAAAATTAACCTTAGATGCTATCTTATAAAATTCCTTATACTATATTTAACTTATATATTTTAATCATTTTATTGGGGTTCACACAACTCTTATCACAATCCACACATACATCAATTGTGTAAAGCACACTTATACATTCGTTGCCCTCATCTTTCTCAAAATCAGCTCCTCATTTTCCTCCTCCCCTCCCTCCACGCTCCCCCCTTCCCTCATGAACCCTTGATAATTTATCAATTATTTTATCTTATCTTACACTATCCGGCATCTCTCTTCACCCACTTTTCTGTTGCCCATCCCCCAGGGAGGAGGTTATATGTAGATCCTTGTGATTGGTTCCCCTTTCCTACACCCCCTTTTCTCTTGGTATCGCCACTCTCACCACTGGTCCTGAGGGGTTCTTCTGTCCTGGATTCGCTGTGTTTCCAGTTCACATCTGCACCGCTGTGCATCCTCTGTTCTCACCAGGTTTGCAAGGTAGAATTGGGATCATGATAGTAGGGGGCAGAGGGGAGGAAGCATTTAAGAACTAGAGGAAGGTTGTAAGTTTCATTATTGCTACACTGAACCCTGAGTGACTCATCTCCTCCCCACTGCCCCTCTGCAAAGGATGTCCAGTTGTCTACAGATGGGCATTGGGTCCCCATCACATACTCCCCTCATTCACAATGATATGATTCTCCCTCCCCACCCCCCCACCCCCCGCCACCTTTGTTGCTTGAAACCTGGTCCCCTGGGCCCTTCATGATCACACATATTGGTGTGCTGCTACCATATGGGCTTTGTTGCTTCTGGGCTAGATGGCCACTTGTTTACTTTCTAGCCTTTAAGTCCCCAGATATCTCTCAATAGCTAGGTACCATCAACCTTCTTCACCACACTTACTTATGCACACATTCGTTGTCAGCATTTATGTGGGGAAGGTGATCACACAATGATGGTTTTTGTTCTTTGGTGTCTGCCACCTGATCCCTTCAGCACCTCGTGATCACACAGGCTTGTGTGCTACTTCTCTGTGGGCTTTGTTGTTTCTGAGCTGGATGGCCGCTTGTTTGCCTCCAAGCCTTTTATTTAACTTATCTTAATTAATAAAACCCCCTCATGTCTGTCGGTCGGTTATCCTCTGGTAGCTCACATGCTACCATGATTGGAGAAGCTGGGGCACCCGTATTTCAAAGACCAGCGGGATCTGGTGTTGCAGGGTTCCTGTGAAGGAGAGCTGGCCTGATGCACCTAAGAATAACAGGGAGCCACAAAATGCTATGAAAATAAGAATCTAGCACCTTCCTAACACACACTGCTATGTCAACAGTTCTTTCGCTTCTTCCATCTTAGTTATGTGTTCATTTAAGTAAAGTGTATTGATTTTAAAAAGTCCAAATTAGAGTGATTCCTAGACTTTACACATCACAAAATTGATTCCAGCTCTTGCTCTGAATCACCCCAAATGCCAGTGCATTGATTCCAACTCATAGCAACCCTGCAGGTCAGGGTAGAACTGCCCCTGTGGGTCTCCAAGGTGGGCATCATTAAGGGAGCTAAAGGCTTCATCTTTCTTCCTCAGAGCAGCTGGTGGTTTCGAACTGCTAACTTTGGGATTAGTAGCCAGACATGTAACCCATTGCACCACCACGGCTGCTATCTGAAAGACCAGATAGTGTTTTGACATTGAAAAACAAATCTTCATACTGACCACATAATACTTAGTGAAATAACCCCATTTTCCAGCTTTGGAATATCTTCGAGGTGTTTCTATAGAAGTCCTAAAATTAAGTCTCTCATTAAGTCAGATTAATCATAGAAATAAAAGAAAAACCTCTTACTGCAAAAGACACATAAAAATTACTTTTAGTAGGATTTTCAAATCTGGCATAGACTGGTAAATTAATAAGAAGTTATAAAATATGCATGGATTTTTCATGTTTAGCTATCATATTTTTCAACCCCAAAGAATACTTTTTCATAAATGTGTTTATATACATATATGTGTGTGTGGGGTATTAGAATACCCATAATATTTCTTAGTCAGGAGCAGTTTTGTACTTAAAGGAAATCTTCAGTTCATTTTGTTTACTCCTTCAATTTAGAGATCGGGAAAGTAATCCTCAAGTAAATAGAAATGATTTACCCCAAACCATGCAGCGATGTAACTGTCATCCTGACACCATCTAAAAGGATCTTTCCCAAAGTGGGAGATCTCTTCCTCCCAGGGGCAAGGATTTCTACTCACGGAAAGAGCTACACTCTCAGACACCCACAGGGAAGTTCCATTCTGCCCTACAGCATTGTTAAGAGTTGGAATGGACCCAGTGGCAGTGAGTTTTTTTTAATGTCCATTAATTTTAGGAACAACATTGTTGGAATATGTAGAGCAGTTTCCATCATCATCCTTCCTTTGTTTAAGGACTACATGCGACGACACTCTTCCCTTCTACAACCTGAAAGAATCCCAGATGGAAATCTGGGTTCAAACCACAATGAGCTGTCACACAAACCCATCGCAATTACAGTGTCTAGGGGAAACAAAAACAAACCCTTGCCATACCAAGCTTTGACAAGGGCATTTAGGATGTGACATGGTACGGCCACTTTGGAAATAGTTGGTCTATTACTTTAAAGATTAAGCACACACACACGCATAACCCATTCCTCTCACTCCTAGGTCTTTATCCCAGAGAAAACAAAGCATACTTCTATACAAAGATTTGTACACAAATGTTAATAGCAGCTTTTCTGTAACAGCCCCAAATTGGAAACACAATAACATAGATGCATCTCAAAATGAGTATGCTGATTAAAAGAAACCAAACAAAAGTGCTTAGTATATGCTTTCATTTATTTAAAAGCTAGAAAATGCAAACGAATCTTCAACGAGAAAAACACTGGATGGCAGAAGTTTGTGGGGGGGGGTGGTGTTGGAAATGTTCATTATCTTGATTGTGGGGGTGGTTTCACGGTTGTACACACATGTCAAAATGTACTAAAATTTACATTTAAACTATGCAATATGTTGTACATCAATTATGCCTTAGGACAACTATTGAAAATAAATGGCCAAGCTGAGGTCAACTTCTGAAAACTCTATCAAGATTTCCCTGCTTGCTAGATCAAACTGATGCAGCAAATGTCTTTATACTTGACTCCCGGCTGAAAGGTTGGAGGTTTGAACCCGCCAGAACTGACTCTGATCGCAAAGGGTCAGTGATGTCGCTAGGCCGGGTGGCCAGCGTGTGTGCAGGGGTACAACCGTCACCCCTGCCGTTGTCAGAGGAGTGACACCAGAGTGACCCAGGGTGTAGCGGGGTGGGTAGGCTGGCAGTGTAGTTTGATGTAACTGAACTACAGAATGGTATGATATATCTATATTAGCGCCCAATAAAATGGTTTTGGGGGAAAACCCGCAGCCTTTCATATTGATTGCAATTCAATGTAAAACAAAACATAAATCTCCACAACTGGGTCGATAGACAATAATATGATCAATGGAGAAAAAGAAATAAAGTTTTCAAGGATTTCATTTTAATTGGATCTACAAGCAACACTCATGGAAGCAAAGGTTAAGAAATCAAAAGACGCATTGCTTTGGGCAAGTCTGCTGCAAAAGACCATTTCTAAGCTGTAAAAGAGGAAGGGTGTTACTTTGAAGATTAAGATTCCCTGGATGCAGGTTATGGGCACCTCGTATGCACGTGGGAGGTGGGCACTGTGAGAGAAGACCCCAGAAGGGTTGATACATTGGCATGCTGGTGCTGGCAAAGACTATCGAAGGGATCGTGGACTGTCAGAAGAACTAACCCTCTACCTTGGAGGAAATACAGTTGCAATGCTCCTTAGACGCAAGGATGACAAGGCTTTATCTCCCCCACCGTGGACAAGGTACCAGGAAAGACCATCATGGCAATAACCCTCCGGCACACTCCCTCGGCCCTCAACGGAGGGGCGGGAGGAGAGTGGCCCCTAAACGGAGTGCACCAGTGAGCTGTGTCCAGCAGGTCAAAGGCAGAAGACTACCTTGAACAGTTAAACTTGCCAGCAGATTCCCCCGAGGATGCTTGCTGGACCTGATCTAGTTTTCAAAATCATATATATTTTGGGGTTATATTGTTTGGTTTGGTTTTTGATTGTATCTATTAGGGGGTATCTCTGGAGTGTTACGTCATTGGGGGTCACCCTCTTGAAGTTGCAGTACATGTTTTTTATCATTTTGGGGCGTATGAAAACAAGGACTGATGAACCTAGAGAGTCAGCAGGTGGAATAATAGTTTGGGGGGAGGGGAGCACAGAGGTGGTGGGGTGAAGGGGTGATGACATCAAGAAATAGGACATTTGGAAATGGATTGTGATAGCAAATGTACAATTCTGCTGGGCGTGATTGAACTTTGGGATGATCTGGTATAGGTATTAATCCCAAATAATAAAGAAAGAAAAATAAATATCCTTTGAAGTAAAAGAAGAAGAAGAATTAGAATTGGTGAGAAAGTTGAAGGAACGGGAGGAGATACGCCGTGGGCTGGGTGGATGGAAGCGGATCACTGATTGCGCAGCAGCTGAGCGCGTCACGGCGAAGCAAAAGGAGGGTGTGCAGTTGGAAGGCACCAAGCGCTCTGAAGGAGAAGGAGGCGAACCTCTGCTTCTTAGAAACTGGGGGGTCTTCCCCTCTGTCCTCCAGCTTTCTGTGAGTTGCTTCCAGCAACAGGCTTCTACATTGGTTGCTGCTGCTTTTCCATGAAATGAATCCCAGTGCAGGGCTTGAAATTCAATTGTAGAAGGAAGAGCAGTATTTACTCACCAAATGCAACCAACCTCGTCCTCTTACTGAGCCTCCCCACCTGACCTCGGCATCCCGAAAGCAGCCAGACGGGGACTCAGCTCTGAACACTCTGCAGTCTCAGATACTTAAGAAGAACCAGCTGACTCACTGATGTTCAGTTGAAACAGAAGCTCTGGCAAAGCTTCCTAGAATCTATATATATACGTCCACACACATATACATACGTTTGTCAACTGTGTAAGCGTACTATCTGCAGTCGTTAGTTATACTGCCGTGGCTTGCCTGTTGCTATGATATGATGCTGGAAGCTATACCACCAGTATTTCACCACCCATCGTGGAGAGGTTTCACTGGAGCTTCTAGACTAAACAGAGTGGCAAGAAAGGCCTGGCCGTCTGCTTCTAAAAATTAGCCAATAAAAATTATATGCATCCCAATGGAATATTGTCTAAGGCCCTCACTTGAGCCTGACATTGAAAAGGATCATGCTTGGTGAGTGAGGACCAGTGAGAGACAGGGAGGCCCTTGGTGAGACAAGAACCATAGGATTGGACTGTAACATGCCAGAGTTCACGAGGATGCCATAGGACCAGGCAACATCTTCTCTGGTATGTAAGGATGCCATGAATCAGAGTTGACTCAAAGGCAATTATCTATCAATCTTTTTATCTACCTCTTGATCAGTCTATTGATGTCTATCTCTGTATCTCTCTCTCTGTCCATTTCGATATCACTGTGTATCTATCTCTATCTACTTTCACCAAAAACCAAGGACCCTGCTATCAAGTTCACAGTCTTAGAAAGCCTATTCAGGGTCATTATGAGTCGGAATTGATTTGATGACAGGGGTTTGGCTTTTGATATAGACAGACAGGTAGATAGATAGATAGATAGATAGATAGATAGATAGATAGATAGATAGATAGATAGATAGATAGATAGACATATTTACATATCTACATAAAGCAAACCGCCAAAGGAACAATCAAATCTGTCTTGGAGGAAGCACAATTTGAATGTTCCCTAGAGGCAGGGATGGTGAGACTTCATCTCGCGTACGTTGGACGTGTTGTCAGGAGAGACCGGTCCCTGGAGAAGGACATCCTGCTCGGTAAAGCGGAGGGGTGTCAAAGAAGAAAGTCCTTCATGAAACGATTGACACCGTGGCTGCAGCCACGGGCTTCCACCTGTGCCCGATGGTGGGGATGGAGCCGTACCGGCGGTGTTGCCTTCTCTTGTACATCGGGTCAGGATGATCCAGAACCGACTTGCTGGGACCCCACCACCACAGCACATACAGAAAACAACAGAAAAGTTCATAGAACTGAAAAGACGAACAATTCTTGGTCAAAACAAGTACAACACAAGCCGTAGGAGAAAGTCACATATCAACTTGAACGACCTGTTATTTAAAACAAGCATGGGGTTATCAGTGCTTACCTGATTTGTGCGAAGAGCCATTTCCTTATAGTATGCCACCAAACCAACAAAAATACACCCGCATTTGCTCATAAGGCCAACAGTGCCAAAGAAGGCTTGCCCAGGTGAACCTCAAAACCTTGCCAGGAGCGCGAGTCCACAATTCTGTCCCCCTGGGAACGCTGCCTTCTGCAGGCTTTTCACCTCCGAACTCCCAACCCCCTTGCTTTTTCACGAACCCCTTTTATTTCCCTACAAAGAACCTACCCATCAGTGACTAATAGTCCTCAAGTGAGCTTTCGAAAGAGCCAACTACGTTCACAAGAAAAATCAGTAGTAAATTTAGAAGTATCTTTTTTGAGCTATTTCAGAAATACAAAGTTGTCTAAAACAAGGAAAGGAGGTATAGACAATTGTGGGGGAAGATTCGTCTTTAAAAAAAATGTTTTCTCCTCTCTTTTCTGAGTCACTGTTGTTGTTGTTGTTGTCGTTGAGTGCCATCAAGTCAGCTCCAACCCAGAGCAACGCAATGCACAGCAGAAGGAAACACTGCCGGGTCCTGCACATCCTCACATTGGTCCCTGCGCCGGAGCCCCTGGATGCAGCCACATGGTGGCAGTCACCCCCTCAAGGGCCTTCCTCTTCTGCTTGCCACCTCTTCACTTTACCAAACGGCATGTCCTTCTCCAGGGACTGCTCTCCTGACAGCCTGTCCAAAGTAAGTGAGGCAAAGTCTCGCCATTCTTGCCTCGAAGGAGCACTCTGGCTCTACTTCTTCCCAGACAGATTTTTTTTTTCCTTTGGAGCAGTCCATGGTCCCTTCAATATCCTTCGCCAGCACCACCATTCAAGTATATTGATTCTTCTACGGTCTTCCTTATTCAGTGTCCAACTGTGTGTGAATATGGTACAATGGAGACCACCCTGGCTTGGGTCGGGTGCTCCTGAGTCCTCCAAGTGCCATCCTTGCTTTTCAACCCTTTAAAGAGGTCTTGTGCAGCAGATTTACCATCCGAGTCCCAAGTGGTTCCAGCAATTAATGCAGTCGACTGCCTACTGGAGGTTCAAGTCTACCCAGAGCAGGCTCGGAAGAAAGGCCTGGAGGTCTCCAAAACACACTGCCTCACAGTCATTACCAGCTCATAACCACCCTAGAGCACAGGGTCCGACCATGCCTGGGGTTTCTGAGACTGTAACTCTTCACAGTAGGAGAAAACCTTAACTTTCTGCCCTCAGCAGCAGGTGATTTCCAACTGCTGATCCTGTGGTTTGCAGACGAACTGGTTAGTCCCTGTGCTCCAGAGCCCTGGCTGGGAGGTCTACTTCTGAAAAACCAGCCATGGAAAACCCGCGGAGGAGCGCAGTTCCAGTCTCACACGCTGCGGGTCTCCAGGAGTTGGCGTAGACTCCACCACAGCGAGCTGGTGTCCCCTCGCCCCCAAATGCAGTTCTCCTAGAACATGCCTTGAAGACGTCTTTATGAGAAAAACTCCCGCTAAGGAACTCACTTCTCTGAATACCAGTGTTCGGGGGTCCATCTAGGCCGCCGGGGAGAAGCGGGGCATTCGGAAGGGTTTTCTCCCTTCCATGGTGGTCGGAGCGAAACAGGCTGTGGCTGAAGGCAGCCGCACTCCGTCCGAGGCCCGTCCTGATGGGCCTCAGGGTGCCCCGTGGCATTTCTTCAGGGCAGTTTGTGAAAAACTATCCCAGCAAGCTTACGAGTTTCTTCCAAGTTTTAAAGAGCCTGTTAACACCAAGCCACAGGAAAAAATAATACTCCGGAGGGTTTTCCCCTCTCCGCGACGTGATTGACATCTGAAACGACTCAACCCGCCCCAGCGAGGAACGCCAAAAGGCGCTCTTGAACATGAAAGGGATCCACTTGTTTGGTACTCTGCAGTTTTGTTTCCGGAGTCCTTGCATTCCAGGTCTGATTCTGCAGGATCTTCGAGTCTTTTTTTTTTTTTAAATAAGATTCAAGGCTGCTTATTTTGATGTGAGCATCAGTCTTGCTGGCGGAGGGTCCTAAGTTTTTGAAGTGCTTGGAAAGCAATGCTTGCCTACTAGTAGAAGATCCACAGGAGCTTTGTGTATTAGCCCTTTGATGGTGGGAAAATCTGACAGGATTTGGACACTAGAAGTTTTGTTTAGAGTGTTCCTGCCAGGTCTCATGGTCTAAAATTGGCAGCTTATCTTTCTTCTTTCTATCTTTCTTTTCTTTTTGGAATACGGGTTTCTCGTCCCTTTGATCTCTGAATGCTCTTATGCCAAGACTTAATTTACTAGTTACTTTGAGAGAATGCTACTTAAAATCAATGCAAAAAGGTAGCAAGGTATGTAGTAGAAGCTTCTTTAAGGTGAAGGCCGTGGCCCTAATCCAGATTCTCTAGGTCAGACTTTAAGATACCGCCATCTTCGCTGAGCCTCAGTTTATTCATCTAAAAAATAGATTGGTCGGGCTTATCCAAAGCAAGGGCTCTAAAACCTGATGAATGTATGGAAGATAAGCAAAAAGAATGCATCCATAGTCACTCTGCAAACTCGTGGATTTAGTGCTGTGAGAGTACGTACACACATAACCTACTTAGACCAAGTCAATTTCAACTCGTGTGGTTGTCAGATTCCGCTGTGGGTTTCCACTCACCCCGTGCACAACGGAACAAGACCCTGCTTGGACTGGACACCATGCTCACAACGGTTCCCATTCTTGAGACCATTGTTGCAGCCACTGTGTCTATCCATCTCATTGAAGACCTTCCCCTCCTTCCTGCCCCTCCATTTTGCCAAACATGATGTCCTTCTCCAGGGATGGATCTCTCCTGACAGCATGATGGAGTCCTGTCATCCTGGCCTCTAAGGAGCAGTCTGGCCTTACCTCTTCCAAGACAAATGGGTTTGTCCTTTTAATATTCTTCTCCAGCACCACCATTCAAGTGCATCCATTCTTTCTTGGTCTTCTTGATTCAACAGCCAACTTTCACATGCATAAGAGGCCATTGAAAATGCCATGGCTTGGGAAAGCGACCCCTTAGTCCTCAAAGGGACATCCTTGCTTTTCAACACTTGAAAGAATTCTTGTGCAGCAGATTGACTTAATGCAACACATCTTTTGATCTCAACTGCTGCTTCCATGAGCATTGATTGTGGTTCCACGCAAGACAAAGGCCTTGACAATTTCAACCTTTTCTCTATTTATCATGATGTTGCCTCTGTGGGGGCAGTTGTGAGGATTTGGGTCTTCTTGACATTGAGTTGTCATCCATACTGAAGGGCTATAATCCTTGATTTTTAGGAGCAAATGCTTCTAATCCTCAAGTTCAGCAAGCAAGGTTGTATCATTTACATATCACAGGTTATTATAAGCCTCCCCCCAATCTGATGTCACTGCCTTCTTCATTGAATCAAACTTCTCTGATGATTTATTCAGGATAAACAGTAAAGAAGTATGGTAAGAGGATTCAACACTGTCATACTTCTTTCCTGATCTTAAACCTTGTTCTGTTGGCACAACTGCCTTTGATCCACGTACATGTTCCTCATGAGCACAGTGAAGTGTTCCGGAATTCCCATTCTTCTCAAGGTCATCCATTGTTTTTTATGATCCACACAAATGCCTTGACCACGTGGCCCACAACAACCCTATGAGACAGAGTAAACTGTCCCAGAGGGCGTCAGCACTGTTGTCTTTATGGGGAAACATTGCCCCTTCTTTTCTTCTGCAGAGGGCCTCGCGGGCTCAACCAGGTCAGCACCCATGTGCTTCATGCCTGGGGCACCAACCCCCACCATCACGTGCATTCCAACTCAGCAATTCTCCAGGACATGGTGGAAATCGCCTTTGGCGTTTCTGAAACTAAATTCCGCCCCCCCCCCCTCTAAAACACCATATTTGGGGGCGCTAATACAGATTCCATAGTTCAATCACGTTGCACAGTATTTTACAATTGCTACCACAATCAGTTCCACACATTCTCTTCCTTCTTGAACTCCTTAACATACGGTAAGCTCCCTTTCACCCCACCCCACCCCTCCACCACCGCACCCCGCGGAGACCCTTAGTCCACTTGTTGAGTCTATAGTTCATCAATCCTAGGTTTCAGACACCGAAACACAGACAAACGTGTAACAAAAATTCAAGAGGGTCACCCCCAGTGACCGACTACATCTGAGATAAACCCCAATTTGAAGAAACAAAAAAATATAGAAAAAGTTGAAAACCAGAAAAGACCCAGTGTGCATCAGAGGGGAGATCAACAGACACGGTGTTAACGGTTCAAGTCAGGTGGATCATTTTGATCTCCTATCGTCGTCTCCCCAGTGCACTCTGTTTGGTAAGCAGTGTCTTCCCATCCCTCTATTATGGATAGATCCCACAAATGTATCGGGATTCTACTGTCATCCACAGCCTTCTGCAAACCAGAATCTCACAGTTTAGGCTCTGATACTATTCCCTCCTTTGGCTTCGGATTCTATGATTTGCAATCCTTTGGTCACTGGTGTTGGTGTGCTTCTTCCCAGTGGACATCATTGAAATGTCACTTAGATGGCTGCTTGCTTGGAGACAAGCCTTTAAGTCTCCAGATGCTGTTTTATCTGATAGCCAGACACCATCTTATTTCTTCACCACAGTTTGCCATAGCACCAGTATCTTCTGTGTTCCCTCCCGGGGGAGAGTATTGAGCAGGGCCATGATGTAAGAACTGATTGGTCTTAAATTGGAGCTAGGATTCCTGGATCTATGGTTTGGTTTGTTGGTCTTTAAATCTGTCTTTGGCTCCCTTTAGAGACCCCCTTCTTAATTTATGGTAGAAAGTCTTATTGGTCATCTCCCTGGGGTATAACGATCTTCTGTTCATATTGTTATTGATGAGTTCCTGGTACAAATTTTTTTCAAGCACTGTTGAGAGAGGGATATTGGGCCAATGGAGGCTAACTCGATGTCACAATTATTCATCTGTACAGAATCAGTCCTTTCACCAGACACTATTTACACAAACAACGGGAAAATTTACAATAAGATTCACTGAAAACGCTAGTCACAGGTTAGCTGGAACAATGTGTATCTTCATACCGCATAGAGGGCCACTCTGTGGGAGTAGAAAGCTTCTTTTGCTCATGGAGGAGCTGGTGGTTTCCAGCGGCTGACCCTGTGGCCCCCGGGTCACCTGGGCTCCCTGTAAATGAACTCTTGAGGCGTGCGTTTCTTGTGCAGGCGTCTGGTTAAGGGCTCAGCTGCTAGCAGTAAGGTGATCTGCCGGGAGAAGACCTGGCCATCCGCTCTGTCAAGGCTGCAGCTGGGAGACTGTGGGAGAGTCCCCCTTTGTCACACGGGGGTGCTGTGCATCAAAAACTCACTGGACAGCGTCTGGAAACAACATACCACGGTCAATCAAAGAGCGTTGCTACAGAATCATCAAAACCGTTATTAAACAAAGATGCCAAAATGTGGAAGTGTTGTTTCTCAGCGTATCCTCCATGTAGTTCTAGCTAGTCCTGAAGACAGTATTGCCATCTCTCTAACCCTTCCCCCAAAGACCTCTGCACTCAATGCATATCGCCGCAGAAGGGCAGACAGATTTACATCCTCTGGGGACTCAATTAATGGTCCTTGGAATTTGGCACCGAACACAAGTTGAAGTGACACGATCAGGACTGTAGGGTGGATGGAGTGGGTTTCCCAGGGAAAGTTTCTTGGGAGAACCCCTGATGCCCTAAGAAGAAATAAGCAGGTTGCAATAGGAAAAAAAAATTCTTAGAGCAAATCTGCTGGCCTTTTCCTCATCGATGTAGTTTTCCGTGTTTTTAAATTTTTCTTCATAATAAGCGTTCAAGATTGGCCTGCGACCTTTCAAGAAAATGCTTCAAGATGAGCCCTTTGAAATCCCAAAGAGTCGCCATAACTTTCAGAGCCGACGTCTTCTCTCCACTTTGCATTTAGTATATAATTCAGCCCAGCAGACCCCTTCAGAAGCCACTGTTTTGACTGGTCTCCCTCTTTTTTAAGACACCCTAAGGAGACTGAAACAAGTGTATCACAGAGAACTCCTCTGCAGCCAGCCACTGATCCCAAAGATACATTTAAACATGTTTGGAATAAATCCGTGCATTTATGAAGTGGAACCCGTATAGCAATACTATGTTTCTTCCCATTGTACTTCTTACACTTCTTAATTGTGTGATTCAGCTGCTTCTAAAATGATGCTGCACAATCACTGGAAGGTTTGTCATGAGGATCCAAGGAGATGCTGCTGAAGCTCCATGCCTACCTAGTGACGTCCAAGGTTACAAGGGTATACTTTCTTCATGGTGCATCACAGGAGGGTAGTGGACCAGCCAAATCATGTAGGTACACACAAAACCTCATGTTGCATTCATTAGCATTCGCCCAAACACAGCATCCATGGGCCAGGGAAATACACTCTGTCTACTCTAGCAGATGGATACAGAGAAATTGAATGGACGTCAGTTGGAAAACACAACCGAGAAGCTCAATGTCAACAGCTAAAATCAAACCAGGGGGAAACCGTGGAACAGACCATCAATTGTTCATATGTAAGCTCAGGATAAAGCTAAGGAAAAATAAAACAAGTCCAAAGGAGCCAAAATAGGACCTTGAGTCTAACTCCTCTCTGAACCTCAAGAACAGATTTGATGCATTGACCACTCATGACAGACGACCTGATGAGCTGACATTCGTTCACAAAGAAATCAGTCATTAAGAAGACAGGAAAGAAAGAAACGATCAACATGGATGTGAGAAACGACTCTGAAACTTGCTGTTAATCACAGAGAAACAAATGAAAATGGAAGAAAGGACGACCTCCAGGAGCTAAGTAGAACATTTCAAAGGGCAGTTAGAGAAGACAAAGCCAAATATTATCACAACAACAAAAGATGCGCAAGGACCGAGAGTTAGAAAACCGAAAGGGAAGAACACGCTCCGTGTATCTAAAATTGAAAGAATGCAAGAAAAATTCCAGCCTTAAATTGCTATTTTGAAACATTCTACAGACAAAATATTGAGGGATGCAGGAGGCATTAACAGAAGATGGAAAGACTACCAGCCACTGTTCCAAAAAGCGCTAGGCTCCAGCCCACCACTTCAGAAGGCAGCCAGTGAGCAAGAACGGTGGTGCCGAAGGGAGACGTTTAAAGTGCACTGCATGAATTAGCCAGAAACAAGGCTCCAGGAGTGACGAGGAATTGGGAGACAGCTAGCTGGCCGACTGACTGGAAGAGATACCTATTTGTGCTCAGTCAAATAAAAAGTGAGCCGACAGAATGCTCAGCCTGTAGAATGCTGTCATTGCAGTTGCACATACGTGAGATTTTACCTAAGATCATCCAGCAACAGTTGCAGCGGGACATGGACAGGGAACCGCCAGGCCACATTCAGAAGAGGACGTGGAATAGAGGATGTCATTGCTGATGTCAGATGGATCCTGGCTCAAAGCAGAGAATGCCAGAAAGATGTTCACTTGTGTTTCATCGACTCTGCAAAGGCGTCCGACTGTGTGGACCGTAACAGACTGCGGATGACCTTGAGAAGGATGGGGATTCTGGAGCACTTCCTTGTGCCCATGAGGAACTTGTACGTGGATCAAGAAGCAGCTGTGTCCGCAGAACAAGGGAACACGGCATGGTTTAAAATCAGGAAAGCGAGCATCAGAGTTGTGCCCGCTCACCATCCTTGTTCAGTTTATGCAGAGCTAATCCTCAGAGAAGCTTGATTATATAAAAAATAATGTGTTATCAGGAGTGGAGGAAGGCTTTTTAACAAGCTGTGATATGCAGATGACCCAACCTTGCTGCAATTGAGAACGACTGGCTACACTTGATGATGAAGATCAAGGATATAGCCTTTACTACAACTCAGTGTCAAGAAGACCCAAATCCTTATCTCTAGTAGACCAATAGGTAGCACCATGATAAATGGAGTTATCAAAGATATTTGTCTTGCTTGAATCCACAACCAATGCTCATGGAAGCATCAGTCAGGAGATCAAACGACGTGTTGCCTTAAGTAAATATGCTGCACAAGAATTCTTTAGAGTATCGAAAAGCAAGGATGTTACTGTGAGGATGCAGGCGAACTTTCTCCAAGCCATGGTGTTCTCTATTGCATCATCTGTACTCAAAAGTTGGACATGGAGTGAGGAAGACCGTAGAATAATAGGTACACTTGGATTGTGAGTCTGGAGAAGAATATTGAAAGTACCATGGAATTCTAAAAGGACAGACAAATCTGTTCTGAAAAGGTACGACCAGAGTGCTCGGTAGGGGCAAGTGTGGCCAGATTTTGTTTTGCATATTTGGGGGCATATAATCAGAAGAAACTAGTCCCCAGAGAAGGACATCACGTTTGGTAAAGTAGATGGGAAGCAACAAAGAGGAAGGCCCTTGTTAGATCACAAGGCGTCGAAGGGACCAGGTATCACCATCAAAGACCAAAAAAAAAAAAGCATAACATTGTGAATGAGGGGGGAGTGTGGAGTGGGGACCCAGGGCCCATCTGCGGGAAATTGGACATCCCTTGCAGAAGGATCATAGGGAGGAGACGAGCCAGTCCGGGTGCAGTGTAGCAATGATGAAACATACAATTTTCCTCTAGTTCTTGAATGCTTCCCCCCCCCACCTCCACCCCACTATCATGATCCCAGTTCTACCTTACAAATCCAGCTGGACTGGAGGATGTACACTGGTACAAATAGGAACTGGAAACACTTGGAATCCAGGACAGATGATCCCTTCAGGACCAGTGGTGAGAGTGGCGATACCAAGAGGGTGGGGGGAAGGTGAGGGAGAAAGGGGGAACCGATTATAAGGATCTGCATAGAACCTCCTCCCATGGGACGGACAGCAGAGAAGTAGGTAAAGGGAGATGTCGGATGATTACTGTAAGATATGACAAAATAATAATTTATAAATTATCAAGGGTTCATGGGGGAGGGGTGGAGTGGGCAGGGAGGGGAAAAATGAGAAGCTGATACCAAGGGCTCAAGTAGAAAGCAAATGTTTTGAGAATGATGATGGCAACAAATGAACAAATGTGCTTGACACAGTGGATGTATGTGTGGATTGTGATGAGTTGTATAAGCCCCCAATAAAATGATTAAAAAAAAGAGGATGGCCCTTGAGGAGATGGAGTGGTACAGTGGGTGCATCGATGGGTTCAGGCACAGGAATAATTGTGAGGATGGCCCAGGACCATGCAGTGTTTCCTTCTGTTGTGTCTTCTGTTGCTATGGGTGACTTGATGGAACTTAACAACTAAAACACTCTAGCAGGAAATACTAACGGTTCTCATTGAAAAGGTCTGAGGAATTGAGGACAGTAGTTCACTCTCCCACAGTTTCCCTGGTCATGGTCATTGCCATTGTTAAGTGTCATTGAGTGCGTTCCAGCTCATTGCTACCCTCTGGACAACAAATGGCAGCACCCTATGGTCCTGCCACATCCTTATCATTGTTCTTGTGCTTGAGCCCATTGTTTCGGCCACTGAGTCAGTCTGTCTCTGGGAGGGGCTCCCTCACTTGCCACTGACACTCGACTTTACCCAGCATCCTCATTTTTCAAGAGAGTTGGGGCTGTGCATTTCCAAACCAGACTTACTGGTTCTACTGCAAGTATGTTTCACCAGCAACACAATCCAATCGCATCCATTCTTCTCTGGTCTTCTGCACACACTCTCCAGCTTGTGCATACCCAGGAGGCCGTTGAAAACACCATGGTTTGGGTCAGGCCCATCTTAGTCCTTGAAGTGACACCTGTGCTCTGTAATTACTTAAGAAAGAACTTGTGCGGTAGATTCATTCGCCCCGTGTAGTATGCCATTTGCTTTCGTGACTGCTGCTTCCATGAGGGTACATTGTGGATCCAAGTAAAACATTGGGATTAGCTGCCATTAAATTGGTCCCCTTCCCTTGGCAACCTCATGCACTGTGGAATAAAATGCTGATCCACTACCCTCCCCACCCCCACCAATCTGACACCAGCCCCTGATTGGCTGCAACTCGGTTTGTTACCATTGGTAGAATTTCCATTGATCGATTTCTTTTGGAAGTAGAGTTCTAAACTTTTCTTCCTAGTCTAATTTACACTAAAAGCTCTGCTGAAACCTGTCCAGTCTCACAGAAACCCATCATCCGTAAGGAACTCAAGTGACTGCCCAAGAGGTGCACTGGCCCGGAGTCAAATCGAGGTCCCTCTATCAAAACCACCACTCCTTTCTACAGCCTTCCTGAGACCATCATTCTTCACTCTGCTCCCCCATGTGGGCTCATTCCCCTTGGCCCCAAACAGCATCAAAGTGTCCTCCAACTCTGGCAGCAGACTCACAGTTCAGGCTCGTGGGCTCTGCAGTGAGACCGGGGGTGGGGGTAGGGGGGTGGCTCTTCTTGAGCCCAAGGTTTAATGCAGGTGGAAGTCGTTACTGTGTACCACTCAGTCTTCCCACGATCTGGGGAAAAGATGGAGCAGCTACCAACCCGAGTTGGATGTGGTCCTGCGGGTTTGTCTTGATAGGGTGGGTGTTCTGGGTTTTGCCATCTCCCTGAATCTGGAGGATCTTGCAAATGCATGGCATTTTCAAAACTGTGTTTTCTCAATCAGGAAGGAGAAACAGCTTTGTTTGTCAACATTACAGCTTCCGGACTTCCTAGGTGCTCTCTGGGCCATCCTGAACCACTGACTCTTTTCTGAGTTCCTCTCTTAGTGCAGCCAATGAGAGTCTGCTTACACTTTGAATGTTCTGCTTCAAAACTCCTTGTCCGGTGCCATGAGTTCGTCATGTTTCTCTTGGCCTTCTACATTTCCAAAAGGCACAGCTTTACCAGAAGGCATTGCCCATAGCAAACAGGCCGCCTTTCCCCCCACCTCCTATAACATGCTGCCTACTCTGGGGGGAAGCATTGCTATCTCAGAACCAAGAATGCCGCATGACAGAGGGCGTGGAGGATTGGGAGCAAATAATGCAATTTGCCTATGACAATCGATCAGGACAAATGTGGAGATGTATCAAATGATGATCATCAAGATAAAACAACTCAAAGAAATAGCAGTAATGTCATGTGATGCCCTTTTCCTGCTTGTATCAAACCATGACTCATCATGTGAATATGGTCCTGCCAGGATGCAGGCTCTTTACGCTGCAGTATGAGGTAGCTACTCAAGACCCTTCGTCCCATTCCGAATTTGAACTCCTGCAAAGCCATCAATTCCTCCAAGCACCAAGCGACCCCTTGGCCTCTGTTGTCTTGCTGTGTCATTCCTGTAGGAAGCTCCCTTTTGTTCCTTTCGCATTCACATGCTTGGTGAAAAGAGAATGAAGGAGCTCTGGTGCCCCAATAGCGCTAAGCCCTTGGCTGCTAACCCAAAGGGCTGGGGTTCAAATCCACCAAGAATTCCATGGGAGAAAAGACCTGACAACCTGCGCTGGTGACAGTGACACCCTTGGGAACCCTATAGGGCAGTTCTGTCCCTTCCCATGGGGTTACTGTGAGTCATAATGGCTTCAACAGCACACAGCTGTCATTTCTTTTGCTTCTATCTGTTAGGTCATCCTAACCACCCAGAATATGCCCATGTTAACCAATTTGTTTTGACATAAAATCCAAAATACCCACAGATGATTCATTTTGACATAAGAACACAAGCAATTTTACATGTCACCACTCACAGACTCCTGAGCACAGTGTCTGAGCCCCAAGCTGAGAGCATGGCTAGAAGGGCTGTTTGGGGTTGTAAATGGCGCGGCATTGTTCAAGAGCTTAGCAAGACGCTTGGGTAAGTGCTCAATAAATTGCCATTTCCTTCCCTTCCCACTTTATAGATCAGCATTTGGTAGTCCACGGTGAGCATTAATCTGCTCAGCTCTGCCTTCAGGTGGAACAGCTGCATAAATCTAGTCTAGTGAATATTTTTAAACTGAGAGTTTTTCCAGCTGTTGGGGAGTTATAGTGGCCCACATTATCCTCGTTTGAGCTCTTAATGATATATGGTTGATAGAAACAAGACGTTTTCGTGCGCAAGTGTTCATTGGCGCCTCAACTCCTGTCTGGGCAGATTCTGATCCTGCCCAAGTCCCCACCCCACCTGAGGAATTCTTTCATTTCGAGGCTAATGCTTGGCATTTGTGTCCTGTAATTAGGAGGCCGGGTAAAGCAACCTGGCCACAGATGCACGAAGAAATTAGAAAGGATTTTCACTTTCTGGGTCAGCCCAGGGTACTCTCTTGTGAAGAATGGAGGTAAATGAGCAAAGCAGAAGCAAAACTATAAAAAGAAGCCCAATTCTCAATTGATCAAAATAAGAAAGGGCTGGACACGGGGGCAGGGGGGAGATGACACAAAAGCCAGCCTGGGTGGATTCTGGCAAAATTCAGGGAGTTTGGAGACTCTGGAACAATATGGAGCATGGAAAAGTCAAGGGGAGAAGAGATAGTTTGAAAATATGTTGTAGGTTATGATGCAGATTCCCTTGAATGTTTCCTGAGAAATTCAGATAAAAATCTTAAAATTAGTTTTAAAGTTATTTTCGCCTGCTGAAATACTTTAGGTAAGTAAAAAAATGGTGTTACAAAATAATAGAAGGATTTAACAATAAAAAAGGGAGCACGACGTGAATTTAATATTTCTTGATAGATTGACCACTTAGGTTTATAGACCGAATGAAGTGCAATCTTCCCCTGAAGAATTCTAAACTGTTCGGTTTACGCTACATCGAAATAGCCACCTTGGCCTCCTTAAGGGACCCAAATCATGTTCTTTTTCAATTTTTTTTCGTTCGAGAAACAAAAAGAAGGCTGAAGGGGGCACCACGAGGGATACAGGATGCGCAGGGTAAGGTTTTCAGAGGAAATTCTTCTACGAAGCCCTGGCTACCTCCAAGAACGAGCAGGTGCCTTGTCAGGATGCAAGACATCCCTGCACACCCATTCCTGGGCCTCCTCTCCCCACGCAGTCTCAACTTTCTGAAACCTTCATAATAAGCTCCGTAAACATCCTGTCCTTGTGAGAGAAATCTATCAAAGGAGTGAGGCTTTGAGAGGAAAAACAAAAGAAAACCAAAATAAAACAGTCTTCATAAACTCCGGAGCAGGGCTCTCAGCCTGCAGTGTCGCTGGATCAGTAGATTCCCCTGGGAATCCACTATTTTGATTGCACCTTTGTTTGTTTGTCTGTCTGTCTTTGAGGGACCCCTAAAGAGACCAGGACAAGGATATTCCCGAAGGAAGTTGTGTGCAGCCAGCCAGAGACCACAGAGAAATTTAAATTTGTGTTGCTGGGATTTACTGCATGCATGTCTGAACTGGAACCCCAGAAGCAACATGTGTTAGGCCAGGTTGCCTGGGCATTGCGGTGCCTGCCATGTTCCTGTGGACTTTGGAGCCACCCAACTCTGCACTCCCTGGCCTGTGATCTCCTGGTTTCTCACTTTACCTTCTTGCTTCATCCCCCAACAGTTGTGTGAGTCTTAAGAGAGGGCTCCTTCTAGCATAGGGCTCATGGACTTGAGTTGGACTTGCCGGACCACTTTCTTGATATAAAATTCTTGCTTCTACATACATATGAGTGTCACTGGTTTTGTTTCTCTAGAAAACTCAGCCCAGCATTTGTGCCAATAGCAAGAGAACAGGGAGGATTGTGTAATTTCTACCTCGTACGCTTTAAAACTTACCTGCTCTAGATGTTCTTATTTTCCTGTGGGCTACGTTATGGACAAGAACCTGAGCCAGTTTCAATCTCGCACATAAGCACAAACCACTGGAACCACACACAGAAGGAATGGGGCTCCTGCATCTCTTGTCCCCCCATCCTGAGTACCTAACCCCTTCCAGGTTTGGATGAGAGGGAAATAAGCTTCTGTTCCATTTGAAGCAGTGAATTATGGAGTTGTTTGTGATAGCAGCTTAGCCTACGCCATTAATACATTTAGAAATAGTTCTTTCAGTGTGGAGAATTATTGCCTTCTAGGTAGGAGGCTTTCTACTTCCGTAAAGAATGTTCACTTCCAGATGCTATCTTTAGTATCATGCAACCATCTATTATAACGGAAGAATTAAATCCTTCAGGAGTGGGTCAATTACATAGTCTCCTGTCAACTTGAGTGAAGGGGTGGAGTCTAGCCTGTCAATCAGGTGAGAGCCAACTAGGCCTCTGTGTGGGCCTGGTCTTCTCCTGAGGATTCTGGGAACTCCTGTCTTCCTTCCTGGAGGCGGGACACACGCTCTCTGCTTGACATTGCTGTTGACAAGCCACATGGAGCTATGCTGATGCAGTCAGATCCCTGGAGCTGGAGGAGCCACGTGGAGACACACCAGTGCTGAGATGCTTCCACCACCACTGGATTCATAAGCCCTTCCACCCACTGGCCTGTGATCTTCCCGCATTCGGCATCATTGCGTGTATTGTGTGAATCTAAAGCAGAACTTATAGACTGGTATGGGACACGTGAGGTAATGTCAGACTTATGGATTTGATCTGGACTGGGCTGGGATGTTTTCTCAGTATGCAATTGCTTCTTTATACATGTATGAGTGTCTATGAATTTGTTTCTCTAGTCAACCCAGACCAATACACTATGGAACCTTGGGAGTGGGATACTAGAGAAACAAATTATAAAGATGGAGAGTGGATGCTTGTTTGACCTCTACCCCATGGTAGTTCCTCTTTGGCTAGCCAGTGGAGGTCAGATAGGGCCATGCCGTTTTTTTCTGGAGAGAATATGGGAAGTGAAAGTTAAAGTTTTGATTATGTTCTTTGGTTATTGTCTCTGGTTACTCCTGTTTGAAATGGCGAAAATGAATGTGACTAATGTATATTTTGAACTCAAGGGGCGAAATAGCCCCTTGAATTTCTGTGAGACCATGCTGCTTAGTCAAAATGGCTAACAGAAAGCCTGGCCCTTGCTTTAAGGATTTAGATTAGATAAGAATTGAACTTGATTATTTTAAGAATTGAGGTTAGGATTGAAATGTATTATATTTATGCTGATTTCTTTTTATTATTGTTATTGATATAATGGTTGATAGAAGTATAGAGAGTTTTTAAGCTCACTGTTTTACCCACCAATTTGAATCTTTAAATGGGTTAGGAGAAGCCTGCAAAGAAGGCTCTGTAAAGATAGGCCCCACCCAGGGCTTTGCAGTACTGAGGACATTTGTATTTAAAGAAACTTGCCGAGGGACTGTTGACAGACTGATGTAAAAAAGGAATTGTTTGACTTTTTTCATTTTGCACTAGTAGTTTGTGCTTGAGGCTGGAAAAATTTGGAGCCATGGAAGGGACTCTCCACTCCAGGGCTGAGCAATTAAAGGGAGCGTGTGGGCAGACGGAAATGCTTGCTGGCGACCACCTGGATCCACTTGTTGAGGGGAAGTGAGAGAAACATAGCAGTAAAGAGCTGGGTTGAGTCTGGACACTGACACCCGTGGACCTGGTTCACAGGGACTAGAGGAGAAGATGAGGGTGGGTTGATTGATCTGAAGTTCATGACCTGGCACACTGGATCTGCGAGATCTTTCACCCACTGGCCTGTGATCTTCTTGCTTTGGGCATCATTGCATGTACTTCCTTAGTCTGTAGAAGGATTTCCAGACTAGTATTGGATATATGCGCTAATATCAGACTTATTAGGCTAATATTGAACTTATGGCCTTGATCTGGACTGGATTGGGGTGTTTTCTTAATATACAATTGCTCTTTTATATAAAATTCTTTCTTAAACAAATATGAGTGTCTATGAATTTGTTTCTCTAGTCAACCCACACTAACACAAGGATCATCACATTTGAGGTGAACTATATACATTGGCATGGAGATTTTTCTCTTCTTAAACAATTCTGTAGTGATTGATTAAAATGAGAAGGCACACACATACACAAAACCAGACCTCTCACTGCCATTGAGTCAATTCTGACTCATGGTGACCCTGTAGGATAGACTAGAACTGGCCCTCTGGGTTCCTGAGGTTTTAAAGTCTTTATGGAAGCAGAAAGTCTTGTGTTTCTCCCATGGAGTGATTGGTTGTTTGGGACGGAGTGCCTGGGTGGGGCAAATGATTAAACACTGACTTTGATTTAACTTGAGCCCACCCAGAGGCGCCTGGGTGATCTGGCTTCTGAAGGCTCACAGCCTAGAGAAACCCTTTGGGGCCGTTTGAATCTGCAACCATTGAATTCAGTTCTTTAAACCTGGAGCAAGCAATTGTTATTAACCAGCAGATGAGATATAGTCTTAGGGCTTTCAGTTATTTGTTGAAAATATGCCAGTGTCTACCATGTACTAGACATTTTCCATTTGTTGAAAGTACAGTGATGTTACTCAACCTTTCTAGTAGAGAAAAGGGGGGAAACAGTATAATTTCCATTAGTAATAAGTGATATGAAGAAAACAAGGTAAATAAAGCAAGGCTTGGGAATGATGGAGCAGGGATAGAGGGAACTCAGCTCTTTGAGCCCAGAGCAGATTCTATTCCATTCATTGCTGCCATCTCGGCAGGCAGGAATAAGCACCAGGCCGGAAGCATTGGCTGTAGCATGGTGCACCCTCCAGTGAATCAGACACATGAAATGCTTGATCTCTTGTAGAGATTGTAATAAATCTTTTAATAATCTAGTATTATTACAGAGTAACATTAGATGAGGGGACATTAATGGTTCCATGGTAGAAATACTTTTCTTTTTCTTTCTTTATTTTTTTGAAACATAATTATACTTTCTTCCCCAAAAAAGTTTATTGTGAGCTAATTCAAATATATCATTCCATAGTTATATCACATCAAGCAGTGTTGTACAATTGCTACCACCATCAGTTTCAAAACATTCCCATCCTTCTTGAACTCCTTGATATCAGTTCCCCTTTCACACCACCTCTGACCCACCCAGGGGTAAAATTCTTGCCTTCCATGTAAGAGATGCAAGTTCAATTCCCGGTCTATACACTTCATGCACACTCATACCCATCCATCCGTGGAGGCTTATGTGTTGCAATGATGGGGAGCAGGTTTCAATGGAGCTTCCAGATTAATACAGACTGGGAAGGAAGGGATGGTTATCGATTCTGAAGATCAGCCAATGAGAACCTTATGTTACTCATGGGGTCAGTATGAAACCAAGACAGCTGACAGCTGTTGCTGCCAGGGGGATGAGAGAGAGAAAGTTTTAGGGAGAGCAGGGGCTTGGTGCATATCACATTGACTGAACTCAGCCACATGGTCCCAACCAAACTTCATGGAGGCTGGGAGCCATAGCGGAATATACTGTGAGCACGAGTATTTCTGCCATAAAACCTTACCTCTGCTTCAGTGAGAGCAGTTATTAACTTGTTTTCTTGAGTATAATGTTTCCAAGGGTTATTTTGCTTGACGAGAATTTTCTGGATGAAAAAATATTGAAAGGCACTAATCCAATGATTAAAAACGGCAACTTCAAATATGATTGCCTAATTTTTGTGTGCTTTTAAAATTATAAACCTTTCAGGGACTGATCAAATTGAAAGAGATTTTCTGATAATAGACGGACTTCTCGACTTGCCAGAACCAAGAGGAAAACGTCTCATCACATAGACAGATGTGGATTTTCTGTTCTAGAATTGTGACAGGCATGACTTTCTGGTGCCCAATAGCCCAGTCCCCCCTTTCCCCGTGTGCCTGTGTGTGTTTCTGAGACTGGAAAACCGATCTAGATTTCCAGACTCACGTGCAGCTTGGATTCTGTTATAGTTACTTTAAAGCCTTAACTTGGCTAGGCCAAGATTCTCAGAATTTGGGCAAATATTATATGATCATCCACCTTTTTTTTTAATCCAGCTTCCATTGTTTTGGTTTTATTTATTTATTTTTATTAAAAGATCAGTTTATTGGGAGTTCTTACAGGTCTTATAACAGTCCATACATCAATTGTATCAAGCATCTGTGTCCATATGTCGCCATCATTATTTTCTAGACACTTACTTTCTATGGAGCCTGTGGTATCAGTTCCTCTTTTCTCTCTCCCTCCGCCCTCCCCCCATCCTCCATTGTTAAAATCGGATGTGAGCACCCAATCAGCTGAAAGGAGACTTTCCTTGGGGGCGTGGTCTGCATCTACCATACATTTGAATGTTCTGGCAAAACTCACTCTCTGGTTCCTGTCTCTCATTTGCCATCCTGACTCTCGGGACAGGAGCCAGCAGCTTGCTACCGACCAACAAACTGTGAAATTCACCAGCTCCTGCGACTCTGTGAGCCCGCAGCCTTCCCCCTGCAGTCACCAAGGATTTCATTTCCACGTTACTTGGATCCACAATCAGTGTCCCTGGCAACAACCTTCAAGAAGGCAACCAACATTACATTAGGCTTGCCAGCTGGCGCAAAAGAAACCAACAAACCCGTTAAATGATTAAAAACAAAGATGTCACTCTAAGGACTAAGTGACTTTGCCTGACCAGAGCCATGGTGTTTTCCGTCTCCTCCTCGATCTGTGAATATTGGACGATGAATAAGGGAAAGCAAAGAAGGAGTGGTGCGTTTGAATTGAAGTGGTGGGAGAGAATAGGGAAAGTACTGGGGCCGCCAGAAGAACAAATGTATCTTGGAAGAAGTCCAGCCAAACTGCTTCCTAGAAGTAAGGAGACCTTCCTGGGGACATGATGCTTGGCAAAGTAGAAGGTAGCTGAAAAAGAAGGCGGCCTTCCAAGAGATGAACTGACGCCGGAGCCAACACATCGGGCTCACACGTGAGCAAGGTGGTATATGAGTGGCCCAGGACTAGGCAGGGTTTCTTTCTGTTGCACATAGGATCGCTATGAATTGCAGCGAACTCAGCACCTGACAGTATAGTTGGAGCAGCACATAACAGTATAAATAAGGAAATAAATGTTTATAGTGAAAATCAAGCTGAGCACACAATTCTGTACCAGGAGTCCTCAAACTACGGCCCACTGGCTGCATGCGGCCCACCGAGGACATCTTTCTGGACCGCCTGGTGTTTTTGCTGCTGCTGCTGCCTGTCCTGCTTAGCAGCCGACTTGTCCAGTGTGCATAGGAATTTGTTCATAGTCCGGCCTTCCAACAGTCTGAGGGCCCTGTTTAACAAGTTTGAGGACCCCTGCGAGACCATCTGTCATACTGATCTAATGCTGCTTTAACAGAGAAGCCACAGTGGATAGCTATAATAAACAGAACGTTACTATCTCACAGTTAGGGGGTTGAAAGAAGGCCTTCATCCCTTCTGAGCTTCTGCTCCTTGGAAATCCTCATGTAACTCGGCACCTCTCCTCCCGCATCCATTCTCTCACTTCCTCGTTCATCTGTTTGTTTGGGGGGTTGGTTTCTTCAACAGATATTTATTAAGAGGCTGTTGTGTGGGAAAAGCTATGTCCATTATTAACTGAAACACAGATATTTTATTTATTTGAACTATATCATTCAGGTAACTATTATGTACATCTATATACATATGTATTTGTGTAGATACAAAATTATACATACACACACTCATAAGTTTCCATTTTTCCTAAGACCTACCTTTTTACCTGCTTTAACTATTATTTAAATCTGAGGATCTTAACTTGAAAGAGAATTCAGGAAATAGAATTCTGGAAATCCATTGATTTACATAAAAAGACATGTATTTTCACTAATCCCCAACAGATTTTTATAAAATCTCTTTTATATCTCAAAAGAGATGGACTTAAAACATATTCTACATTGATCCTGTCTCATTAACAAAACAAAGACTACCCATTCCCAAAGGAAATGATCACCACAGGCATACAGGTTAGGATTTACAACTTTTTAATTTTTTCAGGAGGGGGGATAGACACAATTCAGTTCATAGCACTCTCTTGTTGTTAAGCATTAATTGAAATAAATAGAAATATGGGCACTTCTATTATCCCTTCTGAAGAAAATGTGCAGTGAGATTCTTGGGCCCTATTATAGTAGAAATTTTAGGGATAATTAATGACTTCCTGGCACTTCTTATAATTCATATCTGTATCCACTTGAAAATTATTCTCTTACCAGTTTGACATATCGGTTCATCTCAGAGTTAAAAGCCTAGTTAAATATATGACTCACGAACAGGAGACTCATCAAAGATTCATGGCTTGAATTCTATCGTGGTAATTATCTGGCAATGTTAGGGAAGCAGCCACACTGTAAGGAGCCCTGGTGAAGCAACAGGCGCAGCCTCAGAGTGCAGCCCAGCGGACGGTGGCTCGAACTCACCCAACACCTCGGCAGAGGGTAGGGGTGGGGGGATGACCGGCAGTCTGTTTCTATAAAGATCACAGCAAAGCAAACTCGTAGGTGACAGTTCAACTCTGTCACTAGGTCAGAGTGGACTTAATGGCAAATAACAGCCACCGTCCCCCTTGCCACTACCCCCCTTGAGGGTTTCCTGGGACATGGACTTCCACTGCAAACATCAGAGCAGTTGGCCCGTGCGGTTTGGCAGTATGTCCTTCATTGTGCATGAGTATGTGCATCTGTCCATGTGCATGCTCACTCGTGTCCGTCATTACTTTCTTATACTTTAGCTTTATTTTAAAGGAAAGACCAAAAATGTATCATTTTTTCAGGATGCCATGAACTATATAATCATGTAGTGACCTATAGAATTGAGCAATGAGTTATTTATCAATTCATTGAAAATTGAAAGACAACAAATTAAAAGTTCAATCTCCGTATTGCTAAATAGAAGAAGATATATATATATATTTTAGTTGCATCTTTATTAGAAAGTCTCAGCTGCCAACTCAGCGTTTTCCACCACCCCGGGGAGCAGCCACTTCCCAGGCTGCACCATCGTTTGCTTAGGTGCTGCCTGTGTGGGGCCTTAGTAGCGGCCATTGCTGTCTTTTTAGAAGCCTGCTTTGCCTTGTTTGCTTCCTCGACTGCCTGACGGCCTGTTCTCGTCGGGCCTGTCTAACTTCAGGCTTCTGGTTCCTCTTGGCCATCCTATCAGCAAGAGCTGCACCAGGGACGGCCCGCTGGAGTTTGCACGGTGGTTCTTTTCTTTTGAATTTCTTCCGGTCGCCCCTTCTTGTGCTTCCTCCTGTAGAGGACAGTCCAGTTTCTCTGCCAAGGGTTCCGCTTGGAAAGGAATGCCGACTGGCATTTTGCATTCAGGAACTGGGAAACCTTTCCGTCGGTCCTGGCATAGCTCTGCCTGTGCCCGGGGTAAAGCTTGTGCCCGCTGAAGTGCACAGCTCCACCTGCATGGCTGCGGCAGCAGGGGGCCGGGGGAGCCGGCGAAGAGGAAGAAGAAATATTCTTAAACTAGAGGCATCTTGTCTTGGCGACACTGAAAGGGGGACATGGTTCTTAAAATAGTGTTTCACTTCCACCCTTAAAATAAATCCTTGAACAAGAAATTAACCCATCAGCTGACCCCCCTCTTGACCCAACCCCGAATTTGCTCTTGTTTTAAACATTTCTCGATTCTTCCATGACAGCAATTTTCTCTCTGGCTGATTTTTATATTGCTGGTGGTCTTTTCTTTCTTTCCCTTTATTTTATTACTATCATTTTTGCTTTTGACTGTTTCCGTTCAGTTTCCGGGTGTATGAAGCACAGAAGGAGTGGACGCATGGAGACGATAACCAATTCAGTGGCTTGTCGGGGAGAGCGCTACGTTGAGCGGAAGGGATAGGGGAGCAAATAATGAAGACTGGGGGGAGGGTGCACAAGAGCGCATTATGATGTTGTATATACAACAGTTTTATCGACACATAATTTACATATCATATGATTGAATCGTTCAGTCGTTCAGTCATATCAAGGGAATTGTACAATCACCACCACTTCTAGCTTAGAGCATCCCTGGCCCCGCAGCACCTCCCTCCATGGTTAAATAACCTTTAAAGTGAGTTGTGCACTCACAGTCAGTTCTAGTGCCCCCTCCCCTATCACACCTTCATTATTTAGTCCCCAAATCTCCTTACCCTCCCTATTGTCCCTCTCCCACCCCTGCACTCCCTAGAACACCTGTACCAGTTATTATCATGATGCCTCCCCTCCTCCTGTGCTTCACAGCTGAAACCCAACAGAAAACAATGAAAGACCTATTGCACTAAGGTGGTAAGGATAAGATCATATCACTAAAGAGATAAACATACAAATAATGGGTGAGGAGAAGACATCCCCCCCTCCATCAACATTAAAAAGCCAGGGGAGCAATTTCTGTCATGGAACAGCTAAGAGCTGCGTCCACTCAGTACACATCCAGGTCCTGCCCGTCGGGAAGTCAACTAGCAAGTAGGAAGTTAGATCCAGCATAATCAAGATTACAGTGGCCTCTGCCTGACAGGAAGGCTATTTTTAGGATTCTTGCCTGTGGAGAGAGCGGATCTTCCATTGTCTAGGTCTGACTTGATAATATATTCTGTAGGTGGGTTTGGATTCACACTATCCTCCATAGCCTTCTACACATTGGGTGTTCATAATTTTATCTCTGATGCTTTTCTCTTCAACAAATTCGAATTTTGTAATTGCTGTCTTTGGATCACACAAGCTAGTGTGCTTCTTCCGTGTGGACTTAGCAAACAAGAGAGGAAGCCCCAGAGAAGCCTGGATGTCATTAGTTGAGAAAGCTATTTCTAAAACTCCTAATTTTGAAACCTTATGTCTAATGAAGACAGTGTCTCTCCTGCTTTCCAGTAGGACTATGTGTCGGGGAAATCAAAAACCCCTCTGGCTGAGAGAACACTCGGTTTTGGAGAAGAGCGGTGTCCGTTCAGATAGAAGGAGGAATGGAATTAGATGACAGTAACTGTCAAGACCTCGTGCAGTTATTGACCCAGACAGGGATTACTGTGACTCGTGTGCAAATCAGTGGGTTCCTGCATGGCCCAATGGTTTGTTCCCAACTACACATGGAAAGGCTGGCAGTGCGGACACACAAAGAAAGGCACCGAAGAAAGGATGGGCATCCTGGTGGCGTGTAATTGCATGCTGCCTTCAAGGCTCACTGGAAGTCACAGCATCCCTATAATAGAGATGGTCCCAAAGTTGTCATGGCTACAGAAATAGACTATCACATCTTTCCACGGAGGAGCAGCTGGTAAGTCAGAGCTACTGACCTCTCGGTTAGCAGTAACACCACAGCCACGAAAACCACAGGAGCAGTTCCGTAACACATGGAATCGCCATGAATCAGAATCAACTCCACAGCAATGGGTGTGCCGGTTTCTTTGTTTTAATTAAAGCATTAAACACATGACTGCTGGGAAAGAGCACCCAAGTAATCGCACAAAGATGTCTTTCTAGTCACGGAGGGAAAGGTAAGTGGGCAGAGGAGGATTGGGGTTTCCATTCCCTTCATTCAAGTGGCCACGGTGAAGCCTGAGAATGGGGCAACCATCAGCTAGGATGACACAAGACATCGTCTCTGACATACTGTAGCCGAATGTTGCCCGTGAAATGTTTCACGTTTCAAGCTTTTAGACCGTTCCGCTCAAAGGAGGGACAGAGGGTGAGGGAAGCTTAAACACAAGCTCCAGGAGACACCCAGGTGGAATCAGGAGTCATTTTGCGAGAGAACGGATTCTGCCTAGTCAGCAAGTCCGTGCGCAATGGCAAAAGATGGAGGATGGTGCTGGAGCAGCACAGAACCGAGAGACGTACAACTAGATCCGATCTGTTTAGAGTGACTCTAGAGGATATTTAAGAGAGAACTGAGGAAGTTTGAATATGTATAGACTAAGATATAAGATTTGAAAAAGGCACTGACTTAGAGAAAGATTATTAACCTAGAAAATCAGGGTACCAGACAACTTGTACCACATTATCTCGTTTTTGTAAAAAGGCATACATACATATATCTCACATTATTTCATTCACCAGTGCTAGCTATCAAAACGTCTAAAAGAACAAATCTCTAGATTGGGGCACTCCCAGCCAAAGCACACGACCCCTTTTATGATTCGTGAAAGAAATTAACTTTATGACCAAAGCCACATGTGTGCACTGAGAAAATTAGAAAACATGATAGGCAAAGATAAGAACATAAAAGCACTATATTCCTGCTGCTAACTGATGATCTCAGCTAAGCCACACAACACCCCTTGTTATACACAAATAACTGTCCTTCGGGTCTGTGCACAGGTTCCACATGAGCACAAATTAGGTGTTCTGAATTTCCCATTGGCACAACCTTACCCATAATTCATGATCTACACGATGGAATGTCTCTGCATAGTTAATAAGACGTAAGTGAGCATCTTGCTGATATTTCGGCTTTCAATCAATATCCATCTGACATCAGCAATGGGATTCCCCATTCCATGTCCTCTGGTGAATCTGGCTCCAATTTCTGGAAAGTTCCCCTGTTGATGTATTGCTGCAACCAATAAAAAAAATAATCTTGAACCTAACTTGGAAGTGGTACTAATGTTCTTGTTCAGTAATTTCTGCATTCTGTAAGATCGCCTTTCTCTGGAATAAGAACAGACATGCATCTCTTCCAGTTGATCTTCCACATTTCTTAGAACAGGCAAGTGAGCGTCTTTGAGCATTACATCTATCTCAAGTGAGATTCAGTCAGTTCTGGGGGCTTGGTTTTCACGCATATTAGATCAGATACTACCTACTGAGATGGTTGGATATTGAGCAATTATTTTATAGTGCAGTGACCATGTATGTCTTCCATCGTCTTTTGATGCTACTACGTGCATTGTTCAACACTGGTCCAGTGAATACTTCAATACTGCAACAAGAGATTTTTTTCTTCTCCAGCTCTTTCACCTTGAACTCTGCTGCGCGTGCACTTCCATTTTGATCTTCTAACTCCAGGTCCTTGTGTGTGTCATGCTCTTGTTTCGTCTTCTCGCGCTGTCCTTTAAAATCTTCTGTTCTTCTCTGCCATTTACTTCAGCTACTCCTACGTGCAAGAGCTAGTTTCTGAATCTCCTGTGACATCCATTTTTATCTCTTATTCCCCACCCCCTTTTCTTTTTAATGGCCATTCGCTCTCCCCCCCCCCACCCGAGTGATGTTGTTGGTGTCATTCCACACCTTGTCTGGGATGATGGTGCATGCATTCTCTTTTAAAATTGCATGTTGCCTGGGCAGGGCTGTGTAATGAGCCTGCGTTCTCCTGTACTTCCTGGCGGGGGGGCTGGCATGTATTCATCAGTGTGGGATCATTGGAGGGTAAACTCATGGAAAGCCTCCAGTAAATGCAGTTTCCTTTTAATTCACCAGAGTCAAGCTTAATTAATCCGTGAAGAACATTCCCAACAACTGCTCTTGGAGGTGGTGGGGATAAAGGTGATCAAGTCGGTTCTGACACGGAGCATTCTTCTGTACAACAGAATGAAGCCCTGGTCCTACCCCATCCTCCTAACTGTTGGGTTTAATCCTATGGTTGCAGCCAGTGTATCAAATCCTGCATCGAAAGGCTGCCTCCTTTTCCCTCACACTCCCCGGGAGAAAGACAAGGCTGTCTGTTCCCATAAAGAAGCACAGCCCCATGGAGCAGTTCTACTTTGTCCCATTGGGTCACTATGATTTGGAATTGTCTTGATGACGATGGATTTTTTTTTTTTGTCCATCTAGTCTTATTTCCTGGAAGTGCCTGGTATTTGTTTCCTGGTTTTTCTAATGCATAGTTCTGGAGGGAGCCGGGTGTCAGGAGTTAGAGAAATCAATGCAACAGGTAACAGTTGCACAGGGCAACCAAAGAACAGGTTGGCACAACTGAGTAATTCTCTATATGTAGACATCCTTCACTTTTCAAAAGGTCCCTGTAAGTCACTTTGCTTTCACGAAGGAGCTGTGTTTTTAATAACCAGACACAATCCAAAAGATTTTGCTTTTGTGAGACAAGGATGAGACGCATTTGTACTCCAACGAGGTAAAGAGGCAGCAGGCACCTTGAGCAGCCAGGTGCTTCACCAAGCTCGTTCCCTCGTTCGATGCACTCAGCCTTGAACCATCATGGCTTTGAACTGTGTCTGGGGACTCTACATTAGTGTCATTTTAGGTTTTCTGTGTGTTCTTTAGAATGATTTGGTGGGTTGTTTTGAGAAGGGGGGTCTCAAGGGAAAAGCAAAGCAGCAACAACAAAAAATTCAACTCACTGCCCTCGAGAGGCTTGTGACTCATAGAGACCCTATCGGACAGGGGAGAACTGCCCCGGTGGGTTTCCCAGACTGTAACTCTCAGAGGGGCGAAAGCCTCGTCTGTCCCCATGGGAACAGCTGGTGGTCCTCCTCCTCTATCCCACCAGGGCTCCTTTTGGGTTCTAGGAATGATCATTTTCCCCAGTGTAAATTCACGGTGGTGACTTCACTCCCCACCACGTTGGCTTCTGCAGCGTTAGCGAGGAACACTGTGCTTCTGGATAGTGGAGAAACCTGTACATATAAATCTAGACAAATCGTTCATGAAACCTGACACCCGCACTTTCCACTGAGCCTGAGCCTTGAAAATAGTTTTAGCCACCCCCCCAAAAAAAGTGAAAGGAAAACTTCAGCTTTATATTAAAATTTGCCTTTATAAATTATATTTTTCTCCTCCGCTCTTAATAGACAATTTGAGTATCTCAGAATAAAGAGCGCGTCGTATCATTTAAATTTTTCTATGTTGCCTTTCATGGAAATACTTGATGAAAGTATATTCAAACTCTGGACACGTTTAGTGGTTACGTTTTACTTGCAATCCTTTAGTGCACGGAGTATGAGGGAAGTTGATTATAACACCAGGAGTGGATTTTTGCTAATGGGGCAAAAAAGAATGAATGGAACAAATATACTATAATCTGCAAATTATGTCTCCTTGTTTTTATTACTCGTCTAAACGTCGCCAGCCCAGCAACGGCATCCCCAGACATGTGCAGTGTGGGCTCAGTGCATTCATCTTTGATACCGTGCCAACAAAAATCAGAGCCTTACACATGGTTTTTGATTTCTCATTAACGAGGTCGATTTGTCCAGGTTGGGCGATGGGACGTAGTTGACTTAACAGTTTTTCTAGCTTGGCTTATAGTTTTTAAATACTTCGCCATATGGTACGTGGGCGTTCATTTGTACACTTGCCTTGGGCGACATAATGTGAGGGACAGGCCCGGCAACCACAGCAAAAGGCGCAAGACGAAACAAAACAACAGAGCGCAGACAAAACAAGAAGAGGAGCCCGGGGCGCAGAGGTCAGTGTCGTCTCCGAAGGCTCCTCGGTCCCCTTGAGAATGAGTGACTTCTGTTCATGCTGTGTCTGCTTCTAAAAGACACCCACATTTCAGGCTGCCGGGGGCTTTTCTAACGCGGGTTGTTTTGTGCTGCTGGCCCGCTCGTTGCCCAGTACGAGGATGTTCTCCAGATCCGGGGAATGTTCAGAATGTCCTGCGTAGGGGCGTTTCGGTGTGCGCGCACACAGAAGGCAAGCAAGAAGCCCAGCTTCTGTGGCCATGAGATTGGGACTGGGTCACACCATCCTTTGGCAGGTGACACTGAGTGCCACTTGCTTCGCCCCAGAATAAATACGTGCCGTGTCCAGAAGGAGACACGAACACGTTGACTTGGGATTCCCTGGTGTTTAACAGGAGCAAAAAGGAGTGTGACTTTGTGTTTAACTGTGTTTACAGCCAAGCTTTTTCAACTCTCGCTGCTCTCTGGTTCCCTCACGGTGTCATGGTTAGGTGACTCAGCACCCAAACCCTGGTGCCTCACTTGGTTCAAATCCTGCCTCCCTCAGTCAGAGAGTTTCGGTAATTCTAAGTCCCAGAGTCTTTGTCTGCAGAAGCGGGTGTCTCTTCCAAAGGGCGGCGGTGAGAATGGCATGAGTTAAGTGCCTCGGACAGTGAGTGCACTGGAGTAGGTGGCACCCCTGGGTGTCCCAAGTGGAGAAGTACCAGGCTGCTACGCACCACGTCAAAGACGAACACAGTTCATTGCCATTGCACATGTCTCTATAGTCTGCTGCTGGGCTGGCAGTATTTGGAGGAGTCATAAAAGGAGACATAATTTTTTAGATTATTTTCTACTTATTCCATTCATTTCTTTTCGCCTTAGCGACGTGGTAGTCAACATTCTCTCGTCGTCTGTGCCCTAAAGGGTAGCAAGTTCAACGTACCCACTACTAAAGGGTCCATCATTTGAACATATTTTCATCGACTGTCCATTAAAGTAAATATGGAAAAAATTAAAATGCCATGAGGTGTTCTTTTTATTCTGAGATACTCAAATTATCTATTAGGGTTAAGACGAGAAACTTAAAAGAACTATAATCAATAAAGACACAGTTTAACTTCATGCCTCAGAAGAAAGCCTTTCTTTCAGCTACAGAAAACCCCGTGGGGCTTAATTCTATTCTGTATCCCTGGGGTTGCATCCAGTTAGAACCTACTTGCAGTCGACTAGTTGGATTTGATTATTTTTTCTCTCTCAGCACTAGATACCTTTTAAATATATCTATAATTAGACCCCCATTAGTAAGAGTCTCAAAGAGCATTTTCGAGAGCTATGTCTTGACCTTACTGCTGCTGCAGGTTCAAGGAGAATTTGGGACATTTGAACTCTTAGGTCTTCCCTTACCCGGACTTAGGGCTATTTGAATTGAACAATGAATTACATAACACCTTTGCGTTCCTCCTCCCTTTCCTGTAGCGCAAACTCCTTTCTAAACAGGAGTCGCAGTCACCGACAATATCACCTCCTCCCTCCCCCCACCCCCCTACCCCGCCCCCTGCCCTAGGTAGTGTCATGGGCTAAATCACTCAGCTGCTGACCCAAACATCGGATGTTTGGTTCCACCCGGAGGTTCTGGAGGGAAAAGGGGCTGGCAACCTACTTCCCAAACAGCAGCTGGGGGAACCCCTCTGGGGCACAATGCTCCTCCGGCACCAAGGAGGCACCGGGAGTTGGCGCAGACTCCTTGGCACCAGGAAAGCACATTTAGCAAGAGTCTGTGCAGAATCCAAACACGATCCTTGAACACCAGGCTCACTGTGGCGGCCTCCTGCGAAGCTCTGAGTGTTGTCCCCTCCTGCCAGCTGCCTGGCCTCCAGAGCCGAGGCCCAGCGACTTAGGCAAGAGTTTGTTTCCTTAGAAGCTGCAGACGCTTCTCACTCCAAACCAAACCCAAACACATTGTCATCAGGTGGCCTCCATTCCAATCCAAGGCAGCCCTTAGCACAGAGCAGAACCACCCACCCTGGGTTCTCCTGGCTGTGAATCTTTAGGGAAGCAGGTTCCGCTGGTGAGTTGGGGCCACTGACCTTTTCTGTTAGCTGCGAAGCTCTTAACCACTGCACCACTGTGTCTCATCTCTCGTCGTAAGTCCCAACGATGACTTTGGTAGGAGCCCTGCTTGTGCAGTGATGATGTGTTAGAGCAGCGGTTCTCACCCTTCCTAATGCCGCGACAGTGCCTCCTGGGGTGGTCACCCACCGCCACAAAATTATTTTCATTGCTACTTCATCGCTGTCATTTTGCTAGTGTTATGAACTGGGTGACCACTGTGAAAGGGTCGTTGAACCCCCAAAGGGGTCGCAACCCACAGATTGAGAACCACTGTGTTAGCCTATTAACGGCAAGGTCAGCCGTTTGAAACCACCAGCTGTTCAGCGGGAGAAAACTGAGGCTTTCTACTCCCATAAAGAGTTACAGTCTCAGAAACCCACAGAGGCAATTCTAGCCTGCCTTACAAGGTCACTCTGAGTTGGGATCACAGTGAGCTTGAGAAGGATTATTTTACTGCAGGTATGACAAATCTGTTCACAGCATCTCTCTCCTCCAAACCCCTCTCCCTTCAGCACCTTAACAAACAGATCATCAGGGGGAGATGGCGGGCGGGTTTGCGGAAGCACAAAGGGGATGAAAGGGAGGAAGGTTTTGCGGGTCCTGTTTCCATACTTTTTCCCCCAAGGAAAGGCCTCGCCCTGAAGTTTGGGGTATAAAATTTGAAAACAGCCTGATGTAAGAGGTGAAAATACTGTTTTTCAATCAGGCTCAGATTTCTGAAATAATGCGCTTTTTTTCGGGAAGGATGTTGGTAATAGGGTTACAAAGTTTTTAGCAGACACATAAAATGTTTGTCCTATTGTCTTCCAGCTCCCTCATGCATTTCCACAGACGGTTTGTAGACTTACTGAATCCCAGCAATGTTTCTATCAGATACTCCGAAACACTTTGGATGAAGCAAAGTGTTTTCCTGTACTTTCTTAACAGGTTCATAAGCTAGGCGAGTTGTATGGCTTTTAGATCAAAATTTGATGAAGTTCTTGGCACAGGACTTTGCATGCAGGTGCTCCATACATTGCTATTCTTGATTAATAATGAGAAAACATTTTTTTAAATAGTTAAACCTTATGGGTAGGTCAGCAAAATAAATAAATAACTAACAGTAGTCCTTGAAAATTCATTTTAACTTTTCTTTGAAATTCAGACTCCATGATTATTAAAAAAAACCCATAATTATCCAAATCCAAACACCAGGACTGTGTGTGCAGGTACATTACTGTCTTAAAAAAAACTCATTAAATTGATGCAAATGTATATCCTTGTGATCATGAATAAATGTTTTAAATACTAAAAAAAAAAAGAATAAGGGACTACTTCATGGTTTAAAATCAGGACAAGTGTGTGTTAATGTTGTATCCTCTGATCATCGTTGTTTAATCTGTATGCTGAGCTAATAATCAGACATTTTCTAGCTATATATTTTTATTAAAAATCAAGCCAAATGCCCCCCCAAAAATTAATTCAGTACTATATAAAGTAAATATAATGCAGGTGATTCTCTAAGCACATGCAACATCTTCTCAAAGGTGGAAGAAAAAAACACTTCCTGTGTAATCTTTCTAGACTTCTCTATTAGGGCAGGTCTGTGGTATGCGTTGGGGTGAGCCCACCCCCACCACTAATCACGGGCTCATTAAGCACAATTGTACGGTTGAAATATATATTAAAGTCATCGAGAGCATGAGCGATAGAAGAGAGCGTCAAACAATGGAGTCAGACACATTACATGGTAGCATGCTCACCTCAGCCCCTCTTGATGGTCCACGTGGAGAGAGGGGGAAGGGAAGGAGGGCAAGGGGAAAGGGAAACAGGGAAGAGTGAACCACCAGAGTCCAGGGAGGGAGAGAGGAGAGGGAGAAGCAGGGGTGGGGTGGAGGGGTCTCTGTTAATAACGCAGGCCTATATCCCTTTTGGGGGCATGCAAGCCCCCTAATTACAGGTAAAGACATATGTCACTGGGAGGGGTTGCACTATGTCACACAGCAGTGAGGGGGTGGTCTAGGGACACACAAGCAATAGGAAGAGGAGGGATTGGGGGTATACATGTGACAAGCTGGGCGGATCCTAGATTTAGGGTGGCATCTTAACTTTGGCTGTCACAGAGCTGGTTTGACTTGTTCCCTGGTTCAACTGATAGAGACCATTACTGGTAGGGTGTGAACTCCACCTACAGGAACCAAGTTAATGGTCTCAGGGAGAAATAGCTCATTGTCCCCCAGCAGTAGGGAGCAGGCCCACCCCTTGGGGGGGGTGTGAGAGAGCAGTCTGGCAGTGATTGCCTTCAGGGAGGATGTCTGTAAGCATCTGACCTCCCCCCACATAGCTCTTGTCATCATCATATAGAACGCAGTTTTCTTAAACTCACCTAAAACTAAAACCCAACCCACCGCCATCGAGTGGATCCCATCACGTAATCACTCTGAGTAAGGTTTCCAAAGCCGTCCATGGTTAAGGTTGCAGACCGCCTCTTCCTTTCCCCTGCCCGTGTCATTGGTGGATTTGAACTGCTGACCTTGTGGTTAGTAACCCAATGCTTAACCTTCAGCCCACTAGAGTTCTTTGAAGCCCACTCATGGCGACTGAAATGCTGGTCAAGCAGGTGTGCATCACCTAGCGTATAGTTAAGTTCCTCTGGCAAAGACACCTCAAACGACAGTGACTTTGCTAAGGGTTAGTTTACTTCCCTCCCATCTCAGTCTAGATCTGAGGGGCAGCGCATTATCACTCTGGAGCCTAGTCTGGCCAGACGCCGGCTGGTTTCTGTGTCTGACGTAAGAACCGCTTTCAGATTATTTAGAAGGGTAGGGGGTAGGGGGTGGGGGTGGGGGAATCAAAGGAAGAATAATAATTTATGGTACATGAAAACTATTTAAAATTCACTCTTTAATGTACCTGAAACCAGTGACAGGAATTCATTGACTCATTGATTGCAAATATTGTCTGTGAACGCTTCCACAGTGGCAGAGTTAAAGAATTGTGACAAGAAGTCACAGGACTCCTAAAGTCTGAAAACATTTGCTATCTGGTCCTTTACAGGACAAGCTTGCCAAGGCCAAGTCTAGCTTGTCAGGGCAGCTCTCACCCGCTGCTGCCATTTAAAGCCCCAGGTTCTTTCCACCTTGTGGCTCTGCTGTCTCTCATGTGGCTTTCAGCTCCACTGACACTGCACCACGGTCCTATCCCTGCCCTTGGAAGCAGGGACAAGTTCAAGGAGAGCACTAACAATTTCCTTTCAAACCTGTGAAGACTATGGGGCACACGTCACGTCTGTTCACGTTCCTTTGGCGGTCTATCCATATCCTGCACAGAACGAGAAAATGGGTGCAGGCAGGGCAGATTCGAGGACATCAACCAAAAGCTTAATGTGGCTTAATAATAAGCTTAATATGGCTTAACAATAAGAAGCTCAAACATCTATTAAAACATTTGAAGACTCTATGGGTTCGTAGGGGTTGCTCCACTCCAGTAAAACCCATTTCTGTGGAGTGGATTCCGGTTCATAGCAACCTAGAACTGCTGGGTTGAGATGCTAAGCAAAAGGCTGATCCCTAGGGAAAGGGGAGCCGGTCTGCTCCTGTAAGGATTCACAGCCTCAGAAATCCTCTGGAGCGGTTCACGATGAGTAGGAATCAACTCAACTATTGTTTGGTTTGGTGAGACTATTCCGTTTCAAACACAGAGAGTACTCTTGGCCTAAGGCGAAAAGTTATCTCTGTATTGACAGATTGCACCACGCAGCAACTCCATAGATATTTCTAGGGGGATGGTTAAATAGTGAGGCTACAATGGAAGCAGTGCTGCCAACCATGCCTGAGCTTGCGTGCTAACAGTAAGACTGGCAGTTCACGTTCATGTCACGGTGCCTCGGAAGAAAGGCCTGCCAATCTACTTCCCAAAATTCAGCCATTGAGAACCCTATGGAAAACCATTACACTCCGGTGCACATGGGGTTACCACCATGAGTCAGAATCTACTCAAAAGCTCCTGATTTTATGTAGTGCAAAAAAAGGCATTGTACATCTATGTACTAACATGAATGTCCTCTGTGGAAGGATTGAGTGGCTCAAAGCATAATATTTACCCTGTGATCCCATTTGTTTTATAGAGTACTGGAAAACAAAACCACGAACTTTTGTTTATATCACTGTACATAAATGCATAGGAAAAGGTTGAAAGAATGCACCCGAGACCAGCAGTGCCCACTTCTGGATGGCAGGCTCTGAGACATGCCATCCAGTAGAGGTGACTGAACTAGACTTTTGTTTGTACTCTGCTACTTCAGTGTTTGAAAGGGCATTATGGAAAAGACCTTCTCTGTGAGGAAGTATAGTTTCTATTTAGTTACTTAAAATGAAATTATAAACAGAGGAAACATGCTTGTGAGACACTTTTGTGCCAGCCCGTGTACTCGTGTGCTCACATGTTCCTGCTGGTATCCGTATCCGCCTGTGCCCTCCGACTGGTAGCTCCGCAAGCCTAACGGAACAAGTGCAGTGTGAAGCTCCTATTTGTTCACTAATTTACTATTCCGTACCATTCAGGAAGGAAGTGAGCCATGGAATTTGTCACTCATTTTACTGCCTCTAGGGAGTAACTGGACAAGGATGGTGAAAAGAACTAATTTTCAAAAACTCGGACCAAATATTTGTTCTGAAAAAGCAGCATACTTTAGTAACATATCAAAATGCTAAAAATGAAGTCCCTTCTCCTTTCCTTCTTTACTAAAAAGTAAACATTTCTTATATTTATATTTATAACTAGATTAAACAGAATACATCAAGATTTTTGTAAGTGATCTCAGTTTTCTAAGTTTATCAATAGCGATGACCATACTCTCACATTATATATATATCCTAGTAACAGTGTAAGGCAAGTTTGTGATAAAAGTGTTATCTTTATTTTACACTTCAGCAAATGCAAATATAAAATCTCCCAAAAGATATAGGCATCCCTTAAATTTTCTAGTAGTGCTTTCTAACACTGGAATTTGTTTTAGCTTGTAAGTTTAAGAGCATTTTATATACCGAAGTTGGAAGATAACATAAGAAGCAGAGTAAAATTCATTTTAGAGGGTGAAAATTAATATAGTGATAAGTGGATTTTGACTATGGGTTAAGATAAAGTAGCTATTTTCATCTTGAATAGAGGAGGACATTTGCAAAAATAAAATTTTGGTCTTGGACTAAGTATATACTCATCTTTATCCTAAACAACAGTTCTCCACACTTTCATTTTTAAATAGACTACTTCATTTGAAAATACATTTGATTAAATCATAGTCGACAGGAATTATTCTATATTAATTATTAATGACTTCACCAGAGTTTTACTAAGGTATTAGTAAGGTATGAGTCCTAGGCAATCTCACAGTATATTTTTCAGAAAGACTTTTTGCTGTATATTTTATATCAGACTTTAAGGAAAACAAATATCACATTTAAATATATGTTAAGCCTAGGTCCTCTCAATGCGTCTTTGAATCATGCAAATAGTTCAATATTAAAACGACATGATTTATTTGTCCTAGTCTAGCAATCTAGTGTCTAGTGGGTAGTTGAATAATTCAGCAGAGTCGAGAGCCATTGGGAGCGAGTGCACACAAGCAGCTTGTTGCTTTCCATCAGAGAACTGACTAACAATTAGGCCAGTGGGACAGCGTCACAGCTCATTCACTGCAATGTAACCAACATCACCCGGGGAGACCACAGAAGAGAAAGTGTTCCTCTCCTCCCATGAATTTTCAATTAGGTCTGCTTTTGCCACGGAACCTATTACAGAACTTTGGGGGCTGAAACACTGTGGGCTAGCCTTACTACTTCTGTGTCCCTCAGCGCGGTTTGTCCTGACTCCACAATACAGCAAGTGGAGTGAAGGGCCATCGGCAAGTTCTATAATATAGAGGACAGAGGCTCTCCAGAAACATGATCAAATGATATTTACCTCCCTCGGCGCAATAAAAATGAAAATATATGGCCCTTTCTGCTTTAGATTGGGCCCCAGTTTAACTATTTTGAGAAATAGTGTACTTGGAAATTCATGGTGTTATTCGTCTTGAAAATAATAGCTTCAGAACGCATTTCAACCACTTGCAGGCTAGGGAAAAAGAGATATAGTTTGGTGGGCCACGGCCCCGGCGCTAGCTGCCTTTGCAGGAGAAAAGGACCAACGGGTTTGGGAAAATCTTCTTTTGCTCTTCAGTGAATAGGTGTCATTGGACAGCAGGAGGAGGCCGGAGTTTGGGGGGGAATAGTTTTGCTCAGTGCCTTGGTGCTGCTGCTTTACGCTCTGAGCTTCCAGTTGCCCCCAAATGACAACTTTCTTGGGGGGCACTCTTGGATTTTAAAGAAAGGGCCAAGTTATCATTGATGAGAGACCTAACTAGCCAGAATTCTTTCAAATTCCGTTCCCTTTGGCTCCACGTAGACCTCCGGCTGGGGCATCGCCATCTTTTCCACACCTTGACCATGCAGGTCGAGCACCTAGGCTCCCCGAGTCCCTGGTTTCTCACCCCGCCAATCCTCGGCAGGCTGCGAGCCCAGCTTCTCCGGGGCTAACTGGGAACGGTGGACGTGCGTGCGCGCCCAGCCTTGACTAACACATCCCGGACCTCTGTAGCCCAAGCACGCCGGCAAAGAGACTCCTTGGGCGCAGGGACGTCAGCTTTGACCCTCCAGTGCTGTGTGCGCTGCGCGAGATCTAATTCCACTCCAGCTAAACAGAAGTGGAGCACGTCGCCGGGGCCTCTCCCTCCAGCTGGAGAGAGGGATTTGCCTGGAGTCTCTCGGATCCCAGAGCCAGCACCGGCTGCTCCCGGCGCGGTGTCTCCAATTTCTCCCCTTAGTGCTGAGGAAACAGCCCCAGCGAGGAGGGCGAGGACGGCGGATCTGACAGCCGCGCTCCAGAGGGGAGCGGCCGCGGCTCCTGGGCCGGGGGTTCACGGCCGCTCCGGCGGCCGCGTGCGCGCGCGCGGGGGCTTCCCCTCCGCGTCCCGGGAACGTGGATAGCGCGCCCACAGGATGTTCGCCGGCTGGGCTCGGCAGTCGGGAAACATGAGAAGGCCTCGCTATTCCTGTTCCGGGGCCGCGCGCGCCGGGCTGGGCCATTAAAGCCGCGAGGCCGGCGGTGGCGGCAGTGAGCGCTTGGAGCCCGCGCGGGGAACATGCGGCGGGGATGGGACAACGCCTAGCCTCGAGCCGGGAAAGTCAGCCGTGCAGTCGCAGGCCGCCGGCCAGGCCGCCGCAGGTACAGCCAGCCCCGGGGTTGTGGCGTCCTGGCCAAGGTTTCGCGTGACCAGAAGCTCCCGATCTCGCTCCCATGCCTCTTCTGCCCCGTGCCCCGATCCCTCGCCTCTCCGTGCCCTCTTCTCTCCTCTCCTCCAAAGTCCACTGGGGACGTTGCCCAATGGAGGGTCTGCTCGGAGTTTCGGCGCCCACCTGGTCGCGCCCCCCCCCTTTGGAAATGATTCTTGGGCGTTGGGAGTGAGCTTCCCGGAGACCTTGGAGGGGGTCAGTAAGTAGAGAGCTGGACCCCAAAAGAGAAGCTGGGGGCCGCGCCCCTGGAGGAGGAGGTCTGGCGCCGCCGCCAGGGCATTCACGCGCGCGCCCCAGGGCGGAGTGCCAAAGATCTGAACTCTCAGACCTTTCCCGCCGGCTGCCACCGCGCCGCTCCAGGCCCGTCTGGTTCCCAGCCGAGCCAGACCGTTAGTTGAGGTAGCTCTCCGCGCCTTTGGGGCGGCCCGAGCAGGGTGCGAGAGGGCGTGTCCCGGGCTTCACGAGGAAAACCACGCCGCAGCATTCGGGGCGCGACTGGGATGGGGGAGGCGGCCACGGCCGTGCTGCGGCGGGGGAGTGCGATTTGCGAGCCGAGCGGCGCGGATGCAAATCCCCAAGAGCTCTGGTTTTCAAGGGCGAGTCCTGGTAGGACTGGGGCTGTGGGCGCGGGATTCATTGGGACCCATCACCAAGGCTGCGTACTCCCTGGGAGTCACGTACCTGGCTGCGCTGGAAGGACTCTTATCCCAGGTACCCGAGGCAGCCAGCAGAGGTCTGACTTGTCCTCCCCACAGATCTCCCAGGTAGCCGTCACTTCAGCGCTAGGGTCACGGCTGGGAAGGTAGCGCGTGGTCGCCGCGGTGGTGGCCGGAGGGCGCGGTGGGGGCGCTGGCGAGTGCGGGCGCTTTGCGCGGCTGGGCGTGTGTGCCGGGCGGGGTGGGGGACCCGGGCGGGGTGACGGGGCCACTGCCAGGGAAGGGGAGGCCGCTCAGTGAAACAGGACCTGCCACGAGACGCGAGGCGGGGAGATGGGGCGGGCGAGGGCGGCCGCGCTCTTCCGGACGGTGGAGCACCGACTGATCAGCGGCACCAACTTGCCCTTGACACCCGCCGGCGCGAGCAGAGGCTCTGGGCCGCCGTGACCTCGGAGGTGAGCTGGAGGCTGTCTCGGGAGGTGGCAGCCACTGTCGCGGCGCAGCCCCTGGGGTCACTAGCTCAGGACGCAGGGGCCATGGGCCGGGTGGTAAGCAGAAGCTGCGGACGCCTCAGCAGTCTCTGAAATTCCCTGGTGCGGTCCAGGAGAGGGGGCGAATGTGGCGGGGCTCCAGACTGGTGTTTCTGAAGGATGTGGGGTGCAGGGGACAGACGTGGGTGACCCTGGCTACCGGCTCTCCCGGGGACCTGCCCAGGCCCGCGCATTCTGCGGCGGGCAGCGTGGTGGTGGGAAGACTCACTCGTGGTAGAACAGACTGCAGTTGCCCCTGACGCCCTCTCCCCCATGGACTTCCAGTTCTGGAGTCCCTCCCTGACTTCCCCAGCCTCTATCCTCCACCCTAGATGACCTTAACCCCAAGAAGGGCGCTTAGGATTCAGCCAAATGAGTCAGGATGTAGAAACCACGAAAGTTCCGCAAATCCTGGTTTGCCCAAGGACTCATTAACGGGGTCCTGAGAATATAGCTGTTCAGGCTACGCACCCGATTCCCTCGCTTTCCATCCTCACCTTCCTAAAGGGCTGGGGCGAGCTTTAGGTTTCCCTTGAGCTTGAAGAACCAACCACTCGGGACTCGGCGCGCCTATCCTAGTCCGCTGTCAGCAACGTGCTTCTCAAAGAACAAACTCCAGACAGAGAAGCATCTTTGTGAATTACTTCCTTTTTTGCCCCGCAGGTAAATTTTTCATGCTGGAGGTTCCTTGGGGAACCAGATTCCGGAGGCAAAGAGGAAGTGTGTGTGTGTGTGTGTGTGTACACACACACACACACACACACACACACGAGATGATGTTGTTTGGGGGTGGGAGTGTACCACAGGTCAGGAAGGGCAGGCTTCCCCCAGCGAGGTACACCGCTTCCCTGCCCGGCCGCCTGCCAGGCGCCCAGTTCCGAGCCCGGGCCTGGAGGAGCGTGAGCCTCGCAGGGTAACGCGATGCGCTTCCTCTCCTAGAACCCGAGCCCTGCGGAGCCCGGCGGCCTGCTCCCGAGGCGCAGCGGCCGCGTGGCGGGCCTCTGCCAGCGAACATCATGAACACCATCGTCTTCAACAAGCTCAGCGGCGCCGTGCTTTTTGAGAACAGCGGAGCTCCGGAGCGGGAGCGGGGCAGCCGACCCTACGGAGGAGTCCTGGACAGTCCACGCGCGCGCCCGGAGGTGGGCATTCCCGACAGCCCGACCCTGAAGGACAACCTCGGCCTGAGACACCGGAGGACAGGGTATGCATAGTCCTCCCGGGACCCCCGACCCCTTAGTGCGCCCTGCCTGTAGCTGGGGGCTATGGGCCCTGGGTTTTCCCGGGAGGGCGGGTCTCTGGCCCTGGTTCTTGCGCATCTCATTTTGTGGTGTCAGCTTGTGCCACGGGAAGCTGTCGGTTAGTGGGAACTGTGCAGAGGACACTGGGAGCTGCCCTCCAGGGCCCCGATCCTTGGCCCTCCGGGATAAGGGGTTGCCTGTCTGGAGACCCTATAAAGTCGAGAAGAGCCAGAAACCACTCCGAGTGAGACTGGGCAGAGCCAGGCATTTGGGAATTCCCAGGTCAGGTCGACCCAGTCTTCTGTTCAGAAGGGCATTGGGGGGGCGGGCGGGCAGGGGGGCTCACCCTCGCGGGGTGTCTTGCTCTGTCTAGCCAGGGTGTCGGGAAGGTCGGCTCTCCTCCCTGCGCGCCCGGGGTGCGCGGACCCGGCCCTGCGGCGGCGAGCTCGGAAAGGGAACCGGAGAGCCAGCCGGGAGCAGCTGCGGCGTTGTTTTGGTTTAGCGGGGTGAGGGGCACCTTGGGGTGCAGGAGCTGGAGGGAAGGCGAGCTGCTCGCGCGTCCCTGCCAGATCTGGGCATCTCCTGGGATGCCCTGCTGGGGGAAGGGGGGCAGGGCTGGCGTCTCCCCTCCGCACGATTGCGTCAGCTGCTGGTTCGGCAGGTTCCGCGTTAGTAAAGTAACGGTTAGGTTTCGCTGCAAGGATACTACCATTCCATTCCGATGGGATTGCATTTCAAAGTCGTCTTTAAAGAGGAGAAAGCCCGGGAGGCGGCGGCGGCGCAGGCGCGTGCGACCCGGGGGTGGGGTTGGGAGGGCACTGTGGCGAGGGGGCCGGCGAGGCGACCCCTCTCGGAGCGGCCCAGGAGCGCAGCTTGGCGCCCGACTCCCTCTCGGCGGGTCCCCTTCCATCTGCGGTCCTTCAGATGGCGTTTTCCCCAGGTCTTTTTCATTTGCGAGGTGGGACCGAGCATTCCACTGGGCTCTTCCTTGCGCCAGGCGATGCCTAGCGTGGCTCCCTAGGTTTTACATCCTTCCTTCGCGAACCCTATCCCTTTGGACAATCTTCCCTCGTCTCGGAAGAAAAGGGGAGCTGGAGAGGAGCTGGGGTGTTGGGGTGGCAGTTTTCCCAGGCTCTATTCTCCCCACCCCGAGGGCGACCTTTCTGGTAACCACGGGCGACGGGAAGTCCGGGTAGCAGGTAGGAATTTCCTGAAGAACGGCCGGAAACCGGGACCTAGCTAGCCGGGCCCAGCCGCAAAGGGCGTGGTGCCAGGCGCAGGGAAGGATGGCAATGGGTCCTGCTGCCCCGAACGCAACTCAGGCAACGTTTTTATTCAAATCATGTAACCATCTTCTCCTAAACCTCTGAGCTCAGGTTTATGACTTTTCCACACCCCCCGTTAAAGATAAGGCCAGCCCACCAGGCTCTTTCAAATGGAGAGGTGCAGGAAAGATGCCCAAAAAGTAATGGAATCTCATGGCTCCTACCCTTGGCCATACTTCCCACGGGGTGCCACCTCCACCAGCCCGCCATTTAGATGTCCAGGGGTGCCGGGGTCTGGGTATCCCTTCCAGGCCAGCCTGCTGGGCTGTAGCTTCTGAAATGTTTGGAGACATGGAGGGTCTTGGTGGGGGCTGTCCCCTGCAGGCCGCTCACCAGCGCCTCCCCGCTTACGTGCTAGAGCCCGACAGAATGGCGGGAAGGTGCGGCACAAGCGGCAGGCCCTCCAAGACATGGCGCGGCCCCTCAAGCAGTGGCTTTACAAGCATCGCGACAACCCGTACCCCACCAAGACGGAGAAGATTCTCCTGGCCCTTGGATCACAGATGACTCTCGTTCAGGTAAGCAGCACCCACCAACACCGCGGCCATTCTCTTAGCACCAGGCAAGAGCGCAGCTGATTCTCCGCAGGGCGGGCCAGGCGCCAGAGGACTTCTCCCTGGGAAAGGCTGCAGGTGGAGGAGTGGGACAGAGGCAGACCTGATGCTCTGGGGGTGAATTCCTGCTGCTGGGGTTGAGGAGGGGTTGGTGCAGGCGCAGGCTTCTTCTGTTTGGGAAAACAAACCAGATTTCTCATCCTTATCTATCAGGACGGAGGGCTCTCTTTCGATGGCTGTTAGGGAGAGGAATGAAGGGCCCACTGCAGAGTTAGGACAAGGTAGCTAGGAATCCGGGGACTAGATGTGTGCAAACCAGCCACATGTGTACAGACTTACTCCCGCGTGGTTGGTAGGCTTTGGGTGTGCACCAGAATCACTGGAGGGCTTGTTAAAATATACACTGCTGGACCCCATCCCAGAGTTTTTGATTCCTTAGCTCTGGGGTGAGGCCCATCATTGACATTTCTAACAGGTGATGCTGAAGTTGCTGATCTTGTCGTTGTACAACAGACTCTTCCATAATGGGCCAGTAAGAAAGCTCAGGCCCAACTTTCAAACTTGCTATTACTGTCAGAGTTAAATGGCTGAAAGAGGAAGAAGTGAGTTTCTTACAAATATTTTTTAATTTTTTAAATAGGAGGGAGGCATTGTAGAACTTTTTGTTGATAAATAAAAATGGTTGCTCTATAAATTATCCCAGTCAGAAAAACTTCACTCAGGAAAATAAATGCTTGTGCTAAGACTTCAGTTCAAACAGGTGGGCTCTTGATTTTTAAGATCCTCTAATGATGGAGCTGTTTGTATAGTTCACAATGACATCAACAATAAAATACTCGGTTATTTTGGTCGATTACATAGCTCTGTATTTCAAGCTTGGCGTTCTTTCATACCAAGCCTGAATCCATTGCCATAGAGTGGATTCCAAGTCTGGATCCTAGGGGACATGGTGAAGCGGTCCAGGGCTTTCCAAGCCTGGAATCTTTACAGAAGAGGGTATCCCTTCCCTTCCACAGAGCAGCTGGTGGGTTCAAACTGCTCACCTTTGGGGTAGAAGCCAAACACTAACTACTGTGTTTTGATAACATATTTTAGAACATTTAAAAATTATAAAAAATAACATTATTTGCAGAGACTTTTAAATTTCTTACTTAACAGTTTTGTTTGTTGCAATACAAGTAATTGTAATTTTGATAGGGACCAAGATTATTTGGCCCCTCTACAGAGTTCAAGTGCATATAAAATATTTGTTTGGGGCATTTAGATCTTGGTAAGGCTATTCTTCTAATTTCTTTTGAATTCAAAACATTTTATATCTCTGACACTAGCTCTCAGAAAATAAAAATATATACAAGATGTATTTTTAAATGGTATAGAGATAATTATAATAAGAAGCCTTACCTCTATAATGATTTACAAATCTTACCATCAATGGAATTGGTTATTAACTGGTGGTTAAAAGGGAAAAACTCAAGTATAACTGAGGGAGGGAGGGAGGGAGGGAGGGAGTGTGTGTGTGAATACTGACAGTGTCTGAAACCCATAAGGGAAGTTCTAGTCTATCCTGTAGGTTTGCCGTGAGTCGTATTTGACTATATGGCAGTGAGTTTGGGGTATATACATACACACAAACATATATAAATATTGTCGTTCGGCACAGCTGTGTTGATTCAGACTCATATGGACCGTACATGTAACAGAACAAAATATACTCATGATTGTTGCTATATTTGTTCCCATGGTTGCAGCCACAGTGTCAACCCATCTTGTCAAGAAATAATGTACCTATAGACTCAATTGCCCCTAACAACAGCACGTATATACATGTATATGTATATATGCACAGATTTTTCTAAAGCACATGAAAAAAATCCTTTGTCTTTCAATTCCCTTTGTCCCATGAATTTTAAAGTCCGTGTGTGTGTGTGTGTGTGTGTGTGTGTAAATAGTATCATTTTATTATACTTATTCAATCTGTGTGCTGGGAAGCTCATCTCAGAAGCTGGACTAGATGAAGACGAACTCAGCTTCAGAATTTGAGGAAGTCCTCGGAGTGCAGGTGATACACGCTTGCTGAAAGCAAAGAGGTCTTCAAGGGCTTCCTAATGAAAATCAAAGACTAAAGCCTTCGATGTGGACTTCACCTCAACACCAGGTTGGATGTGCAGCCCACCCCCCAGGGGGACGAAGAACAGAAATGTGGATGAAGGAAGACAATGGACAGCAGGAGAGGCTAAATAAAAACAATAATATATACTTGGTCGAGGATTCACGAGGGTGGGAAGCTTGGGAGGGAGGAGGTTAAAGAGGAGCTGAGACCAAGGGTTCAAGTAGAAAGAAACTGTTTGGGAAATGTTGGTGACACCATATGTATAAGTGTGCTTAATACAACTGAATGATGAATTGTCGTAAGAAAAAATAATTGCACAACTGGACCAGGAAGCAGCATCTGATAAATGGAGAAAACTCATCAATGTTATTAAAGAGTGCATTTACATGGATCTGC